>NC_058083.1:357923443-358232895 GCF_014858855.1 Bufo gargarizans | reverse complement strand
GGTTTCACAGTGGTAAATGGTATCTTCGCTTATCCCCCTTTTGGAACACACCCTGCATCTTTTTTGGGTCCTTCCCTTTCTTGCTGTCTGGGGGACTTGACCTGGAAAATGTTGCCCTGGTACAACACAGGCACCATGAGTTACTGAAGTACTGGGACCCTCCCCAGCCTGGCTTTGAAAAATTAGGGCCTTGATAACCACCTCTTGGAACTGAAAGAAAGTTCCTGTGTGGCCTGCAGATTGAAATAGCACATAGACACGTTGCACATTGCCATGTGTACAATGTGTATGGCCAGCTTTTTGTACCACAACTTTCGTTTTTCGTGTAGCACTGTAGGGCTTCAGAAGTTGATCTGAAATATCCACCCCTTCCATGTGCCTGTTGTAGTCCAGGATACAAACTGGTTTGGAGATAATGGTTGCGGTACCTTGTACAGGAGCAGGGGAGCTGGTGTTAGTGTGAATGATGGCCAGTACAAGGACGTCCCTCTTGTCCTTGTACTTAAAGGGAACCTGTCACCGGTTTTATGGTGTCCTAACTAAGGGCAACATAAATAAGTGACTGATTCTCTTAGCAAAATGCTGAGTCACTTTCTTTAATTGACCCAGTCAATCTGCCAACATATTGTATTGAAAAGCTCCAGCTGATAATGATGAGTCATGAATATTTATAAGCTCCTGACTCTCCCTGCCCACCTGCTGCTGAATGACATCTTTTTTTCCATATGAATCAGCAGCAGGTGGGCAGGGGAGTGGCTATAGCTCTGAATTAAATATAAGCTGGACTCAAAGACATCACGCTGTACTCAAATCAGCTCATTAGCATGCGGCATCTTTGTGTGTATATTATGAGGTAACCATCTGTCACACCAGTAAGTGAATACATCTAAGGTACTTTTTAGTAGATAACACAGTACGTCTGGCAGTTAGGGACATGAATAGGGGTATGCTGGTATAATAGTTATCCACATAGAGGTGGTAACCCTTATCCAGCAGTGGGTGCAGTAAGTCCCACACGATCTTCCACTAACTCCTCGGATGGGGGGGCATTCTGGGGGTTCTATCCGGGAATCTTTCCCTTCGTAAATGCGGAACTTGTAGGTGTACCAGGAGGCTACTCTCACAAAGTTTGTATATCTTTATGCAATACCTTGCCCGTTTTCTAGGCAGGTACTGGCGGAATCTAATCCTCCTTTTGAAAAGTAACAGGGACTCATCTACACAGACATTTTTATCTGGGTTGTACACCTCAGCAAACTTGGTGTTAAAGTGGTCAATGACAGGCCTAACCTTGAACAGACGGTCAAATGTTGGGTCATTTTGGGGTGGGCACTGTGCATTGTCGTTGTAGTGTAGGAATTTCCAAATTGACTCAAATCGCTTCCAGGTCATGGTCTGACTGTAAATTGGACTCTGGTAGAAAATGTCCGAACTCAAATATTGTTTAACGCAGGGGCGTGGAAATCGTATCACCCGACGCCCGGGACATGCAGTTCCGAGCGCTGGGCAGGTAGTTTGTTCAGTAGCTTAGCCCTACTGCGGGCAAGTAGTGATGTCCGGTTCATGAACGAATCATTCTTTTGAATTGATTCATTTCACTGAACCGGAGGAGTCGATTCATTTGACTGTACTGATCCATTTGAAACAGATCAGTCAGATAGCATAGCAATAGAGACGCTGGCATCAGGGAGGAGTGTAATCTGATCCTAGAGTGGAAGCCAGCCCTTCCCCTCCCCGTCCTGCTACCAATCAGAGCTAAGGCACAAGCACTGAGTCACACACAGTACAGGGAGTCGCACACTGAGTCTAAGGCCTCATGCACACGGCCGTGTTCCACGGCCGAGAGCGGACCGTGGAAACCCATCCGGGATTCCTTCTGACAGCATGAGCGCACGGCGTCATTGGTTGCTATGATGCCGTGCGTTTTATGTAGCCGCTGTTGTACAGTAATACACTATACCAGTGTATTACTGTCCAGCAGCGGCTGCATGAAGCGCACGGTGTCATAGCAACCAATGACGCCGTGCGCTCATGCTGTCAGGAGGAATCCCGGCCGGGTTTCCACGGTCCGCTGTCGGCCGCGGAACATGGCCGTGTGCATGAGGCCTAAGGCTCCATTCACACGTCCGCAATTCCGTTCCGCATTTTGCGGAACGGAATTGCAGACCCATTCATTCCTATGGGACAGCACGATGTGCTGCCCGAACACGGAATTCCGTTCCTGAAAAAAATAGAACATGTCCTATTCTATAGTGCGAAACAAATTGTGGACGTGTGAATGGACCCGAAGTAGGATAATTCGATTTTAAGGCCGAATGCACACGGCCGTGTTCCGCGGCCGAGAGCGGTCCGTGGTATGCCAGGCTGGATTCCTGTTCAGAGCAGGAGCGCACGGCGTCATTGGTTGCTATGACGCCGTGCGCTTCATGCTGCCGCTGGACTACAGTAATACACTATACGAGTTTATTACAGTAGTCCAGCGGCGGCATGAAGCGCACGGCGTCATAGCAATCAATGACGCCGTGCACTCCTGCTCTGAACAGGAATCCAGCCTGGCATACCACGGACCGCTCTCGGCCGCGGAACACGGCCGTGTGCATTCGGCCTTAGAATCGAATGATCCTACTTCGGGTCCATTCACACGTCCGCAATTCATTCCGCATTTTGCGGAATGGAATTACGGACTAATTCATTTCTATAGGGCCGAATAATGTGCGGCCCGGCTTCGGAAATGCTGACCCGCATATATAACTACACGGGAATAAGTAAACTGAGCAGATATCTGTGCGTGCAAAAATCTGCACTAACACTACCTAAAATTGATTTCTATTTAACACTATATGTATTTTTTTAAACCCAAAAAGAAAAAAAAAAATGAAAACTGAGCAGAAAAGTGACTAGCAAAAATTTAATAAAAATAGTACTCAGGGCTGCAGAACGCACGCAAGCTGACGTTTGGTGCATCCGTGCAGACACTGTAGTATAAAAAATTTCTGCAGATACAAAAAAAAAAAAAGAACACTATCTAAAAATCTACTTATATATAAAAGATTCTATTACTTAAATTTTTTTATAAATAAATACACAGATGAAAAGAATAAAATTCTGCACCCAAAATATGAGCCAAGGTGCTGAACAGTGGTTTACGGACTGATCAGCGCTTGGAGGTCACAGCTCGCATGCAGAAAAAGTGGGGGGAACGGACAGGGACAGGGATGGAGGGTGGTTTAGGGATCTGGAACAGCTGCAAATGAAAAAAATAAATAAATCAGTGCAGCAATTCCAAATGTTGTTCTTCTTTCAGCAGGAAAAGCATGGAGAAGCACAGAACCTCTCTGCATGCAGTCACCAGCTTGAATGGAGGTTCAGCCCTTTCCTGTGCAGCTATTGCGCTATTATTGGTTGGAGCGTTGTTCCAGACAATCGCAGAGCTGGAAGAAGACGCCAAACACTGGAGTCCCCTGCCTGAGCTCAGAGGATACCCCCCCCCCCCCTGCGCAGCTTCCTTCTGCTTCTGGCGTTACGATGTGCCTGTCTTCATTGGCCGTCCAATCGCACCACTTGGAGCTGCGGGGGTAGGCGGAAAAACACCATGCTGCCCTTACCCGGCATGGGTGCCTGCCGTTAAGAGCAGCCATGGTGCCCCGATTCCCCCGCAATCTCCTGCCCCAGCACCCGGCGGACCTTGCTACATATGGTGCGGGTCCTTAATGGGTTAAGCATGATTTTTTTGTGCCTGCTAAACAATGAAGGAGACACATCAATGGCCAGCGTGCCAGGAGTCAGACCGTCACCAACCAGATATTGAAGGCTTATACTAAGCATAGTCCACCAAAATCACAGTGCCAGATAAAAAAATCAATTTCAATTTTATAAGATTATGCATGCATCCCCGTCTTATGCTCGCTTCGGAGTAGTTAGCATAAGAGATTTAACAGAACTGCTTAAAAGTTGCCCTAGGCCAGGTAACAGTTTTCAATTTTAATCTTTGAAATACCTCACTTCAATCCAATAAAGAATGATTTCCTAAATATGTCAAAGCTACTGCCTGTGACTGTGCCAAAGATTTCCCAGTATAAGCAGGGATTTATAAGTGCTAACCACACATATAGATATCGGCAGGTCATAAAGTTATCTGGTTCCCAGTATTTACTATGACGAGTTAGGGAAAACAACGAGATCAGAGGGGTTGAATTCCAATCCCTCCATGGGAGAGGTCACTGGACAGTGAAACTGTCTCAGTAGATAGCAGATCACAAAAATGTTGTGAAGAAAACCCAAAACATTCAAATCATTGGAGGGAACTGCTGACAAAACAGTCATGTCTATGGTAAGATTTAACAAACACTATATGCAGCAGCACACTGCTCTATGTACAAAGACGCATGCCAACCCTGGAAAAATGAATAAATCTGAATTGCATCACAGCTTTATTTATATGAAAATGAGAATTTTTTAGCGCACATTTGTACTGTGTTGGGTCCATCTACCAGCGACAAAGTGGCTTCCATAGACGGGACCTACACTATCAGACTTGGCTCTTTTGCGCCCAAACGTACCACATTCAGGGCAATGTAGAATCCATCTATATTATACACTGATTGGAAGCCCAGGGCAGTTAGACCAGCACTTCTAAATGGTGACATTTAGTCATCCAGGTCATATCGTTAAAGCTGGCCACAGACATGACATAATTGTCAGCAGTTACTTCGAATGATCTGGCCATGTTTTTCCCCATATTATCTTACTGCAATCCAAAAGCAGAGGTGTAGCTATTTTGTTGCACATGTATCACTCATAATACATATGCAGACCCAGAGGGCAGATTTCTCTAGCTTAACCCCTTCCCAAACATGTACGGTGCTGGACGGGACTTTAAAGTTGGTGCCCGTGCAAGTGGGGATCATAGTCGCTGGATGCCTGCTGTTCTAAGTGATTGATAATAATGTCAATCACATAGAGTTAACCCCTCATATGCCACGATCAAACATGACCATGGCATCTAGGAGTACAAAAACCCAGAGGCGCACGCTTCAAGGTGTGCAATTGCTCCCTCTACTGAGAACACGGGTGTGACGTCACGTTTATCAGTCATGTGACCTAGGCACAGGTCAGCCTCATAGAACTGAAAGGGGCTGAGCACGATACCAAGCTTGGTGAGTACAGAAAAGACTGTGACGCTCACAGGAGCGCTGATGCCTTCTCGAATAGCTGATCGTTGAGAGTCTTGGGTGTAGGACCCCCACCTTCATATACTGATGACCTATCCAGAGGATACTGATGACCTATTCAGTTATAAAATCTTAGTGAACCCTAATTCTGTTGAACCATAATTCAAAGGCAATTTCTGATTTTCATTTGTTGATTTTCAGCATTTTTTTTAAATGTATCATTACTTTTGCCAGTTTCAAGTTATTTCAGTGACCATTGTAGATTTTTCTTTATTTAATGGAAGGGTACCAACTATTTTTTCTACATGTGTGTAACCGATTACTTTGAAGACTTTCATAGAGCGACTTCATTCAGCTATAATAAAACTCATGCCTTCTTTGGGTCTTAGACTCCCTTCACTTACAAATGACCACATATTAATTCTGGAAGGTGACATTAGAATAAAAGAGGTTAATACACACTTTCCAAGTCCCATAACAACAATACCGCAGGTCATGATGGGTATTCCAAAGAATATTACTCTTGCACTTGTCAAAGTTATTACCCTATTTAACTAAAATTAACAATAGCCTATATAAAAAGAAACATCCACTAATATTACTATCAATGGTAAAAACTCTTACCCATTGATATCATTAGGGGTACCAGGAAGAGGTGTCTTCTTTGCCCACTATTATTTAACACAGCTATTGATCCTTTACTTTAGCACCTCCAATCCACGTTCTACCTTCTCAGCCATTCCCCTAAGGGAATCTGAAGTTAGAATAATGGCTTTTGCAGATAATGTCTTAGTAGTCATAAAAAATGTACATGGCAATCTGGCCAAAAAAGGTGAGGTGGTTATAGCCAGGCAGCCATCTAGGATCTATTCATTAAATATTTGTCACAGTGGAGAGTGGGGGATGACAACTATGCCTGGATCGGGAAAAGGGAGCAGGAAACCCCCTAATGCCACCCTAATCCTCGCCCTGACTCCTAACCGTATGAGCGGACCCAGATGGTAGGACGGCTCATACCCAGGAACCTCGGACCTTAAGTCCCCCTCATAATCCCTGGTATAGAAGCAGGAGTGACACGACCTGTTCTTTCATGACACGGATGAACAGAAGTCTCAACCTGCCTAGATGCAAGGAAGGGAGAGAGACAGTGAGACGCAACTGGATCGTCAGGCAAGAACCAGAACCACTAGCACTTACCTGTCGCAGCAACAACGACTGGAACCTGTGCCTATGTACTGGAACCCACACACCAACCAGGACACAGTACAAACAACATACACAGGAATCCAGCACACCAATAACTGGCTGGACCCCCATGCGGACAGGATGCCTGGCAGCCCCAGGCAGACCTGCTTGCTGACTTATGGTTCCCCTCCTGGGAACCCAGGGGACCTCTCACCGAAGGCTAAGACAGACAGTGGAAATGTCTAGCAAACATGCTGGACAACAAACACCAAATGACAAGACATGTAACAATAACCAGACATACAACAAAATCCCAAACAAAACCCACACCATACAAAGAATAGGGAAGGTAGGGTAAAATACAAAGAGGAGACATGGGGGAGACATTGATGTCCCACTAGGTGGCCCTCACTGGGCAGATAGCACACCCAGAAAAGGAGCATAGCTCCAGCACCTACAAAGGCCGGCTGCCAACTGACCTCACGCTCACAGCACCAGATTAACCACCTCAGGACCGCCGTACGCAGGATTGCGTCCTGCCGGCGGTCCTGCTCTTCTGGGTGGACGCATATACGCGTCCTCCCGCGAGAGCCGAGATTTCCTGTGAACGCGCGCACACAGGCGCGCGCGCTCACAGGCGCGCGCGCTCACAGGAACGGAAGGTAAGCGAGTGGATCTCCAGCCTGCCAGCGGCGATCGCTCGCTGGCAGGCTGGAGATCCGAATTTTTTAACCCCTAACAGGTATATTAGACGCTGTTTTCATAACAGCGTCTAATATACCTCCTACCTGGTCCTCTGGTGGTCCCTTTTGTTAGGATCGACCACCAGAGGACTCAGGTAGGTCAGTACAGTCGCACCAAACACCACACTACACTACACCCCCCCCCCGTCACTTATTAACCCCTTATAAACCCCTGATCACCCCATATAAACTCCCTGATCACCCCCCTGTCATTGATCACCGCCCTGTCAGGCTCCGTTCAGACGTCCGTATGATTTTTACGGATCCACGGATCAGATCCGCAAAAAGCATACGGACATCTGAATGGAGCCTTACAGGGGGGTGATCAATGACAGGCGGGTGATCACCCATATACACTCCCTGATCACCCCCCTGTCATTGATCACCCCCCTGTAAGGCTCCATTCAGACGTCCGCATGATTTTTACGGATCCATGGATACATGGATCGGATCCGCAAAACACATGCGGACGTCTGAATGGAGCCTTACAGGGGGTGATCAATGACAGGCGGGTGATCACCCATATACACTCCCTGATCACCCCCCTGTCATTGATCACCCCCCTGTAAGGCTCCATTCAGACGTCCGCATGTGTTTTGTGGATCCGATCCATGTATCCATGGATCCGTAAAAATCATGCGGATGTCTGAATGGAGCCTTACAGGGGGGGTGATCAGTGACAGGGGGGTGATCACCCTGATCACCCCCTGTCATTGGTAACCCCCCTGTAAGGCTCCATTCAGACGTCCGCATGTGTTTTGTGGATCCGATCCATGTATCCATGGATCCGTAAAAAATCATGCGGATGTCTGAATGGAGCCTTACAGGGGGGGTGATCAGTGACAGGGGGGTGATCACCCTGATCACCCCCTGTCATTGATAACCCCCCTGTAAGGCTCCATTCAGACGTCCGCATGTGTTTTGTGGATCCGATCCATGTATCCATGGATCCGTAAAAAATCATGCGGATGTCTGAATGGAGCCTTACAGGGGGGGTGATCAGTGACAGGGGGGTGATCACCCTGATCACCCCCTGTCATTGATAACCCCCCTGTAAGGCTCCATTCAGACGTCCGCATGTGTTTTGTGGATCCGATCCATGTATCCATGGATCTGTAAAAATCATGCGGATGTCTGAATGGAGCCTTACAGGGGGGGTGATCAGTGACAGGGGGGTGATCACCCTGATCACCCCCTGTCATTGATAACCCCCCTGTAAGGCTCCATTCAGACGTCCACATGTGTTTTGCGGATCCGATCCATGGATCCGTAAAAATTATACGGACGTCTGAATGGAGCCTTACAGGGGGGTGATCAATGACAGGGGGGTGATCAGGGAGTCTATATGGGTGATCACCCCCCTGTCATTGATCACCCCCACTGTCATTGATCACCCCCCTGTCATTGATCACCCCCCCCCCCCCCCCCCTGGTAAGGCTCCATTCAGACATTTTTTTTGGCACAAGTTAGCGGAAATTTTTTGTTTGTTTTTGTTTTTTCTTACAAACTCTCATATTCTACTAACTTGTGTCAAAAAATAAAATCTCCCATGAACTCACCATACCCCTCACGGAATCCAAATGCGTAAACATTTTTAGACATTTATATTCCAGACTTCTTCTCACGCTTTAGGGCCCCTAAAAAGCCAGGGCAGTATAAATACCCCACATGTGACCCCATTTCGGAAAGAAGACACCCCAAGGTATTCCGTGAGGGGCATATTGAGTCCATGAAAGATTGAAATTTTTGTCCTAAGTTAGCGGAAAGTGAGACTTTGTGAAAAAAAAACAAAAAAAAAATCAATATCCGCTAACTTATGCAAAAAAAAAAAAAATTCTAGGAACTCGCCATGCCCCTCATTGAATACCTTGGGGTGTCTTCTTTCCAAAGTGGGGTCAAATGTGGGGTATTTATACTGCCCTGGCTTTTTAGGGGCCCGAAAGTGTGAGAAGAAGTCTGGGATCCAAATGTCTAAAAATGCCCTCCTAAAAGGAATTTGGGCCCCTTTGCGCATCTAGGCTGCAAAAAAGTGTCACACATGTGGTATCGCCGTACTCAGGAGAAGTTGGGGAATGTGTTTTGGGGTGTCATTTTACATATACCCATGCTGGGTGAGAAAAATATCTTGGTCAAATGCCAACTTTGTATAAAAAAAATGGGAAAAGTTGTCTTTTGCCAAGATATTTCTCTCACCCAGCATGGGTATATGTAAAATGACCCCCCAAAACACATTGCCCAACTTCTCCTGAGTACGGCGATACCACATGTGTGACACTTTTTTGCAGCCAAGGTGGGCAAAGGGGCACATATTCCAAAGTGCACCTTTCGGATTTCGCAGGCCATTTTTTACACATTTTGATTGCAAGGTACTTCTTACACATTTGGGCCCCTAAATTGCCAGGGCAGTATAACTACGCCACAAGTGACCCCATTGAGGAAAGAAGACACCCCAAGGTATTCCGTGAGGGGCACGGCGAGTTCCTAGAATTTTTTATTTTTTGTCACAAGTTAGCGGAAAATTATGATTTTTCTTTTTTTTTCTTTTTTCCTTACAAAGTCTCATATTCCACTAACTTGCGACAAAAAATTAAAAATTCTAGGAACTCGCCATGCCCCTCACGGAATACCTTGGGGTGTCTTCTTTCCAAAATGTGGTCACTTGTGGCGTAGTTATACTGCCCTGGCAATTTAGGGGCCCAAATGTGTGAGAAGAACTTTGCAATCAAAATGTGTAAAAAATGCCCTGCAAAATCCGAAAGGTGCACTTTGGAATATGTGCCCCTTTGCCCACCTTGGCAGCAAAAAAGTTTGACACATCTGGTATCGCCGTACTCAGGAGAAGTTGGGCAATGTGTTTTGGGGTGTCATTTTACATATACCCATGCTGGGTGAGAAAAATATCTTGGTCAAATGCCAACTTTGTATAAAAAAAATGGGAAAAGTTGTCTTTTGCCAAGATATTTCTCTCACCCAGCATGGGTATATGTAAAATGACACCCCAAAACACATTCCCCAACTTCTCCTGAGTACGGCGATACCAGATGTGTGACACTTTTTTGATGCCAAGGTGGGCAAAGGGGCACATATTCCAAAGTGCACCTTTCGGATTTCACCGGTCATTTTTTACAGATTTTGATTGCAAAGTACTTCTCACACATATGGGCCCCTAAATTGCCAGGGCAGTATAACTACGCCACAAGTGACCCCATTTTGGAAAGAAGACACCCCAAGGTATTCCGTGAGGGGCATGGCGAGTTCCTAGAATTTTTTATTTTTTGTCGCAAGTTAGTGGAATATGAGACTTTGTAAGGAAAAAAGAGAAAAAAAAAATAAATCATCATTTTCCGCTAACTTGTGACAAAAAAAAAAAAATTCTAGGAACTCGCCATGCCCCTCACGGAATACCTTGGGGTGTCTTCTTTCCAAAATGGGGTCACTTGTGGCGTAGTTATACTGCCCTGGCAATTTAGGGGCCCAAATGTGTAAGAAGTACCTTGCAATCAAAATGTGTAAAAAATGGCCTGCAAAATCTGAAAGGTGCACTTTGGAATATGTGCCCCTTTGCCCACCTTGGCAGCAAAAAAGTGTGACACATATGGTATCGCCGTACTCAGGAGAAGTTGGGGAATGTGTTTTGGGGTGTCATTTTACATATACCCATGCTGGATGAGAGAAATATCTTGGCAAAAGACAACTTTTCCCATTTTTTTATACAAAGTTGGCATTTCACCAAGATATTTTTCTCACCCAGCATGGGTATATGTAAAATGACTCCCCAAAACACATTCCCCAACTTCTCCTGAGTACGGCGATACCAGATGTGTCACACTTTTTTGCTGCCAAGGTGGGCAAAGGGGCACCTATTCCAAAGTGCACCTTTTGGATTTCACCGGTCATTTTTTTTACACATTTTGATTGCAAAGTTCTTCTCACACATTTGGGCCCCTAAATTGCCAGGGCAGTATAACTACCCCACAAGTGACCCCATTTTGGAAAGAAGACACCCCAAGGTATTCTGTGAGGGGCATGGTGAGTTCCTAGAATTTTTTATTTTTTGTCGCAAGTTAGTGGAATATGAGACTTTGTAAGAAAAAATAAAATCATCATCATTTTCCGCTAACTTGTGACAAAAAATAAAAAGTTCTATGAACCCACTATGCCCATCAGCGAATACCTTAGGGTGTCTACTTTCCGAAATGGGGTCATTTGTGGGGGTTTTCTACTGTTTGGGCATTGTAGAACCTCAGGAATCATGACAGGTGCTCAGAAAGTCAGAGCTGTTTCAAAAAGCGGAAATTCACATTTTTGTACCATAGTTTGTAAATGCTATAACTTTTACCCAAACAATTTTTTTTTTTTGCCCAAACATTTTTTTTTATCAAAGACATGTAGAACAATAAATATGGCGAAAAATTTATATATGGATGTCGTTTTTTTTGCAAAATTTTACAGCTGAAAGTGAAAAATGTCATTTTTTTGCAAAAAAATCGTTACATTTTGATTAATAACAAAAAAAGTAAAAATGTCAGCAGCAATAAAATACCACCAAATGAAAGCTCTATTAGTGAGAAGAAAAGGAGGTAAAATTCATTTGGGTGGTAAGTTGCATGACCGAGCGATAAACGGTGAAAGGAGTGTAGTGCCGAAGTGTAAAAAGTGCTCTGGTCATGAAGGGGGTTTCACCTAGCGGGGCTGAAGTGGTTAAGTAAAGCCACGAGGCAATACCCAGAACACACCTAGCCAAGAAGTTAATACCTCCAACGCCAGACAGGGAAAGAACCAGGAGAAGGAGGAAATCACAAACACGCTGTAACAACAACGCGTTTCCCCTGGCAACCAACATGTGTGGCTAACGTGTCACGGCACACAACAAGAAAACCGTGACACAGCTGTGAAAATATTACTCCATATATCAGTAGTCCAGAAACTATTTTTTCTTTGAGAGAAAAAATGTTATCTATTGGTAGGGCAAGCCTTTCAAAAATTATTGAAATACCAATGTTACTGTATTTGTTACCGCCCAAGGGAAAAAGTATGATTCATTTTCTTTTCAGAGCATTAATATGGGGTAGAAAGCAAAATAGCCTTTCATATTCAGCAACCACACTTACATGGTTGATTCAACTTTCCATATATTAGCAATCTCAACTTATCTACTGTTAGTAGGGTGATCATAAAATAGACCCAACATTGTCTCGCACTTTTTCACTTCTTAATTTACCCCATCAGACATTTTAGACAGTATTACAAGAAATTGTATTTAACTCTCTATTACTGACCACATCCAAATGTTTTATATCTCATCTGCATAAGGTATTCTTATCTGGCCTTCACTATAGAACTATATCTACCACTCTTACAAGGTGGACTGAAGCCATGCCTTCAATAGATACTTCTACAATTCTTAAATGGGTATTCTGGTAATTTTACATGATACCCTATGCATAGGATAGCGATTAACTAGTAGATTGTCCGGGGTTCTTACTGATGGAACCACCACCGATCACGAGGCCCTATACCCCACATGGCTCCCCAAAATGAATAGAGCAGCAGGTTGAGCATGCAAACTGCTGTTTCATTCATCTGTCGGACATAGACGAATACAATGCTTGGTACATGGCCATTGTTCTCCTGATTAATGGGGGTCCTAATGGTCTAACAGTTATCCCCTATCCACACAACAAATTAGCGGAATACCCCTTTAATTTCCTTAGCTACTCATCTGGAAATACAGCTACTACACAGGTCATATACAGTATTTCTCCACATAGGGGTTTTCTGATGGGAATATACCCTACAGGACGATGTCCAAAATGTGGTGTTACCAGGGTTGATATTTTCTACTGTGTGTGGATATACCCCAATATCCAGAACTTCGGAAACAGGTCTGTGGCGTCGGAAAAAACTCAATTAACAAACTTTGTCCTGTATGAACCATTAATTTCTGAGTGGCTTGAACCCAGTACGTATAGCTGAAACAAATTCACTGTGTAGCAGCCATAGAGGGAAAAGTAATTTTACAGTTGTAGATAACCTCTCAGTTATCCTCTAAAGGGCTATTCTTGGAGAAGTTGTCCTGTTTGTTACAGATGGACTGGATACACATGGCCATTCGCAAGGAGCAAAAAAACTAAAAGCTTTTCTGAAAATTGGAAGACTTTTCTACTGACAGTCCCTTGACATATACAACTCAAAATCAAATGTCCCTTTTCCCAGACTACATGGTACTTATAAAGAGAAACATTAAGTGATTTTAATTTTCCTCCCTTCTGTGCGGGGATTCACCAGCTAAACTGTTGTCCGCTCTCCACCCTCCTTTTATTTTCTATTTGTTATTGCTAAATCCTTTAATATCATGTATTATGAAAGTAGCTGTAATTTTGTAGCCCACATTGCTGAGAAAAAATTGAGTTTTAATATACGCAAATGAACACCTAGGAGCAATGGTGGAGTTGCCATTACCCCTAGAGTCTCTGGCTTTCTCTGCAACTGCCGCAACCTCTCCACTTTGACTGACAGGGAGAAACAGTGTAAACAGCATAACACCTAGCCCTGTCAGAGTGCAGAGGGAGCAGCAGTTGCAAAGAGAGCAGAGCATTTAGGTTTAATGGCAACTTCCCCATTGCCCCTAGGGGCTAATTTGCATATATTAAATCTTCATTTTTCCTAACAATGTAGGAACTTATGAACATGAGACCAACACAGATGCCTTCAGCTGCCAAGTGTACATGCAACAGGTCACCCAGTTTCAAAGATAAAAATCTGCTGACATGGCAGGCTTAGGGGTCTTTGGGAGGTCATGGATGCCTAGGCAACCATTTAGCGCCCCATGATCATGTTGTAGGGCTCCAGTGTGGTGACAGAAGAAGCCTATCAGACACAGCATATACAAGATATTTATATATAATATACAAAGATATTTATATATGATATATATTGTGTTCTGCTATATGTTCTGTATATTGTTATTATACAGTCCTAATCAAAAGTTTAAGACCACTTGAAAAATTGCAAAAAATCATATTTAGCATGGCTGGATCTTAACAAGGTTCCAAGTAGAGCTTCAACATGCAACAAGAAGAAATGGGAGTGAGACAAAACATTTTTTGAGCATTCAATTTAATGAAAACAACAAATAAACTGAAACAGGCTGTTTTTCAGCTGATCAAAAGTTTAGGACCACACCTCCAAAAAAAAAAAAAAACGACCCCCCCCCCCCCCCCCAAAACAGAAATCCAACTTCCAAACATGAACTCAGTAATGAGTAGCTCTGCCGTTATTGTTGATCACTTAAAAAATTCGTTTCAGCATGCTTGATGCAAGGGTTTCCATGAGGTGAGTGGGAACATTTCTCCAAGTGGTGAAGACGGCCGCACGAAGGCCATCTACTGTCTGGAACGGATGTCCATTTTTGTAAACTTCCCTTGCCATCCATCCCCAAAGGTTCTCAATTGGATTTAGATCAGGGGAACACGCAGGATGGGCCAAAAGAGTGATGTTATTCTCCTGGAAGAAGTCCCTTGTCCTGCGGGCATTGTGTACTGTAGCGTTGTCCTGTTGAAAAACCCAGTCGTTACCACACAGACAAGGGCTCTCAGTCATGAGGAATGCTCTCAGCAACATCTGGACATAGCCAGCGGCCGTTTGACGCCCCTGTACTTCCTGAAGCTACATTGTTCCACTGAAGGAAAAAGCACCCCAGACCATTATGGCGCCCCCTTTACTGTGGCGCATAGAAAACATCTCAGGTGGGATCTGCTTGTCATGCCAGTAACGTTGGAAACCATGAAGGTAAAAAAAATTCTCATCAGAGAATAAAACTTTTTTCCACCTTTGAATGTCCCATGTTTGGTGCTCTCTTGCAAAGTCCAAATGAGCAGTTCTGTGGCGTTCAAGGAGACGAGGTCTTTGAAGACGTTTTTTGTTTTGAAGCCCTTTAGTATCAGATGCTGTCTGATGGTTATGGGGCTGCAGTCAGCACCAGTAAGGGCCTTAATTTGGCTCGAGGATCGTCCTGTGTCTTGACGGACAGCCAATTGGATCCTCCGGCTCAGTGCTGATGACATTTTTTGGGGTCATCCACTTGACTTTTTTGTTCCATAACCCTCAGGATCATTTAAGAAATTCCAAATGACTGTCTTACTGCGTCCCACCTCAGCAGCGATGGCGCGCTGTGAGAGACCCTGCTTATGCAGTTCAACAACCCGACCACGCTCAAAAAGGGAGAATTTTTTTGTCTTTGCCATTACAACTTGTGACTACCTGACAGAAAATGACAATGAATCCACATCTTTGCACAGATTTGGCCTTTTAAAGGCATGTGGTCCTAAAATTTTGATCAGCTGAAAAACAGCCTGTTTCAGTTTAATCGCTATTTTTAATTAATTGAATGATCAAAAAATGTTTTGTCTCACTCTCATTTCTTCTTGTTGCATGTTGAAGCTCTACTTGGAACCTTGTTAAGATTCAACAATGTAAAATATGATTTTTTGGCATTTTTCAAGTGGTCTTAAACTTTTGATCAGGACTGTGTAACTAGAGCTGAAACCCACTGCTGAGGGCCCAAGCACAGGTCCGGTGCCCACACCATCACTGCCTCATACATTCACAGCAAGGTGCGGTAAGAACTGGTAAACATATTTCCTTACAGTGAATACTGTAATTTATGTGCCTTTTTTGCAAAAATGACCACGTGAAGAACAGCCGTATTGGTTGTCACCCTTGAATTAGCTCCTCAGCAAACTATTAGTTTTGCCATTAGTTTCTGAAAAGAAACACTAAAGGGTGACAACTAGAGATGAGCGAATTTCATGTTATGAAATTCGTTCACGCTTCGTTTGGTGGTAAAAGCAGAATTGCAATAAAAAATATGAAATTCACCCATCTCTAGTAACAACCAATATGGCTGATGTTCGCTTTTTCACTTTTGTAAAAAAAAAAAAAAAAAAAATTGTCATCCCAGCAAAACATTGCCATAATCTTTGTAAGTGATAAACATACGTCTGATTTACAAATATATGTCAATTTTTACATTGCAAAAAGGCTAAATAACTTAAAATAAGGCTGGTTGATAGAAATGTCATCTTAGTCTGGTTTGCAAAACTGCTCATCATGCATCTATTTAAAAATTATATGGATTTTGCATCGCAGAAGAACATTTAGTACCTACCTACCTCACAGCACTTAAAGGGGGTTTCTGAGGTTACTATAGTTTATCAGATATGCTCATGCATTTACTTACTTGACATCCTGTATGTAGCACTTCCTGTTGCTGTATCCAACCAAACCCATGATGCACTTCTCCTTTCTCTGCCACACCGCCAGCTCCACCCAGCTAGTTTACAGCTCCTCCTACCCAGCTAGTTAATAGACACTCCCCTATCACTGTCCCTGTTGCTGCTTGGACACACCCATGGGCATAATATCACAGGAAGGAAGAAAATGCTCCATGGACATGGTCATGTGACCACAGCCCAGAACGGAGGATAGGATCAATAAAGGTAAAAGAAACACAATTACAGCTAACTTCATAAAATGATTATATTAAAAGGTAAAAGAAACACAATTACAGCTAACTTCATAAATGATTATATTAAAGGATGTTTAAAAAAAAAACCTCTTTAAAATATAGCAAAATGTATAAATGTCATTTTGTAAATTTTTAAGCCAAGCTCGTAAAAGCAATCATGGATTGTCCTGTGGGCAGGTATTAGATTATCTTTCCAGCCGAGCACAGTTGTTCTAGTGTCTCACTTTAATTAAGTGTGATCACTGATCCTTTTAGAAGGCCTTTTGTACATACATAGTTCATTGGCACGTTTGCAATTCATTTTGAAGAGCAAAAGGTTTTGTACTTTGGGCTACATTTTTGTGGTTAGCTGGTGTGAGCTAAAGACATGCTTATTTGTATGCCTCATTCCATTTTATGTGGAAATTTGACTTGGTTGATGCTAATGCTTTAACCAACTTATTTTTAGATCCAAATTCCATCCTTTTATAGTCATCTTCATGATGTAAAAGGCAGACTACCTCATTTTTCTCACATCTCAAGCAATAGATTACATTTACAGCTTCTTTCATTTATAATTTGACACATGAGCAATATCCACGGAACCATATACATCCTTTTATGCAATGACAACATTTGGAAAAGGCAACAAGTAGCTTGATAAGTCAATTCCTTTACAATATATATTAGGAAACAGCATTAACTGCAAAGTCCTATGCATACAAACGTTTTCCCAAAGCTAGGCCTGTAGCATTTCATATATGGAGATCACAATCTCTTATTTTTGCAAGTATGCAAGCTTTATGGGAAAATATTAAATATAAGCTGCATTTTATTCGTTGGAATCCCTGCTCTTTCTAAACTTAGTCCACTGGGCAGTCTTAATAGTACCTGTAAGCCTTACCTACACAGATAGCGGTCAATAAGAGACCTATAAAAAAAAAAGACTATAAAACTATATGTCAATCAGGTCCATAACATGCTGTTTGTATACTAAACTACATTCCCATGATTAAAGGTGTTATTCCTGGGACATATGGTATGTGCTCCTTGCTTTTCCACTGGTGATCAAAACCTGGGCACCCCTGGTTTATTTGGGAGCATATATCTATTATGTGCGATTTTTGTTGTTGTAACTTTATTATTTTCAGATACATTCATTGATTTATGACATTACTATTGGACTGTAGTCATATTAGATCACATCTCAGGTGGCGGTATCTGTCCCTTGTCAGGGACATATAGGACCTATCAGGATGTTCCTGACATAGGATCGCACCTATCGGGGCAGCCATTCCGTTTTGATAGGCAAGTGTGAGTCAATTCTCCTTTCCTTTCCTTGTCCTGCCCAGCCTCATTGTTATATGCTTTTTAAGGGCACAAATTGGGTGATTTTTATTTCACAAATTTTTTATTAGAAAATCATAGCATACATCATCTTCCACAATGTCAAATTACCGTACAGTACAGTACAATTTGCTCATCACATTACAAGTATGCAGGATAAAAGACACTGGATGTAAAGTTTTCATTTATATCAAATTGGGTGATTTTTTTTTGTTTCCATAATTTTTATTGAAAAATGTCCAATACAAGCGAGAATATACGCCATCAGATACAAAAAGCAGTTGTTCATACATAGGTGTACACCTAGATGGCGGTGCATTCCAGTTGTCAATGAGTAATCTAATACAAGTATACCAGTATTAGAGAGCAGAAAATAAAAGAAAAAACAACAAACAAACATAACAGAAACAGAGTCATTGCCTTTGTTTGGAATAACAGCATAATCATATAAAATACCGACAACATCATAGCGATACGTCATAGGGCTGGCCCTGGGTCCTGGGCTGGAACTGCATCCACAGCCCCCATTGATACAAGAACCTGTCCACTCTATGCTCCTTATAAGCCATAATTTTCTCGTATACACAATTGCTATGGACTCTAGCTATTATTTCAGCTTTAGACGGGATAGAGGCTGATTTCCAATATTTGGTTAGCAGTAATTTAGTGACCAGCAATAAATGTGCTACCGGAATTCTACACTGAGACGGGACATCATGTATACCCCTGAAAAACAAAGCCGTGAATACACTTTTATTGACCGTAGAACCACAGAACTGAGAAGCTAATTCGAACACATCAGTCCAGATTTGTAATATCAGGGGACACTCCCAGAGGATGTGTAGTAATGTACCAGAGCAACCGCAACCCCGCCAACAAAGATGAGACGTACCAGGGTACATTTTGCTCAGCCTGTCAGGGGTATAGTACCACCGCAGACATGACTTAACGGCCGCCTCATACAAGGATGTGCTCCGGAAAGTCTTGGAGATGAATTTGAACGTTGCTATCCACTCTATACCAGGGATAATTACTTTCAATTCTTTATCCCATGCTTGAAGTGGAGCCGATTTAGAGAATGTGGATTTCAAGCCAAGCGCCTGATATAGAGAACCAATCCCTTCCTTGCGGTCAGTACTAGGTGGCCGGGCCCATATCTCGAAAATTCCCTTATGCGCAGTCACCTGGTAAGGTGGCATTGATTGTAAGAGGTGTCTAACCTGCAAAAATTTAAAGAAATCTCCCCTGGGAATCCCGAATTCTTCTTGCAGCTCACTAAAAGACTTTAACGAGCTATCATTAAATAGCTGACTAAGCGTGTTGATACCTAAGAGGTTCCATGATGATAGGTATAACTCAGGAATATGCAATTCCATTAATTGCAAAGGCGCCATATTTAATAGCGAGAGGGGAGTCGGCTTACAACTCTTATGGAATAGGCACCAGTGATGTAGCGAAGTCCTCATTACGATGGGTAAAGGAGGAACCTTAGATCTAGAGACTCCTAGGCTATCGATCAGAAGAGCCTTGAGATGGCCCCTTGGGGCTGAAGCAGCCTCTATCTGTACCCATGGAGTATGAATATCTGAAGTCCACCATTTCTTCAGCACCTGGACCTGGGAGGCCAGAAAATAATCCCCAATATCTGGAAGATTAAGACCACCGTTAAGTCTACTTTTTATGAGAGTACCTGTGGCTATCCTGGGCCTACTCCCAGACCACACAAAGTTACTGAGCAGGCCTTGCGCTTTCTTGAAAAAGAAGGCGGGGACTCTAATAGGGACCATTCTGAAGATAAACAGAAGCTTTGGCAAGATGAACATTTGAAACGTCGCGATACGCCCTACCCATGATATGACATTTTTGAGGTAAAGTCACTCTTAATCATCTCCAACAGAGGGAGATAGTTACTCTTAAACAGATTTGGAAGGGACGGAGGTAAGTGTATACCCAGATAATTAATGCAATCCTTTCTCCAATCAAACGGGAAGGAAATCTTTAGGGATTCTATCAGGTTGTCCACCATGTTTAAAGGGAGAATTTGGGATTTGGATTCATTTACTTTATAATATGATAACCGACCATAATCTTTAATAATAGAAAGTGCCACCGGAAGGGCAATTTGAGGTGATGAGAGTGTCAAGAGCACATCATCCGCATACATAGATATGCAGTGCTTGCACCTCCCAATTTGTATCCCAGGGATATCTGGGCTGAGTCTAATGGCCTGAGCTAGAGGCTCCATCGCCAGGATGAATATCAAGGGAGATAGGGGACACCCCTGACGTGTTCCATTGGTTAAGGGAAATGCTCCAGATAGTGCCCCATTGATAAAGACTTTAGCCGAGGGGTTAGAGTAAAGGGCACGCACTGCCTCTATGAACGCTTCCCCCAGCCCCATTACTTTCAACACAGAGAAGGCGAACGACCAGTTCAGTCGGTCGAACGCCTTCTCTGCGTCTAGGGCCACCAGCAGCGCACTCGTCCCGTTACGATTAATAGTATCTATGATATTTAGAATCCTGCGGGAATTATCAGTGATTTGTCTACCCTTGACAAATCCTGACTGGTCAGCAGCTGTCAGAAGTGGTATAATGTCTGCTAATCTAGTGGCTAAAATCTTAGCATAAGTCTTCAGGTCCGTGTTTAACAGAGAGATAGGTCTAAAATTTTGGGGTCTGTCAGGCGTTTTACCGGGTTTTGGCAGAGCTATTATGGTAGCAGACAGCATCTCGGTTGGGAATGAACCCTCTATGAATGCCTTATTAAAGACTGGCAAGAGATGGGGAACAAGTTGGTCTTGAAAGGTCTTATAGTAAATATTGGTTAGACCATCCGGGCCAGGAGATTTATGAGGATGAAGTGAGGATATGGCTTTAGTTATCTCGGAAATACTAATAGGGTCAGACAGTTTATTTCTCTGATGGTCGTTTAGGGCCGGGAGGTGTAGTTTCTCTAGATAAGAGCTAATCTCAAGGGGTGATATAGGTTCTATCTCAGGGGAGTCTTTCAGATTATATAAGGCCGAATAATATTCCACAAATTGATCTGCTATGGCTCTTGGGTCATATATCTTATGCCCTTTGGTAGGGTGAACTAGATGAGGGATTCTGGCTTTGGCGGCTCTTATTTTTAAGCGGCGTGCCAATAGTTTCCCTGCTTTGTTATCCTGTGAGTAATAGCGGGCTTTAGAGGCCCTCAAGTTTTTTTTCATACGTGAAAAGGAGACTTTCCCTAAGTTGCGTTCTCAGGTTACGTAATTGGGCTACCCTCTCTGCAGATAAGGAGGATTTGTTTAGGGATTCTAGGGATGTAATTTGGGAGAGTATGGCATTTATTTTCCGTTCTCTCAATTTTTTCGCCTGGTGTCCCAGTTTGATAAAGATACCCCGAATAAAGGCCTTGTGCGCATTCCATAGACTACACGGATTAGAGACTGAGCCCACGTTTAGCTCAAAGTAGTTAGCTAGTGCTCTATCTACTTCTGCTCTATATTCTGGGTTGGAGATGATGTAAGGACTACATCTCCAGAGAGTATCACATACATTATATGTTTCCTGAATAGATAAGGAGATAGCAGCATGATCTGACCATTTTATCACTTCCACCGTAGACTGTGAGGCCAGCTGTAGGAGTGACCTGCTAATCAAGAAAAGGTCTATGCGGGAGTAGGAATTATGCACAGGGGAGAAAAAGGAGTAATCCTTTTCAGATGCATGTTGAACTCTCCAAATGTCGTACAGCTCCTCACGTCTCAAAAGAGGACCCAGAGTGGGGTAGGAACTTCTATTTGTGGCCGAGGAATCTATCTCAGCGTCAGGTACTAGATTAAAGTCTCCACAGATCACTAAGTGACCTTGACGTAGTTTTTCCGTTCTCGCTAACACTTTATTTAGAAAGTGTATCTGATGCCTATTTGGGGCATAAACGGCCACTATGATATACACTATATTGTTCAAAGTGCACGTTAAGATGATGAATCTACCATTTTGGTCTATGAACGTACTACCGATTGAACAGGCAACAGAGTTCCTAATGGCCAGAATGACTCCTCTTTGCTTTTTGCGGTAATGAGACTGTACGACATGAGGGAATAGATGATGTTTGATCCTATGTGCATCTTTGCTTAGTATATGAGACTCCTGTACACATAAAATATCTGCATTGAGGCCAAGTGCTTCTGACCACATAAAGGACCTTTTTTGTGGGCAATTCAGCCCTTTAGCATTCAGAGAGACCAGTTTAAGAACCATGGAAAATACCTAGAAGGCTAAGGACACACGCTGTGATCCATTGGAAACCCACGGGAGGCCCTCTCCCAGAGCCACCTCCATTTCACCCAACGACATTATCTGGTACGTGACTATGACAGTATAGGCAAATGACAAACAGTAAAAAACAAATACATAACGGTAAAGTAAGAAAAAAGGGAACAGACATCGTTCAAACAGGAGTGAGTATTCACCCACAGAGGTGTAAATCCGGTTTTAGGACCAAAGGGGAACTAGTCCTGTTTGATGCCAAGCACTAGAGTGCACTCCTGTGCACAAATGAATAAGATGGTATTAATGCTTGGTGCCCCTCTTAGCACCAACGGTGCGCCATTCTGCATCTAAGTGGCGTGGATGCGACGATTGGAGGTCATCTTCCGCGGGTAAAGGAAAGTTCCATGAGCTCAGCAGGCGACGACCCTCCTCCACTGACATGATGCTGTGTTGCTTGCCATTGTGGGTGAGCAGGAACCCCAATTTATATGCGATACTGTGCTCCCTGAAAACGGTGGTGATGGGAGCCAGTAGACGCCTTTGCCTTAATGTGGCTGCTGATAAATCTGCATACAACTTCACTGGCTGGAAAGGCGCAGGCATCTCAGACAGCTGGCGGGCCGCCATTAGCACAGCCTCCCTCGTGCGGAAAAAATGTATGCGGGCTAGAGTGTCCCTGGGGGTATTCTCCGGCAGGTGCCGGAGTCTAGGGAGCCGGTGAGCTCTGTCTATCATCAGGGCCTGATCTGTAAATGAGGGCAGTAGCTTTTTCATTAGGGATCCAAGATAGTCCATCAGCTCCGAGGGACTAATATCCTCTGGTATGCCCCGGAATTTAATGTTGTTACGCCTAGAGCGATCCTCTAGGTCGTTTAATTTAGCTTGGATGCGGTCGATGTCTGCCTGCATGGCCGCCTGATTGTCTATCAGCTGGTTGTGCGAGGTCGCAAACTCGCCCATCTTGACCTCCACATGCGAAACCCTCGACTCCAAGCCCGCGACAGACGATTTAAGCGGGGTAATCAGTGAGGAGAAGTCAGAATGAAGGGCTGCACTGAATGCAATCAACATCTCCTTCAGGAGGTTGCCCGACGCAGGCTGATCGGAGGTGGGCAGCCTGTGTAGAATATCTGTAACGGAATGGCCTTCTGGGCCCTCAGCGCTCACCTCCATTTCTGCAGCCGGTTGGAGCAGGGGTCTCAGCTGCACCCGGTTTCCCGCGCCTGAACAGCATGGCGTCTGCGCTTGTGTGCTCCCGGATAAGGGCGATGAGTCAACGGAGCCGTCCGACGGTGGGGTCCGGCGTTCAGGTAGATGCATGAGGGAATCGGTCTCCGGCTGTGATCCCCGCTGACCTATAGGAGAGGATGCAGAATCCTTCTCGGCCTCACGAGGTGAAGATGGCGGCGCCGCTGGGCTCTGCTGAGAGGCGTCTGCGTCCTTATCAAAGTAGAAATCCAACTTGCCTTGCTTGGCGGGAGCTCTCTTGCCCCTAGGCATCTTGCCAGGATCTCTAGACACCGTGTGGTGTATGGCACCAGGCACTTTAGAGGGTATACCTTGCTAGTTTAGTCGCTTTGTGCAGGAGCAGCAAGTTCAAGCGGCCATCACGCTCGGCTGCCAAAACCAAATTGGGTGATTTTTAATGATCATCAGTAAAGGTTACGTTTTACACTGGTGAAAGTACTCTGTGACTACATTATAATTAAGTTACACTAGTGACTACCTGACATCTGATGTCTATATCTATCAGAACTGTGAAAAATGATAGACTACCGTAATATGGTCCTGTCGATTCACTGATATGGCTTGCATGTTCCTTGGTTACCTCCCTGCAGTATTTAGTGGTACGAAAAACATATTTAAATTTTACATTTCGAAAACCAGTTTCATCATATTACAATCCCATTAATTCCTATCACAATACCATCAACATTATGTCACGACCATGGTCATGGTCGTGACTCCTTGGGACCCACATGCATTTGCCCGCGGTCTGGTATTGTTGTCAACCACAGGTGAGGGCTAGTATCTTGCCTCATGTGTGGTTGCCGCTGGCAAATTGTGGTTGTTGGGTGGTGAAGCAGCCTGAGCTGGTTGCTGGGCTGCTCGCTGTCCATGCATGCGGTTGTCTTTGGCAACTTGTGTTTATGTGTGCACTTTCCTTGTCTGGTGTGCACGGGGTTTATTGTGTGTATTCCCCTTTTAGTTGCTGTCTTCCCTTCCCTGGTGTGAGAAGGGTTAATTCCCTTCCTAGTGTGTGTGCACTGGGTGTGTCTGATTGTGGGTGTAACTTCATGGACTATTTAACCTCAGTTGAGACCTGAGTTCTGATGGGTACTCGAGCCTTGTAGTAAGCTGGAGGCACTCTCCTGGTCCCATATACCATCTGCCAGTGAGGGCCACCCTTGTGGTCATAAATTGTGATACAATATGTTTATGTGATGTTAAGTTTATGTCTATGTGGTGTCTGTTATTATTGCGGCTATGGTTCTGGGTCCCTGTGTGTTTATGTGTGCAGTGTCCTTTTATGTTTGTGTGTGGACAGCCAGCACTTGTGTCCAGGGATCCAGTCAGTGTGTCTGTGGCAGGTAGAGGTGGAAGTCTTTCACTCTCCTGCCATATCCATAGTCTGTTTATGGTTACATCCCATTGCAGCTCGGCCAGTTTTAGACTCCTGTTTCTCCGCATCCAGGAGGAACAGGTGGTCTACCCAGCTCCTAGTTCAGGGATTGGCGGAGGGTGAGTAGGGATCCGAGGTTCCTGAGCACGGGCCCTCCTACCTTCAATGTCAGCTCATGCAGCTAGGAGTTAGGGTCGGATTAGGGATGCGTTAGGAGGTGACCTGCTCCCTTATTCTGTTGTCCTGGCCGAGAAGCGACTAACATCACGTGGCATCGCACGGCTGAGGGTTTTCCCCGTCCTCAGCCGTGACACATTATCCCTGAGAGAGATACAGTTGCAAGTAAAAGTATGTGAAACTTTTGGAGTGATATGGAACTCTGCACAAATTGGTCATAAAATGTGATCTGATCTTCATCTAAGTCACAACAGTAGACAATCACAATCTGCTTAAACTAATAACACACAAATAATTAAATGTTACCATGTTTTTATGGAACACACCATGTAAATATTCACAGTGCAGGTGGAAAAAGTATGTGAACCCTTGGATTTAATAACTGGTTGAAGCTCCTTTGGCAGCAATAACTTCAACCAAACGTTTCCTGTAGCTGCAGATCAGACATGCACAACAGTCAGGAGTAATTCTTGACCATTCCTCTTTACAGAACTGTTTCAGTTCAGCAATATTCTTGGGATGTCTGGAGTGAATTGCTTTCTTGAGGTCACGCCACAGCATCTCAAATCGGGTTGAGGTCAGGAGACTCAGGACTCTGACTGGGCCACTCCAGAAGGTGTATTTTCTTCTGTTTAAGCCATTCTGTTGTTGATTTACTTCTATGCTTTGGGTCGTTGTCCTTTTGCAACACCCATCTTCTGTTGAGCTTCAGCTGGTGGACAGATGGCCTTAAGTTCTTCTGCAAAATGTCTTGATAAACTTGGGAATTCATTTTTCCTTCGATGATAGCAATCCATCCAGGCCCTGATGCAGCAAAGCAGCCCCAAACCATGATGCCCCCACCCCCATTCTTCACAGTTGGGATGAGGTTTTGATGTTGGTGTGCTGTGCCTTTTTTTCTCCACACATAGTGTTATGTGTTTCTTCCAAACAACTCAACTTTGGTTTCATCTGTCCACAGAATATTTTTCCAGTACTGCTGTGGAACATCCAGGTGCTCTTGTGCAAACTGTAAACGCGCAGCAATGTTTTTTTGGACAGCAGTGGCTTCCTCTGTGGTATCCTCCCATGAAATCCATTCTTGTTTTAGTGTTTTACGTATCATAGATTCGCTAACAGGGATGTTAGCATATGCCAGAGACTTTTGTAAGTCTTTAGCTGACACTCTAGGATTATTCTTCACCTCATTGAGCAGTCTGCGCTGTGCTCTTGCAGTCATCTTTACAGGACAGCAACTCCTAGGTAGAGTAGCAGCAGTCCTGAACTTTCTCCATTTATAGACAATTTGTCTTACCGTGTACTGATGAACAGCAAGGCTTTTGGAAATACTTTTATAACCCTTTCCAGCTTTATGCAAGTCAACAATTCTTAATCGTAGGTCTTTTGAGAGCTCTTTTGTGCGAGGCATCATTGACATCAGGCAATGCTTCTTGTGAAAAGCAAACCCAGAACTGGTGTGTGTTTTTTATAGGGCAGGGCAGCTGTAACCAACACCTCCAATCTCATCTCATTGATTGGAGTCCAGTTGGCTGACACCTCACTCCAATTAGCTCTTGGAGATGTCATTAGTCTAGGGGTTCACATACTTTTTCCACCTGCTCTGTGAATGTTTACATGGTGTGTTCAATAAAAACATGGTACCATTTAATTATTTGTGTGTTATTAGTTTAAGCAGACTGTGATTGTCTATTGTTGCGACTTTGATGAAGATCAGATCACATTTTATGACCAATTTGTGAAAGGATCCATATCATTCCAAAGGGTTCACATACTTTTTCTTGCAACTGTAAATCTACAAACTAAAAGCTAAAAGGCAAGTCTCCTGTAAAGCACAATGGCTCCTATACCAATCCGATCTCCAAACTTGTCTCCTTTACATTTCAAATGACGGATAAAAGCAATGAGTGACTTTAAAAATGACCTTTCAATAATACATAACATAGATTTTACACAAACACGCACCTATTGCACTATGTTATACTGTGGTTTAAACTGTAAGTTATATTAGTTATAAAATATGCTTGTAATGGGTTCTCAGCTGTATAGATATTGATGACCTGTCTTCCGATTGTGGGGGTCAGACATCTGGAACACCCACACTCAGCTGATTTCGGCACCCGTCAGGGCAAAAATAAACACAGCAGTGGACAGGGTTGGAAGCAGAAGGCTCTGACCATGCTGGGTAACCGCATGACAGCTCCCACTCTGAAATGAGCAGCAGTACAGCCATTGCACAATAGATGGAACCTTCCATGTCTGGCTCCGGGCATTGTCCACAATGGATAGTGTGTTGCCCCCAGTGATATGACATTGATGATCTATTCCGAGGATAGGTCATCAATATTTAGAAATTGAAGAATTCCTTTAAAGACACATTCATTTTGGGTTCAAAAATTGGCTAAACAAAATGGCTTTCTGAAGGACTACATCAATGGTAAGTTATTTCCTACAGGGAGGGACATTCCATACATGATACTGCCAGAAAAACTAATATTTCATACAAAAAAAAAGTGAAATACTGTTTTGACAGGACAGGCAAACTGACTCTTCAATTCAGTTTCTTAAAAAAATAAAAGATGCAATATACTGTAGATGAGATTGTCATATTGACATGATCATGCTTGACAACATGACATTTTGTGTGCAGGTCCTACTATACCAAGGTAAGCAGACTTGGCTGGAGTCAAAGATTTCACTATACATTCCTGCTAGGATCCAGGAGGTTTTGTCATCACACTGTAAAGCTGCCATAAACTGTGATTTATAGAGTACAATACCACTCAGTCGTACAATGTTGTGCTGTCCCTATGTGGCCAGCTTTAGTTTGGTGCAAATGTCATGTAAACTATCCAGCATTACATACAGATTTCATAGTATACATCTAAGTTATGGAAAATTATTACAGTGGAGTAGGCCAAGTCTATCTCCTAGGCACCCATATTCACTTGGTGACCTCTGCCACGAAGCTCCAAGCAGAGACTGAAGCTTCTGGATTTCAACAGAAGAGAGGCACACTCTTCTGAGTATATTGCAAAGAGGTTTCTATTAGTGTGAGCCAGGTCATAAAAAAATAACGTAACTGAAAAGCTGAAAAACGTACAAGACGGCATATACAGTACAGACCAAAAGATTGGACACACCTCCTTATTCAAAGAGTTTTCTTTATTTTCATGACGATGAAAATTGTAGATTCACACTGAAGGCATCAAAACTATGAATTAACACATGTGGAATTATATACATAACAAAAAAGTGTGAAACAACTGAAAATATGTCATATTCTAGGTTCTTCAAAGTAGCCACCTTTTGCTTTGATTACTGCTTTGCACACTCTTGGCATTCAAGAGGTAGTCACCTGAAATGGTCTTCCAACAGTCTTGAAGGAGTTCCCAGAGATGCTTAGCATTTGTTGGCCCTTTTGCCTTCACTCTGCGGTCCAGCTCACCCCAAACTATTTCAATTGGGTTCAGGTCCGGTGACTGTGGAGGCCAGGTCATCTGGCGCAGCACCCCATCACTCTCCTTCATGGTCAAATAGCCCTTACACAGCCTGGAGGTGTGTTTGGGGTCATTGTCCTGTTGAAAAATAAATGATGGTCCAACAAAACGCAAACCGGATGGAATTGCATGCCGCTGCAAGATGCTGTGGTAGCCATGCTGGTTCAGTATGACTTCAATTTTGAATAAATCCCCAACAGTGTCACCAGCAAAGCACCCCCACACCATCACACCTCCTCCCCCATGCTTTACGGTGGAACCAGGCATAGAGACCATCCGTTCACCTTTTCTGCGTCGCACAAAGACACGGTGGTTGGAACCAAACATCTCAAATTTGGACTCATCAGACCAAAGCACAGATTTCCACTGGTCTAATGTCCATTCCTTGTGTTCTTTAGCCCAAACAATTCTCTTCTGCTTGTTGCCTGTCCTTAGCAGTGGTTTCCTAGCTGATATTCTACCATGAAGGCCTGATTCACACAGTCTCCTCTTAACAGTTGTTCTAGAGATGTGTCTGCTGCTAGAACTCTGTGTGGCATTGACCTGGTTTCTAATCTGAGCTGCTGTTAACCTGCGATTTCTGAGGCTGGTGACTCCGATGAACTTATCCTCCACAGCAGAGGTGACTCTTGGTCTTCCTTTCCTGGGGCGGTCCGCATGTGAGCCAGTTTCTTTGTAGCGCTTGATGGTTTTTGTGACTGCACTTGGGGACACTTTCAAAGTTTTCCCAATTCTTCGGACTGACTGACCTTCATTTCTTAAAGTAATGATGGAACAGTCTATTCAGTAGGACTATCAGCTGTGTATCCACCTGACTTCTCCACAATGCAACTGATGGTCCCAACCCCATTTATAAGGCAAGAAATCCCACTTATTAAACCTGACAGGGCACACCTGTGAAGTGAAAACCATTTCAGGTGACTACCTCTTGAAGCTCATCAAGAGAATGCCAAGAGTGTGCAAAGCAGTAATCAAAACAAAAGGTGGCTACTTTGAAGAACCTAGAATATTACATATTTTCAGTTGTTTCACACTTTTTTGCTATGTATATAATTCCACGTGTGTTAATTCATAGTTTTGATGCCTTCAGTGTGAATCTACAATTTTCATAGTCAGGAAAATAAAGAAAACTCTTTGAATGAGAAGCTGTGTCCAAACTTTTGGTCTGTACTGTAGATCACTAACTCATGGACCCCTGTTAGCACATACTTTAGTGGCAGAATAAGAACCATTGTGCTTTCAGAGAAAATGGAAAATTTTTAGACTGCAAATCTGAAGGCGATCTAATGTTCAAACATCATGTATCCCTGCAAGTAAACGTGAATTTTGGAACAGGCATGAGGTATGATTCCATTCATTATATGGGAAGGCTGTTCAAGCAGAAGCTTCAGTCTCACAAGATTTATGAAATAAGCTGTGTGTGGTGGTTAAAGTCTTTTGATGTAAATAGGGCCAAAAGGTTTGTAACATTTGATGTCCAACACACGCTGCTCAAGCCATTCCAAGGCGTTTTATACTTTCTGTCTTAATCTCTTCTACAAGGCAAAATGATTCTATTTTATACTTGTCAAATGATCTATGAGCTGCAAACACGGCATGGTCAATGAATGTCTTTGTTAAAGTAATTTGGTATGACACATTTCATAGGCTAATAAAACAGAAGCACTTCTAAAGGAAGGACCTGGATGATGCTGGTAGGATGTATTATTTGTAAAAGTCTCTTCATACTAATATAACGAGCATCAAAGACAAGTGAACACAGCATAAAATCAGCATGTATTGCTCTATAGGCACTGGCAAGCCATCAAACAATACTGACACTACTGACAAAATCCACAGTATATGCATTATGGGGTCTTTTTTGCCACATACTGTACAATGGATATGTTAAAACCCCTTTTAAGACAACAGTTCATCAACCTCCTTCATTCACTGCCATTTCAAATCGAGGGGGTTAGTTTTCTTTACTGAGCACTTCACTGCAGGTTTTTCTGTAAAAGGCCCCAGGATTAGAGGTAATATGAATTCTTACTCCCAATATTCAATTCATATCATCGAGCAGCTAATCAGCCAATGAACGACCAAAAGCTTACTTTTAAGGTTTTGGTGGGGTATGAACCCCAAACTTTCTATACAGTAGACAACAGCCTTACCCACTTCTCTATAGAAAAGTTTTGCTATGAAGACAGGATTTTTTTTATGCCTAATAGTTTACTGTTTTCTTAAGGCTCCTTTCACATCACCATTTCTCCTTTGCGTTCTCCGGCTCCATTGAGGAGCAGGAGAACAGAAAGGACGGATTCTGCAGATAACTGAGACCTAACTGAGCGTAACGGAGCCTAAAGACCCCATAGACTATAATGGGGTCCGTTCGGTGTCCGCAGTCCTGCATGCAGGACTTTCGTCTCCGCTCAAAGATCATATTCTGAGCGGACACCGATTCAACCCCATTATAGTCTATGGGGTCTTTAGGCTCCGTTACGCTCAGTTAGGTCTCAGTTATCTGCAGAATCTGTCCTTTCCGTTCTCCTGCTCCTCAACGGAGCCGGAGAACAAAAAGGAGAAACGGTGATGTGGAAGGAGCCTTACAAGCACGATACTGAATAAATAGTTACACTGTAGCTTTTTAAGCATAGAAATGTATCTCTTTACAACACAGCCCTTCTATAGATTATTGGGAAGTCTATTGCCTCATGTACAGAATACCAGGGGTTCAAATCCCACCAAGACCTGTAAACTAACTGTTTTACTAAAACTATTTTAACTTTCCAGCATTTTTTCTTTTATGGTAAAAGTTACATTGTTCTACAAAGTTAAAGTTACAACAAAAAAAATTACGGAGCACAATCCACTTCAAAAAATGTGTTTTTGTAACATATTTACTATAGAGTATCACAAAACAGTACTTGGTATCCCTATAATCATAATAATATGTACATTACATATAGTTCTGATTTTTATGACTATGAATGTGAGAAGGACTGAGGGGGACCAACATGGTTTGCCTGTATGGGGCTCTGAAATTCCTGATGGCAATCCTGGGTTCACATATGTGGCAAGCAAGTCCGCTAGTCTGTCACGGCAGAGGAACAACAGACTACCAGAGTTACCGTACCCAGCACAGCCAGATACTGATGCACACCGTCAGATACCCATTGACTATAATGGGATCCAACGGGGATCCAGCTGCTTGCAGCTGTATTTTTCTATCCAAAAGATGACATTTATGACAGAAAGCAGCTGTAACTTCGTCAGATCCCATTATAGTCAATGAGGATCCAGCAGTGAACAGCAGTATCCAGCTATAACAGATACAGTAACTCTAGTAGTCTGTTGATCTGCCAGAAAAGACTACCAGAGTTGGTTGCCTCATATGTGAACCTACCCTTGTGCACTTCTAGCATCTGTTTTTTACTATAGAAGCCTAGATATCAGTTACACAGTTTTTTTAAATAAAAAATCTGATCATTTTAAATGAATAAAAAAATGCAGTGTGAAAGAGCCCTAACAGAGCAAAAAAACAAAAGTGAGAACACTAATGTGAACAAGGCCTAAAAAAATATACGGTACATTCTATCAGTCCTTATATACCTTTTGGCTTTGGTTTGTCCTGCTTCTTTGAAATGTCACACCGTAAAGGAGATGTCAATAGCAGTGGATCACTAAAGAAGGAAAAACAAATATATTTTAACACATGAGACAAAGACTGCTTCCAGTTTTAAGTGACAGCAACAGGAAAACAGTGTCCAGGCAAGTAGATCTGGCAAAAGAGCACAGTCACTTTTGCCTCACATCAGTTCATGAAACTTCTGATTAGCTAGATCTGTCTCAGTAAATTGTAAGTATTATTACTATGAACTAAACAACTTAGCCATAAAGCAGTGGATAATGCAGTTTTTCAGGAAAATATATTAATGACTTATCCTTAGGATAGGTCATCAGTATCAGATCACACGGGACCCCCACGATCAGCGGTTAGAAGAGGCCTTGAGTGCTCCAGCCTCTTCCTAGGCCAGTGACTGTACATCAGCATGCAAACAAGTTTGACGGCAGCATCTCCAGAAATGAACTTTTATTCATAGTGGGTCCATGAAAAAATGTGCAGCATAGCCAAAAAGTATTGCAACATTTTGACTACATAGTAGTCTTTGTCAAAGGGCCGGAAGCATGCTAACTACCAAAATACATAAGGTAGATTTATCAAAACCAGTGTAAAGTAAAACTGACTTATTTTCCATAGCAACCAATCAGATTCCAACTTTAATTTTTCAGAGCTCCTTTGGAAAATGAAAGTTAGAATCTGATTGTCTGCCATGGGCAACTAATTCAGTTTTCTTTTGCACCACTTTTGATAAATCTCCCCTAGAGTTGTTGCGATACCAAATTTTGTATTCAATTTCGATACCATAAAAAAGTATTGCGATACTCGATACCACGCGAAAAAATAAACAAAAAAATCCACGTGCATTCTGCATTTTTTTTAAATGGCGGATCGCGCAGTTTTATAAAACATTTTCTGTTCCGGTGTTCACTTCATAGATTTTTTAGATTTCAATCATTTAGACTTTTCTGACGTGGGGATATGTGATATGTTTATTTATTTATTGTTTATATATTTTATATGTGAAATTGGGAAAGGGGGTGATTTATACTTAATATTTTGGTGTGTTTTTTTTTATGTTTTACACTTTTTATTTAATAACTATTTTCCCCCTTAGGAGCTAGAACCTGGGATCTTTCATCCCTTGTCCTATTCACCCTCATAGATCTCTATCAGGGTGAATAGGATCTCACACTGTCCTTGCTGCCCTGGGCTCTGTGCACACAGCAGCAGGGAGCCGACTATGGCAGCCAGGGCTTCAGTAGCGTCCTGGCTGCCATAGTAACCGATCAGAGCCGCAGGATTACAATGCCGGGGCTACAATCAGAAGCTGTCACTGCCACCAATGAGGAGAAGGGGAGGGGACCCTGTGGCCACTGCCACCAATGATTTTAATTTAATACTGAGGGGTTGAGAGGGGCGAGCACACTGTGCCACCAATGATTTAAATGGGGTGGGGAGGGAGCACTGCATCACCAATGAGGCAGGTACTGGCAGCAGATCAGCGGCAGTTAACCCCTCAGGTGCCGCACCTGAGGGGTTAACTGCCGCTGATCACAGCTCCCTGTCAGAGGCAGGGTGCCGGCTATGCGATTCTGCTGCCGGCACCTCCCTCCTGTACTATGTGTTAAAGACGAACTTATATGGTCCAGACTTTAAGTAGCATGTCCCAGCACTTACTATTATCCCTGGGCGCCATTCCGTTCGCCCGCTGTGCCCCATTACGGTCTCCTGCTCCATATGCTAATTACTATCGGAGCAATGGGGAGGAGACATCAGCTTCTTTAGTGGGCGTTCCTTCTCGCTGCGCTGCGATTGGACAGCGCTACAGCCAGGGAGAAGGAACTCCCACTACAGAAGCTGATGTCTCCTCCCCATTGCTCTGATAGTAATTGGCATATGGAGCAGGAGACAGTAATGGGGCACAGCAGGCGAACAGAGCGGCATCACCACATAAATTAACAGGTTAATGGACTGGTCCCTTAATTTACCTAATAAACCACTGCCTGCTCCTGTAAGCAGTTCCATAAAGCCACTGCCTGCTCCTGTAAGCAGTTCCATAAAGCCTCTTTCACACGGTCGTTGCCCAGCCATGGCCGTATTCCGGCCTGCATACGGCGTGTCTGCAATACACGGGGCACCAGTCGTGTGCATTCCGCATCACTTGAATGGGTCTGCAAATCCGGAGATGCGGTGCGGAATGGAACGGAAGCACGGAACGGAGCCCCACTGAAGCATTACGGAGTGCTTCCGTGGGGTTCCATTCCATGCTTCCGTTCTGCAAAAAAAATAGAACTTGTTCTATCTTTTTGCAGAATGGAAGAATCGCTGACCCTATTCAAGGGAATGGGTCTGCGATCCGCATGCGGCTGGCCCACGGTCGGTGCCCGTGCATTGCGGACTGCAATTTGCGGTCCCAGTGAAAGAGGCCTAAGGAAGATCACACTGTTTCTACATGTGGATGGTTGCTAGTCAGCCCCATGACATCAGTAATATCACAGGGAATCTGTGCAGAGCGGGGACTTAGAAGAATGTGATATGCATCTTCTTTTCATGTCTGACCATACTGATCACTGGTAACAGTGATCTATGGGTTATTTCTATTAGACCACTGTTAATCTGTATGGGAACACATAAGCAAGAAAACTGACGTAAATTCTGATAAATGTGCAGAGGCCCATACCGCACCTATGCCACCCTCTCATTTCAGAAAGTGACGAGGTTGGCATTGAAATCCCACTTGCGCCTAGACTTAGGTGCAATGGCCTTTAAAGGGCATCTGTCAGCAGATTTGTACCTATGACACTGGCTGACCTGTTACATGTGCACCTGGCAGCTGAAGGCATCTCTGTTGGTCCCATGTTCATATGTGCCTTCACTGCAGCTAAAAATGTTTTAATATATATGCCTGAGGACCTGACGTCCTTGAAAAATTCAATTTTGTGTCATGCTCAATGTCTAAAATTTATTGGTATCGATTTTGGGGGAGGTGTGCACTTTTTTGGGGGAGCTGCTTTCTTTTTTTACATTTTATTTTTATTTAACTATTATTATTATTATTTTGCATTTATCCAATTTTTTTTTTTTTTTTTACCATGGTGGCACAGATTAGCAGGGAACACATTATGGGTGCAATTTGCACATGCACATTAGTCACATGACTAAATGTAAAAATTTTAAAACATCATGTTAGAGAGTCTTTCAGAAGCAAAGATGGGCAGAGGTTCAACAATCTGCGAAAAACTATGTCTAAAAATTATGGAACAATTTCCGAAAAATGTCCCTCAACATAAGATTACACACACTTTGAATATCCCACCATCTAAAGTACATAATGTCATCAAAATATTTAGAGTATCTGTAGAAATCCATGTGCGCAGGGCCAATAATCAATACAGGATTTTCATGATCTACCAGCCCTCAGACAGGACTGCATTAAAAACAGGTATGATTTTGTACCGGAAATCACTGCATGTGCTTAGGAACACTTCCAGAACACAGTTCAATGTGCAATCCACAAATGCCAGTTAATGCTGTATCATGCAAAGAAGCCGCTATCTTCTCTAGGTCAAAGTTTATTTAAAATGGACTGGGACAAAATGGAAAACTGTTGTTCTATGGTCCTATTAAAAATTTTAAATTCTTCTCCCATCCAGTTATAGGCCCATTTCTCTGCTAAATGCAGACACTAAATTATGGGCAAAGATTTTGGCTCATAGAATTAACCCATTACTCCAGAGGCTGATAGGTGGCGACCAGGCCGGTTTCATGGGGGGTCGGGAGTGCAGGGATGGCACTTATAGGGTATTACAAGCCATAGAATACTCCCTGGCAAATAACTCGCAGCTTACCCTTCTCAGTACTGATGCCGAGAAGGCATTCGATAGGGTGGATTGGGAGTTTATGGAAGCCACTTTGAATAAATTTGGATTCCCTCCTCATTTCATCCCTGCGGTGCTGTCCCTGTACTCCTCACCTCACGCGAAGGTTAGAGTCAATGGCATACTTTCACCTTCGTTCGCCATCGCCAACGGTACCAGGCAGGGTTGCCCCCTCTCTCCCTCCCTCTTCATCCTTTGTCTGGAGATGCTGTTGCAGGCTATCAGGCAGGATGATGACATTGCCGGGCTAAGGGTGGGCGCGTCGACTCATAAGGTCGCAGCGTTTGCTGACGACATGCTGCTCCTCCTGCCGGACCCTGTAAAGGCGTTTCCAGCTATTTTAGGTCTTTTCGAGTCTTTTGGCCATTTGTCGAACTTTAAGATAAATCTATCAAAATGTACAGCTATGGGGGTCTGTGTCCCTGATGCAACCATCTCATTGCTGTCTTGTGATCATCCCTTTCAATGGTCAACCTCTGTCACCTACTTAGGGGTGAAGATCTCAGCCAGTATAGATAAGGCCTTTCAGTTAAACTATGTCCCTCTCCTGGTTGATATCAAAGAACAATTGAAACATTTGGATATCCCATTTGTCTCTTGGATGGGGCGGAAAAATATAATTAAAACGTTTATCCTTCCCAAACTGCTATTTTTACTCCAGACTTTACTATTTATTTGCCAGACTCTTATTTCCTGGATCTGCGCAGGATTATTTCTGGCTTCATTTGGAGGCGGGCTCGTCCGAGATTAGCGCATGCGCTATTAACCCTCCCCAAACACAAAGGCGGCTTTGGTTTACCAGACATCAGACTATACTATAGGGCAATTCAAATCCGCTTACTGAGCGAAATACTAAACATCAACATCAAAAAATTGGGTTGCCAAATTGCCCGCCAACTAATACCTCTGGATGTACTTGCTCGCCTCTGGACGGTTGGTCATGGTCCTGCTCAGTGTCCAGACGCACCACCTCTTCTTAAAAGTCTCTTAACATCTTGGAACATTGTAGCCAAGAAATTCTGTTTCTCTCCTGGTCCTTCGCCCCTTCTCCCCATGCACCTGCTGCCGTGCTGTCTGTCATCAAATTACTCGGATGTCCTGGGAATATGGCCTGCCTTTGATGCGTTTGCTGTAGGGGACTTCGTGAGAGATGGACGAGTTGCATCCTTGGGGGACCTCCGGGCATCACAGTTGGCTTTGAGTTGGACCTCTTTGCACTACTCTCATTTTTCATTTATATGCCAAAAGTACCTTGCTATAGCTAACAGAAATTTTGTACCCTCTTGGTTCGACACTCTTGTAGCCTCGTCCAAACTGGCGAGGAAAATCATCTCGCTAGTTTACAACAAACTGCTGCTGGAGGGCGCACCTAGTAGACCGGCCTTCATTGGGAAGTGGGAGCAGGATTTGGGTATAACCTTATCGGATGAGTCCGTCTCCTCACTACTGAGTAATTCTCACGGGTTCTCCAGATGCATTAGAATCCAGGAGAATTCCTTTAAACTACTGACGAGATGGTACCGTACTCCGGAGGTACTACATAGGTTGGACCCTCTCACACCCCCAGCCTGCTGGAGATGTCACGAAGAAGTCGGTACACTCTTGCATATATGGTGGTCGTGCCGGGGGGGTCTCCCAGTTCTGGACCTCGCTTAGCAAGATATTTCAGCAAATTTGCCCTTCGGCCCCTCGACTCTTCCCGACTTTGGTCCTTCTCAATTTGCCTTCAAAAGATTTCCCTTTACACAAATCTTCTCTATTAGCACACATGTTGTCGGCTGCCAAGCTTTTGATCCCTCTACATTGGCTCTCGACACAAGTACCTTCAATTGAGGAATGGACCCAGAAGGTTCACGAGATATGCAGGTTTGAAGAACTATCCAGTTGGGAGACCCTCTCGCACGACAAATTTAGTAGTATGTGGGGACCGTGGTTGAACTGGTTGGAGACAGAATTGAGGAGCATGTACCTCCCTACCGAGGACTCCACAAGCAAATCTCCCCTTCAGTGACCACCTATTCTTGCCGTTCATCCTATATTGTATGCCACGTTTGCTTAGGTTGTTAAGAACTATGTCTCACTCAGCATTTGCCTAATATTTTGCTGCCTTAGCCTGTTCTACTCCTGTCTTGCTGGCAGAGTTGGTCATGCCCTTGCGGGATTTTGACCCTTTTTAGAGACCACACTTACCATTCAAGTCAGGTCTGCCTACGCCTATCATTTTCCTTATTGCTTGTTCTATTTCGCTACTGTACCTATACTATACTTACATCAGTGTACTGTATATGCCTCCTCGATTGTTGGGCTTGTGCCCGCATAATGTTTTTGTCTTTTTTACCATGCTTGTCGTGCTAAATAAAGATTTGTTAAAAAAAAAAATAATAATTTAAATTATTTTTGGAAACCATGGACATCATGTTCTGCTATCTCATCCAGCTTGTTATCAGCACACAGTTCAGAAGCCTGCATCTCTGATGGTATGGGTCACATTAGTGCGTATGGTGCGGGCAGCTTACACATCTGGAAAGGCATTATCAATGCTGAATAATATATAGCAGTTCTAGAACAACATATGTTCGCATCCAAAAAATGTCTTTTGGGCAGGCCTTGCATATTTCAGCAAGACAATGCTAAACAACATACGACATCCATCACAAAAGCATGGCTTCAGAGAAGATTCCTGGTGCTGAACTGGCCTGCCGTCCAGGCCTTTCAGCAATAGAAAACAGTTGGTGCATAATGAAATGAAAAGAAAGAAGACCCAGTCTATTGAGCAGCTAGAATCCTACATCAGACAATAATGGGACAACATTCCTCTCCCAAATCTCCAGCAATTGGTCTCCTCACTTCCCAGACAATTACAGACTGCTGTTAAAAGAAGCAGGGATTCTACACAATGGTAGTCATGGCCCTGTCCCAACTTTTTTTGAGACGTTTTGCTGCCATCAAGATCTAAATGAGTTAATTTTTTCATGAAATGTCTCACTTTCAACATCTGAAGTGTGTTCTGTGATCTACTGTGAATAAAATATGGGTCTATGAGATTTGCAAATCACTGCATTCTGTTTTTATTTACCGTATTTTTTGCCCTACAAGATGCACTTTTCCCCTCAAAGTGGGGGGGGGGGGGGGGGGGGGAATGATAGTGCGTCTTATAGGACGAATACAGTGGTAAGGTAAAAAAAAGGCTGTCTGAGATGTACCGGACATCAATCTTGGTGTGTACGGTACCTGCTGACAAAGAGCCCAGCGCTTTTACGTGGCATGGTTAAGGGAACAGCTCCTGCCAATCTGCAGCATTGAGGAAGTGGGCGGTGCGCTGCTCAGGACGCTTCATTTTCACTTCGGCCACGGAAGAAGGAGAGAGGGAGTCCCTCCCTCTTATGATCCAGCCGGCACTGCCCCAATGAAAACAGTGGGCTCTGAAGCTGCCCACACCACTGCCACCAATGAATGAGCTGATAATTATAGGAGGAGGAGGGACAGGGGAGGGAATAAACGGCTGCGCCGTCTGAGCTTGTGAGTGTGATGAACAGCAGCATCAGCCTTCCCTCTTGACTGTCCTCCTCAGTATAAGCCCAGACCCCAGCCCCACAGTGTGCACTTCACTCAGCAGCAGCCAGCAGGTATCACCCATCCTCTCCCCCCAGTACAAGAGTGATTAGTCTGTCTGAAAATAAAGGCAGGCAAAAACATAAGTACCAGGCAGCCAGAAAGATTGGGGTTAATGTGATTCATTAACCCTACCTTTTGTTCAAAATATTTCTTTTCCTATTTTCATTTTCCTATTATTCAATTTTTCTCTAAAACCCAGTTGCGTCTTATGGGCAGGTGTGTCTTATAGGGCGAAAAATATGGTACATTAATTTAGATTTACACAGCGTCCAAACTTTGTTGGAATTGGGGTTCTATAAGTCAATACATAAAATGTAGCATTTTTTGGGAGTGTGCTTTTTATGCCATGTGGATTTATATGGCACTACATTGATACATGGGGGAATATGAGGAACAAAAGTGGAATGTGTGGAATACTGGTTGCTAACATATATATATATATATATATACATACTACCTGTTCACAAAAAGCTATAAATTAGCAAAGAAAAATAAAGTCCTGAACAAGAAAAATTTTCAAATATAGCAGAATCATGAATAAAAAGGCAAAGAGGTGAATGCTGCACTGACATATAGGACGATCCAAAAGAAACATAGGCTGTTGTGTTACTCAAGGATTACCTGGAAACAATGGACAAATTGGTTCCTGGTCCAAAATCCTGCAGTCGGTGCTTTTCAAGTTGCAAAAAGGCGTGTGTATCAAACCTTATCAAAGATATTTTGCATCCAAACATTGAAGCAATTAAAGAAATAACCTGCACAAGAATAAGATGTTTGGAGAGCAAATTCATGAGACAAAAAACATTACAATTTCATTGGTAAAATATTTAGAATAAATATTATCCATAAATGATGAGATAAGTGCTAAAAACCACTTGCAAGAAATCTGAAAGCAAAGTACAACAAAACAGTAATAATTGCAACATTGTGACCACACCATTTTTTTTTTTAAATCCCATTCCAAGAGCTATAACTCTTTGTTATTTTTTTCTATCAATGTACCTTATTGTTTGCAGGACAAGTTATTTTTAATGCACCATTTTGGGTACATATAATCATTGATTAAAGCCACCTGTCTACCCTAAAAAAAAAAAAAAAACACATAGCGCATGCGCAGTGTCGTCATAGTGTTCCTTCCCTGTGCTGGCATCAGCCTCAGGGAAGGAACTGCGCATGCGCTAGCTCACACATAGCGAGATTAGGGTGCTCTAGCTTTCTGACGTTGGAGAGCAAGGAGGAGATTCTGAGGATGCGTAGCGGTGCTGGGCTCCTTCGCGCTGGACTCATCTCCGGGACAGGACTCATCTCGGGTTAATTTGCATATGTATCAAATCGTTTTTTTTACACAATAAAAGCACACAGAGCTATGGGGACTGGGTATTGTGGATGTGCTAGCGACCATCTAGCAACCCATGTCCTCAGCTGTATACACAAAATCCTGGTGACAGGTTCCCTTTAAACTGAGTGTGCCCGACAAGCACAGCATTGTATTCAGATTCAGGTGCTGGTTTGAAAAATTTAGAATATGTTTCGTGACATAACCTCTTTAACCCCTTCCCGATCGCAATCTGTATATATACGTGATAGATGCACATACCCCAGCTACCACGTATATATATACGTTCTGGCAGCTCTTTAAAGGGTTTCTACCACTTCGTTGCACATATTTAGCTGTCAGACACTAGCGATCCGCTAGTGTCTGCTCTGCCCAACCATCCTAATATAATTGCTTTTGGGGCAGCCGTTTTGCTAAAAAAAGAACTTTTATTAATATGCTAATGAGCCACTAGGTGCTATGGGGGCGTCATTAGCACCTAAAGGCTCCGTCTACCTTCAGAAACTGCCGCCGTCTACCTTCAGAAACTGCCGCTCTGCCCAACCATCCTAATATAATTGCTTTTGGGGCAGCCGTTTTGCTAAAAAAAGAACTTTTATTAATATGCTAATGAGCCTCTAGGTGCTATGGGGGCGTCATTAGCACCTAGAGGCTCCGTCTACCTTCAGAAACTGTCGCCGCCCAGCGCGTCCCTCCAGCCCGCCCATCTCCTCCTGAATGCGATCCTCCTTGTGAGCGTATGTATTCTGCGCATGCGCAGTGAATGTCTGACCGCTTCTTTGCTCAGACATCTCCACTGCGCCTGCGTGATGACGTCATAGTGCTCCAAGGAACAGGCGCAGTGGAGATGTCTGAGCAGGGAAGCTGTCAGACATTCACTGCGCATGCGCCGAATACAGGCGCTCACAAGGAGGATCGCATTCAGGAGGAGATGGGCGGGCTGGAGGGACACGCTGGGCGGCGGCAGTTTCTGAAGGTAGACGGAGCCTCTAGGTGCTAATGACGCCCCCATAGCACCTAGATGCTCATTAGCATATTAATAAAAGTTCTTTTTTTTAGCAAAACGGCTGCCCCAAAAGCAATTATATTAGGATGGTTGGGCAGAGCGGCAGTTTCTGAAAGTAGACGGAGCCTTTAGGTGCTAATGACGCCCCCATAGCACCTAGTGGCTCATTAGCATATTAATAAAAGTTCTTTTTTTAGCAAAACGGCTGCCCCAAAAGCAATTATATTAGGATGGTTGGGCAGAGCAGACACTAGCGGATCGCTAGTGTCTGACAGCTAAATATGTGCAGCGAAGTGGTAGAAACCCTTTAATCCAAGCGCTGCAATGCGCTTGGATTAAAGCTTCTGCCCCTGCCCTGTATGCTGTCACGGACAGCATACAGTGCAGTAATGCCGGCAAGGGACCAATCAGAGTGGTCCCTTGCTGGCAATCGATCCGATTGGTTAGTCTGTGCAGACTAACCAATCGGATCGCGGCAGTGTAAAAATGCCGGTTTCAGGCTCTGATGCTCTGCGCTCTGCAGATCAGAGCCTGAAATCAGTGTCCTCGTGTTGTCACGACTGTGACTGATCCAGACAGGTCTGGGAGGAGAAGGTCGCAGCGACTTACTACTCGCGATAGCTTGTGAGTTTGCTCTGTGGTTCAGGGTATGTCATCAGGGTTTTGCCTTGTGAACCTTTTTGTCCTGACTGGGAGTTTGTAGGCATCCTTCTCAGGTGAGTCCTGTCTGCCACTCCCAGCTACTATATTAGTTTTAGTTTCACTTGCAGTCATTGCCAGATATAGTCCTTACTTCCAGTGTTATTCTGACCTTTGAAGGAGATCGTTTGATGGTATTGCTGTGGAGCTCTTGTCTGGCGTGGACTGTCGTTATTGGGATCACCTTCTCTGCTCGTGACTGGATAAGTCTATTCTCTGTTATAGATTGTTTGTTTGTTGCTGTCTTCCCCTGTTGTTCTCCTAGACATGAGTGATGGTGACTAGTGCTCCCATCTGCCTTTCCCCAGTCTAGTCTTGCTAGGGTGACTGAGCGTTTAGGCATCCTGCTCGCCGCACGGGTTCACACCCCGTCTAGGGTATCAGGGCAGACAGGTGCCAGCTTAGGGTTAGTCAGGGGTGGCCGTTCTATCTCCCATCCATAGATAAGGGTCCCCCTTCCCCTCCGTCTGGTACGACACGACTGCTGCTGGGATAGCGGTCGTGACATGTGTTCCCCCCCCCCCGATCCATGCAGCCCCCCCATCTGTGCAGCACCCCCCCCCCCCCGATCTGTGCAGACACACACCCCCGATCTGTGCAGCCCATCTGTGCCCCCTCCATCTGTTGCCCATCTTTCACAGTGCTGCCCCCTCCTTGAGTCCGCCCCCTGCTGGCGTGACACTCCCCCCCACTTCCAGCGCTGCCCCCGTCTGTGTTTGATGGCGGCGGCTCCACTCCTGAGCCGTCACCATCATCAGAGTGTCAGCTCTATGCTGACACTCTGCTGTAAGTTCTGTAACCCCATAGATGCCGCGGCAGCGGCATCAATGGGGTTAATAGAGGGAGGGGGCTCCCTCTCTCCACCATCGGGGCTGCTGCGCTGCGATGGCAGCCCCGATGGTTGCCCTGGCAACCGGACGCTTTGCAAAAGCGTCCGCTGTTGCCACCTACAGGGCATCTGAATGTATTACACTTTTCAATGCAAGAGCATTGCAAAGTATAGTACAGCAATCAGCCCCAATGGATCTTCATGATCCAAGAGGTACTTGATAAAAAAAAAAATGTGAAAAAAATGTCAAAATAGAGAAAAATGTAAAAAATAAAAATAAAATATTGCCTTTTCCTATGAAAAATAAAAAAACTACACATATTAGGTATCACTGCGTCTGTAACGACCATCTCTATAAAGATATCACATGATAGACCCCGTCCGATAAACACCATAAAAAAATAAAATAAAAACAGTGTAAAAAAAGCAATTTTTTTCACCTTACATCACAAAAAGTGCAACAGCAAGCGATCAAAAAGGCGTATGACCCCCAAAATAGTACCAATCAAACCGCCACCTCGTCCCGCAAAAAATGATTAATAGTAGAAAACCCTATTTAGGACAATCACCCAAAAAATAAAAAAAGCTATGGCTCTCAGACTATCGAGACACTAAAACATCATTTTTTGGGTTTCAGAAATGCTATTATTGTGTAAAACTTAAATAAATAAGAAAAAGTATACATATTAGGTATTGCCACGTCCGTAACAATCTTCTCTATAAAACTATCACATGACCTAACTCCTCAGATGAACGCTGTAAAAATAAATAAATGATAACTGTTCCAAAACAGCCAATTTTTGGGTCACCTTGCCCCATAAAGTGTAATAATGAATGATCAAAAAATCCTATGTACCCCAAAATGGTACCAATAAAACCCTCAACACTTTCTGCAAAAAACGAGCCCCTGCACAAGACGATCGGCAGAAAAAAAAAAAACATATGGCGTTCAGAAAACCAATCTAGCACAATCTGCCTTCCAAAAACCGTATGGCATTCCTTTCCTTCTGCGCCCTGCCGTGTGCCCGTACAGCAGTTTACGACCACATGTGGGGTGTTTATGTAAACCGCGGAATCAGGGTAATAAATATTGAGTTTTGTTTGGCTGTTAACCCTCAATGTGTTAAAGATTTTTTTTTAATAAAAATGGAAAATCTGCCAAAAATGTGAAATTTAGAATTTTCATCTCCATTTTCCTTTAATTCTTGTGGAACGCCTAAAGGTTTACAAAGTTTGTAAAATCAGTTTTGAGTAACTTGAGGGGTGTAGTTTCTACAATGGGGTCATTTATGGGGGTTTCCACTATGTAAGCCCCACAAAGTGACTTCAGACCTGAACTGGTCCTTAAAAAGTGGGTTTTGGAAATTTTCTTAAAAATTGTAAGAATTGCTTCTAAACTTCTAAGCCTTCTAACATCCTAAAAAAATTAAATGACATTTCCAAAATGATGCCAACATAAAGTAGACATATGGGGAATGTTAAGTATTAAATATTTTATTAGGTATGATTTTCTGTTTTAGAAGCAGAGAAATTGAAATTTGGAAAATTGTGAATTTTCCAAAATTTTTGGTAAATTTGGGATTTTTTCATAAATAAAGGTGAAATATATTGACTCAAATATATGACTATCATGAAGTACAATGTGTCACGAGAAAACAATCTCAGAATGGCATGGATAAGTAAAAGTGTTCCAAAGCTATTACCACATAAAGTGACGCATGTCAAATTTGTAAATTTTGACCTGGACACTGGGGCATCAATGACCCTTGGTCATGAAAGGGTTAAGTATACGCTTAAAATATTGCACAAAGAAGAGGTTGATTTTTTTAAATCAGAGCAACCATAATAAAGTTAATACTGAGTGAGCTATAGAATATAAAATATAATTTTCTATTATAAGTGATTTCTATCCTGTTTCCTATAAATCGTACATTGTAAAATATCTTCTCACTATAATGCAAAGGCTGATGTCTGAATATACAACGATAATAAAAATCCAAATGAAGAGTTCCTGAAATACCATGGAACTTCTTTGAGGACTGAAACTTTCCTGACATAATTTACTGGAATATACTGTATACTCGGCATGAGCGAATTGACTTCGGATGAAACATCCGAATTCCATTCCATTCCGCTCAGAAGATGATTTTTAAGCGGAGACAAAAGTCCTGCATGCACAACCTTTGTCTCCGCTTAAAAATCATCTTCTGAGTGGAAACATAACGGACCCCATTATAGTCTATGGTGTCCTAAGGGCTCCGTTTGACTCAGTTTGGCGTCAGTTATGTGCTTATCCGTCCTTTCTGTTCTCCTGCCCCTAAACGGAGCAGGAGAACGGAAAGGCTGAACGGTGATGTAAACGAAGCCTAAGTTAGCTAAGACTGGGTTCACATCATGTTTTCAGCATCAGAGTAACAGATACCCAAAACACAGAAGCCTATATTAAACTGATCCAAAGAATGCACTTCAGTTCATCTTCATTTGTATACCTTTATTTGAGTACCTGTTAAACAGATTTGCTAAGTGGATGATAGAAATGTGATTTTTAGTATAGGAAATAATAAAATACTGTGTAACTTACTTTTTCTCCAGAGATACAGGAAATGGAGACTGATCCAGCTAACTTAATGCTGAGGTTGTCATAATCTTTACAAGAAAAACAAAGTAAGTTTAGAAGGTCTAACAAGATGGATAAATCAAGTGTCATGTTATATACACATTTATTTAGAGTGTTATTGGCCGTGGGTAACGACTGTGGTTTTCTGCTAATTGCTGGACTGGAGTTGCCATTTTTTCAACATATAATACTAGACCTGAAGGTAAGACAAATGATCAAAAATGTTGGCGCTGCTCTGGGATTCCCAAGGGTTGAAAGGAAGTTGGAAGATGATAGTAACACAAACAATACTCGTTTATTTAATAAAACATACAACACATTTCAGTTCTGGATCGGAGCCTTCATCAAGTACAATACGCATTTGGCGTTAAACTCAGCATTATATAAACTAAAGTCGGAAACTAAAGTGGGAAAGTTATTAAAAATGATAGCGCCAAAAACAATAAGAAGATAAATAAAAGACAACATCATAAAATCTATGAACATATATGAAAGACAACAGAGATATGTCACAAACAAAAGTGTCATTATGATCAGGAAATAAAAAATAATACATATTTGAAAATAGTAACATACTTACCTCCCACAATGTCTGTTCCTACCAACCGCTGCTGTAGTCCTCTCCGTGGCGTTAGTAGGGATGTCGGGGAGTAAGTGCACAGTGCTATCCACCAATCAAGAAGTCTGGCTAGCCAGCCAAACAGAAGGTTCGTTTAGCAAACCAATCAGGGGAATGTTTGGGTTACCAATACAAGCGCCTGGCATTCTATTTGAACTTGGTTTGTGCTCCCTCTTGTGCCAGTTATTGTGTCCTGCAACCTGATATGTTAAGGCTATGATACTGTATATCCATTTCTTGACCTGGCTCGCATTTGACTACTCTTCTGTCTGATTTGCCTTTAGCCTGTTGTTCTGTCACTTGTAGTTCCCTCCAGGAACTCACCCTGCTTGGGGTGCAACCTTGCTTTGGCATTCTCTCTCCTGTTTCCTGCTATCAACTCTCTGCTCTTCTGACTAAGATGTCTCCTGTTTGCTCCACCAGTTGGCAACTACTCTGCATTTGCAATCTGAGGACTCACAGCAGTGAAGTTCAGATCTATGTGTAGGGGTTAAAAGGGTGAAAACTTGTTGTCCCTTAGATGCTGCTAAACAGAGTTGCCCAGTGCAACTGTAGAAGCTCTACTATTAAACAGGAAAGCTAAACCATTACAAAAACAGAAGGAGTGCCATGGTTGGAGAAAGAAAAAAATATATAAATAAAAGGGGGGGGGGGGTAGAGCACTTTGTAGGATAGGTAAACTGCATTGCAATGGAGTGGAATATGTCGCCTGTTGCCACGTAACAGTTTGGGGCTAAGAAAAGGAGAACAAAACACGAAGAAAAGCAAAGTGAAACTTCACACTGCAAATGAATGCACATGGAAGGTATCTGTACAGCAAAATACCAAGCGCAGCTGCTATACTATGTACGGCACTGTACTTGGTATGCACAGAGAAGGCTGCGGTGCTCATAGGTGTGCCACTGTCTTCTCAAACAGCTGGATAGGTCATCAGTATTAACATCTCAAACCCTTTAATACCTAGCTTTATAAAGTAAGGACTTTTTTTTTTTTTACCGTAGATGACATTTTTCTGTGAAACATTGTCTATTACTGATTCTTACCTTTAAAATGCAGAACACCTTCAACTTCAGAGTTAGTTATATTGACTAAAAACAAATCAGTGGAACTTCCCACCCACAGACGTATGGAATTTCCACAGAGTGGCCTAAAATAAATAAAAAAATGAATGTAAAATCTATGAAACCTGAATGATTCAAACAGCTAAAAGTAATGAAAATATAGTTATATGTCAGACTGTACTATATCTGAGCCTACCAGATGAACAAGGTGATCTAAACAGCATCCTAAAAAAGCCAAACGATAGGACAAAAGGAAATATCTGATGATGTTTGTTGGAAATGCTTACAGGGGTATCAAACACAAACCAAGTTATCCAACTAAACAGTTGCACATCTGGCAACCAATTTTTATATTTCAGTTGTTGCCAGGAAAAGTTTAGCATGACGTTTAATGAATGACCTACTGTTAAAGGGAGTCTGTCATCAGCATTTCACTTTTTTAACCTTTCCCACTGCTCTCTAGCATGCTTACAGTTAATCAAAACGTTACCTCTGGCATCTTTCCTGCTCTTATAAATCCATCAAAAACGATCTTTATAAGATATGCAAATAAGGGCTCGCAAGTGCCCAGGGGCGGCGTTACTCTCTTAGGTGCCCTGCTTGCTCAGCCTTTTCATTGCGTCCCCCCGCCCCTTCCTACCCTCCGCCCGCCCATCCTTTCCCTCTGACCGCCTTTCTACTAACTTGTTATTCTGCCGATATCCCGCGCCTGCAGACTCATTCCTTTGGCCGGCGCATGCGCACAGTAACTATTGCGCATGCGCCGATGGACTGCTTCCTTTCGTTAGCCGGCGCATGCGCAATAGTTACTGTGATGCCGTACAAGGGAATGGGCATCACAGTGCGCATGCGCCGGCCAAAGGAATGAGTGCGCAGGCGCGGGATATCCGCAGAATAACAAGTTAGTAAATAGAACATGTCCTATTTTTGTCCGCAATTGCGGACAAGAATTGGCAGTTCTATGAGGGTAACGGACAGGATGTATTGGAGATCCGCAATACACTACGAACGTGTGAATGGACCCTATTGCTACATGGACCCGACCATATGTGTTTTGCAGTCCTCAAATTGCGGATCCGTTGTTCTATTGTTAGTTTCCGTTTGTGTTACCGTGTGTCTTCCTTTTTTTTGGGCGGACTGCAAAAAAACAACGGAAGGAGGAATTTGTGTGTTTTTAATATCCCCACCTAGGATACAGGTATATATGCTGGTCACCTGAGTGTTTGGTGGCCATTTTCAGTAGTCTTTCCAGGGTACAGAGTTTTGTTTCATTCCTTGGCTTTGCTGATCTTTGATTTCAACGTTTTTGCGCCTTGGTTTCACCATGGCGGATGACTGAGGATGAGGTCGTACTGCACTGGCTTATTTCTCGGCGATGGGGACATACCCTCTACACAACACAGATCTTCGTTAGCATCAAGAGAAGTTATTTTCGTTCTGTCGGATGTCAGTGGGTACTTTGATTGCTTGCGGTCGTCTCTATGTACTGTCCTCTTTTGGGAACCTCAACGATTTCTCGGATTGTGCGTCACACTTTCCATGTAATCTGGCATAGACTCCGAGAGACGGTGATGCCACAGCCCAAGGCAGACAACTGGGTTTGAATCGCTGAGGGCTTCAATCTATCTGCGCAGTTTAGAAACTGCATTGGGGCAATGGATGGCAAGCACATTCGTATGAAGAAGCCTCCTCACTCAGGGACCTGATTCTTAAATTAAAAGGAATATTTTTCGGTAGTGCTTTTGGCTTTGGCTGACAGTAACTACCGGTTTATAATGGTTGATTATCAGGGCCTATGGAAGCACAGCAGATGCTTGCATCTTTAGTGCTTCTAGAATGGGTGAGCGGCTTTGTGCCAACCAGCTTGCCCTGCCCAAGTCCAGAAGACTGCCTGGATATGCAGGTCCGCCGGCTCCGTTTGTGATTGTGGCGGATGAAGGGTTTGCATTGACTCACCGTGTTATGCGGCCATTCCCAAAGCGTGATTTGGATGTCATGAGTATTTTCAACTACCGGTTGACTTGTGCACGTCGGTATTTTGAGTGCGCTTTCGGAATACTCTCTAGCAAGTAGAGGGTGTTTTTGTCATCCATACAGATGGATCCAGAGAATGCTACCCTGGTGATTCAAGCTTGTGTTGTTCTACACAACTCACTAGGATTCACAAGGCTTCCTCTTCTGTTGGCATGAAAGAATTTCCTACGTCATCAGGTTTGGGTTTGGATAGGACCCTGCATAGACGAGCTGGGACTGCAGGCAATGCAGTTCGAGAACCTTATGCAGACTACTTTTTCAGCCGAGAGGGGTCCTTGCCATAGCAGATGGAAGCTATTCATGGCAGTGTTTGATTTCTTCTGTGCTCGTTAGTTTTTTTTCAGATAGATTATTTAATTTATGTGATAGTTGTTTTTAGAGACTTGCAAAAGAATGAGGACCCTTGACGTGTGCTTGCGTTCTGAGTTTTTTTTTGGGACATAAAAGTATTAACCACCTCAGCTACCCTAGCTTAAACCCCCTTAATGACCAGACCACTTTTTACAATTCTACACTACACTACTTTCACAGTTTATTGCTCGGTCATACAACTGACCACCCAAATGAATTTGACCTCCTTTTCTTCTCACTAATAGAGCTTTCATTTGGTGGTATTTCATTGCTGCTGACATTTTTCTGATATTAATCAAAATAGTCCGTAATTTTCTCAAAAAAGTGTACTTTGAACTTTTTCTGGTAAAACTGTTCAAATATAATTACATTTCTATACAAGTTTGTGTCAGAATTTATTGCGCTACATGTCTTTGATTAAAAAATAATCCAATAAGTGTATATTTATTGGTTTGCGCAAAAGTTATAGCATTTACAAACTATGGTGCAAAAAGGTGAATTTCCGCATTTTGAAGCAGCTCTGACTTTCTGAGCACCTGTCATGTTTCTTGAGGTGCTAGAATGCCAGGATAGTATAAATACCCCCCATTTTAGAAAGAAGACACCCCAAAGTAGTCGCGGAGGGGAACGGTGAGTTCATGTATGATTTTTTTTTTTTTTTTCACAAGTTTGCGGAAAATGACACTTTCTGAGAAAAAAAAAATATAGAATAAAGTTTCCATTTCTGCTAACTTCTGGCAAAAAATAAAAATAAAATCTCCCACGGACTCACTATGGGGTGTCTACTTTCCGATATGGGGTCATTTGTGGGGTGTGTTTACTGTTCTGGCATTTTGGGCGGGGCTAAATTGTGAGCAACCCTGTAAAGCCTAAAGGTACTCGTTGGACTTTTGCCCCCTTTGCGCATCTTGACTGCAAAAAAGTATCACACGTGTGGTATCGCCGTACTCAGAAGAAGTAGGGCAATGTGTTTTGGGGTGTATTTTTACATATACCCATGCTGGGTGAGAGAAATATCTCTGTAAAAGACAACTTTTCCAATTTTTTTATACAAAGTTGTCATTTTACAGAGATATTTCTCTCACCCAGCAAGGGTATATGTAAAAAGACACCCCAAAACACATTCCCCTACTTCTCCTGAGTACGGCGATACCACAATGAGTACCTTAGGATTTCACAGGGCATTTTTACGCATTTGGATTCTGTGAGGGGTATGGTGAGTTCATGTAAGATTTTATTTTTTGTCACAAGTTAGTGGAATATGAGACTTTGTAAGAAAAAACAAAAACAAAAAAACATTTCCGCTAACTTGTGCCAAAAATAAAAAAAAGAATCTTCTATGAACTCGCCATGCCCCTCAAAAGTGATCTTTAGAGCGCCGCAGCGATTTTACAGTGTTTTTGCAGTGATCAGAAAAAAAATAATTCTGTCACTGCAGTGGGGCAGACTGAACGCAAGTTTTTGGTAGAGCCTATAGAACATGTCCTATTAAAGGCATTTTCTATATAGTTCTGGCAATGTGTGGATCCGCAAAATGCGGAAAGCACATTGCCGGTGTTCGTGTTTTGCGGATCCGCAAAACACATACGGACATCTGAATGGAGCCTTACATGGGGGTGATCAATGACAGGTGGGTGATTAGGGAGTCTATATGGGGTGATCAGGGGTTAATAAGTGACAGGGGGGGGTGTAGTGTAGTGATTGGTGCTGCTTACAGAGCTGCCTGTGTCCTCTGGTAGTCGATCCAAGCAAAAGGGACCACCAGAGGACCAGGTAGCAGGTATATTAGACGCTGTTAACAAAACAGCGTCTAATATACCTTTTTGGAGTTAAAAAAAAAATCGTATCTACAGCCTACCAGCGAATGATTGCCGCTGGCAGGCTGTAGATCAACTCGTTTATCTTGCGATCCTGTGAGTGCGAGTTCACAGGAAATCCTGCGTCTCGCGAGATGACGCGCCGATGCGTCCAAGAGGAATAACCCAGCCGCCCGCAGGACGCATCCCTGCGTTAGACGGTTGGGAGGTCGTTAAAGTAGAATATAATTAATAAAGATGCTTATCAAAGGTCCCAAAAACCTTCTAATACCTCATTTAAAGAATCATACTTAACCAATTATGCGTATAAATAAAGTGATAGTACTTGAAGTATTGTGTGTGTCTATGTTATATTGAAATGTGTTCAACTGTTAATGTCATTTGTCTCAAAAGCAAGAACAGAAGGCAATTGACATTTTCAAAAAATGTTTTACTTAAACCCTAGCCCCCCCCCCCCCCCAACAAAATAAACAGACAATCGCTGTATCTACTAAATAAAGATAAATATCAATTGTAACGGATGTCCTAGCACCCCGACCGGGTACCTCCATTGATAGATGCTCCTAGTGCTTCCCGAGGACTCCAAGCACTCCACTTGATACCGTAAGCGCTGCAGACCCCACGAACCGCCGAAGCTTGGTTGAGGTCTCACCGTCTCCTACCCACCCTGGACCTACGACAAGGCTCCAGGCTCCAGTGGGTGAACCTCTCCTACATCCAGAGAGCAGGAACAGCTCTTACAAGAGCTAGTAGTTATGCCAGGGGAGTATAGCAAACCTTCAGCGTATAGCAATCCCCCAGTGTTGATCAGTTACCCAAACACCAGCCTTAACTTGGTAAAGGGTAAAAACAGGAACTGTTTATTTGAACACACAAGCATTGATTTATACACATCTTCCAACAAGGTTACCACCCACAGGGTTTTGTAAAAACAGCCAATAACCACGTACAATACACTCAGGCACTCCCACACAAAAGCTTCCCCTCTGCCTGTGATGCAATCAACAAAATACAATTACAAATAACACAAAGGCTACAACCCACCTAGAATCCTCCCCTCTGCCTGTGATATAATCATGGTACACCATGGTTAACATAATCATCACAGGCTGGCAAATACACAATGTCTTCTGTCCTGGAGACAATCGAGACGTAATTCAATTATCTCATAGGACAAAGGACATTGCTAATACACACAGAGAGACAATGGAACAGACCTCACTACTCAATGTATACAATGTCCCACCCTTTTCAATACACATATTCATTTAACATCCCAAAATGGCACGAATTAGACCAGGGGTTCAAGCTAGTACAAGTCCTTTGTGAACAAAGGAAGCCTGGCTGATGAAAGGGCCCATAATCCTGGGGCAAGAGGCTGATAGCCAGGCCCCTCCAAAACCCAGTGGCGAGGTTGGTTTCGCCACATCAATAAATAAAAACAAGAATTTAACAAATTTAAAGGTCTCAAGTGAATGAGCCTGGGGCATATGAGGGTCTTGGGCGGATCTGGGGCCCCTGTTGAGTAAGTGGCCAGATTACTGGGCTGGCCAGGGGAAGGGGGGGGGGGGGGGTCTTGGGACCCACGGAAAGGTTGAGTGTGGAAAGGTGGCCCTTGTGGTGGGTGTTGAGGATGCGGGTAGCTGGTGGCCTGCTGAGAGGGGGAATCAATATTTGATGTTGTAGGTTATTTATTTGAGAGTGTATGTCTCCCTGGTACTGAGAGGCATACATCTCAAACACCAGTACTACTGAGGCAATACACAGATTATGCCTCTGTATAGGGACCCGGCTGAGTAATGGCACCAGTCCTCTCAATAATGCTTCTTCTTGTCTCTCAGTCCTCCTCTGGGCTAGGAACTCTATTACTCAGGCATCTAATCATTTCCCGAGTATCTAGCCCAGAGGAAGACTGGCAGACATGTTTTCAATGCTGGGGATATCAAATTTCTGAGCTACCAATCTCTCCTGGGTCTAGATGTATTAATGTTGTACCAGCAGATCGTAATTACCAACTGTATTATGAAGGTGATCTCATGGAATGTCAAAGGGCTAAAGTCCCCACATAAGAGATGGATGGTGCTCCGACACCTTAAAAAATTGAAAGCAGATATTGCTCTCTTACAGGAGACTCACTTGACAGATGCAGATTTTTCCAGAATGAATAAGCTTTGGGTGGGCCAGGTAAGGGGCTCTGCTTCAGTTCAGCGTAGAGCAGGAGTATTGATTCTGATAAATAAGAACTTAAATTGTCAGATCCTGGGGTCCACATCAGATGACCAGGGGCGTTGGGTGCAAGTCTCCCTGCTGATCCAAGATTCACAATTCAGTATATATAACATCTATGCCCCGAATTCTAATAACAACAAATTCTTCAAAGATCTAGTGGGTACATTATTAGCCGATCACTGTTCCAATAAGGTTGTGGGAGGTGACTTCAACTCAGTAGTCCATGGGCTAGAAGTCAGGAAGCACAACTCGACCTGGTCGGGAGAATGTGGACCTCAGCACAGGGTTCTAAGCCCAATGATGGAGGGGGTTGGGTTGTTGGATCCATGGCGTCAATTGCATCCAGATGAGAGGAGTTTCACTTTTTACTCTCACGCAAAAGATTCCTGGTCCCATATTGATTATATCTTGGTACATCATTCCTTGTTGTGATCATAGGAGACATGATTATCAGATCATGCCCGGGTCTTATTAGATCTAAGAGATACTTACCCTAGGCGTCCAGATTATCTATGGAGATTTCCCTCTAACTTGGTTTCAGATGAAGATTTCGTAAATAAACTCATCGGTTGGTGGGAGGAATATCAGGAAAATAACTTAGCCCACATAGACTCCCCAGAGTTATTCTGGAACGCTTACAAAAGCTGTAATGAGGGGAAGGATAATGAATTATGTCTTTGGAAAGAAAAAGAAAGCCCCACTTCAATTAAAGCAGGCAAGTCTTAAGGTCAGGCAAACGTATCAGGAATTCACTAAGAACCCCTCAGGGGAGAACAAGAAGAAATGGGTAGAGGCTCGTCATGAGTTTGATGTTAATAAAAAGGATAGGGAATCATTGAGATACACACAATTTGAGGCTAGTATGCATACATATGGCAATAAAGCTGGAAGCTTACTTGCTAATCTAGCCAGAGACCAAAGAAAACCCCAATTCATCTCCAGTCTAAAAGATCCGAAAGGGGGGTAACTGGTAACTGACCCTGCAGACATAAACTCTATAGTAGGAGATTTTTATGAGGCGCTTTATAAAGATGATTCGAAGGCTAGTTTCGCAGATACCCTTCTTAAACAAGTTAAATTGCCACGAATTAGCTCAGAACAATTACAACAACTGAATGCGGACATCACTATTGAGGAACTTCAGTCCGTTGTTAAACAACTGAGGAACGCAAAAGCTCCTGGACCCGATGGTTTCACTGGAGAATATTATAAAGGATTGGTGTCTCAAGTGTCCCCCGCTCTATTGAAATTGTTTAACGAAGTACTGAAGGTTCGGGGTCGAGCGCACCCTGACAAAGATAACATTTCGCACATAAAGTTGCTGCCCAAACCGGGGAAAGATCCCTTGCAACCAGGGTCTTATAGACCCATTTCCCTTATCAATGTTGATACCAAGATTTTATCTAAACTCCTGGCTGATTGTTTAGCTACAATTTTGCCTTCACTAATTGCACCAGAACAGGTGGGGTTTGTACAGGGTCGTTCAAGTGTGACTAACATAAGAACCGTTCTGACGGTCTTGGATAGGGTAAAACATCTACCAAGAAAGGGGGGGTTTCCAGCCATGCTCACCATTAATGCGGAAAAAGCATTTGATAATGTCAGGCGGGCTTGGTTGGAGGCAGTCCTGGATAAAATGGGATTCACGGGAACATTTAGGATTTTCCTGTCTGGATTATACAATAATCCTAGGGTGAAGGTCTTCACACAGTGTCATCTCTCAAAGCCTTTTCAGCTCCAAAAAGGAACACGACAGGGGTGCCCTTTGTCCCCCCTCTTGTTTAATTTGGCACTTGAGCAGTTAGCAGAAAGTTTATGTCAAACAGATTTATTTGAGGGGATAGCAGTAGGGAATAGAAAAGTGAAGGCAGCCTTATTCGCTGATGATATCATCTTATTTCTGGCCAAACCAAAAGAGCATATTGGGAGGATAATGGGGGCGCTTACCCGTTTTGGGACTTACTCAGGTTATAGGATAAACACCTCCAAGTGTGAACTCCTTACTGACACACCAACTGACTTCTCGATTTGGCACAGGTTAAGTCGCATATCACATATCTAGGGATCAAGGTAGGCAAAGATCCACACTCCATATATAAGTTAAATTTCCCCCCTTTGATTTCCAAGATCACCAAAGAATTAGATAGGTGGCAAGGTCTTCCACTCTCTTTGGCTGGCACTCCAAACTCCAAACTATCCCTCTTCTTCTCCATCATGTTGATGTCAAACTTTTGGAAAGCAGATTTATACAATTTATATGGAAGGGAAAAAAAGCCAGAATCTCTCTAGAAAAGCTTAAGCTATGCAAAGCAAAAGGAAGCCTCAATTTTCCTGATGTAAGGGGATATAACCTGACCTGTATTAGTAGGCACATTCTAGACTGGGTACACAAAACATCTTATTATTCTAACCTAAATCTGGAGCAACAGCTAGCAGAAGCCTGGGACCTAGTAGCACTATTACATACAAAGATCCCCAACCTTCCATCTCCAATCAAAAGTTCACTAGTCATGAGGGACACAATAATAACTTGGAAAGTCCTTAAGAAGCAGTTCCACCTCCCATACCAGATCTCCAAACACCTCCCCTTAATTAACAATCCTAGTTTCGAGCCTGGAAGACACAGCTTGATCTCCACTGATTGGGCAACTAAAGGGATTAAGAAGGTGGGGGACCTCTTCCATGGAAGGGAGAATCGTTGGGCGACCGTACCAGAATAAGTGGAGAAGTGGGGGCTCAAAGCGTCTACTTATCTTCCCTATCTACAAGTAATGAGCTACAGTAAAAGCCTTGTCAGAGACCTTTCTAAGGAGTGGTAACAAAATTATTTTGATTCATTCCTTAACCTCAAAGTTTAACCATCAATAACTTTGCTTTACCATGTCCTCAGAGACAGATGGAGAACTAGAGATCCCAAGACAATATTCATATGCTTGCTATAGTTTGGAAAACAGTCATTTTGTGTATTTTTACTCAGACGGGTTTGACGCAAACACTAAAAATATGTAAAAGGCAAAAACACAAAAAAAACTACAAAAAAACACGTGTTCCCAAAAACTTTTACACACATCAATCGCATGTCCACTTCAACTGTATAAAAAGCCACACATTTTTAAAAGAACTACAAAAAATGTCTCATCACGATTCTGTGCCAAAACACCTTCTGGAGTTACAACAATCATTATCCAAAATTATGAAATATTGGCCAAAAATGGGTAGAACTGTGCATCCTGTGTGCAACAAAAACAAAATATCTGGGATAGGTAACCGCCATCATAGATAGCAGACCAAACCCGGAAGAAAGGTCTGCTATATTCTCGTAGTGGCCAATGACATATACAGTTCAATACATTTCCTGCAAACTGCAGTTGCTCTGTGTACAAATAAGGCCTTTTCTTTTGAGCACCATCACCACTGCGGCCCTTTTCGCTGCGTTCCCGACGAAACTGGTCCCGGCAGCTGTTCTACCGGGTCTTTGTCTTCTCACTATGAAAACATCAAACATTAAAATAATAATATTTAAATTAACTATAATAAATAACAGTACAATTAACATCAAAAGATGACAAGAAAACCAAATCGATTACCAACAATGCTAAGAGGGGAGATTGCACAGCACATGGTACAGTTGGGCAGGTGTGGGTATCCTAATGTTCAATAATTGCACGAAGGAGGAGATTATTTGTGCTAGGCCTATGTAACATACTACTTTATACTATGGAAAGGAGACAGATGTTTGCTGATCAATTACAACAGGGCCACATGTGCACTAGAGATGTCGCGAACATAAAATTTTCCGTTCGCAAACAGCGAACGCGAATTTCTACAAGTGTTCGCGAACGGGCGAACCGCCATTGACTTCAATAGACAGGCAAATTTTTAAACCCACAGACTCTTTCTAGCCACAGTAGTGATGGAAAAGTTGTTTCAAGGGGACTAACACCTGGACTGTGGCATGCCGGAGGGGGATCCATGGCAAAACTCCCATGGAAAATTACATAGTTGACGCAGAGTTGGATTTTAATCCATAAAGGGTATAAATCAACTAACAATCCTAAAAAATTTTGAACAACGTGGTTTAAAACATCCAGTGTGTATATACGATCAGGTATGATGTTGTATCAGGTAGTATAAGGGTTACGCCCGCTTCACAGACATTGACAGACCAAACTCCCCTTTGAATGCACCGCAAACAGTCTATTTGCCCAACAGCAAACTTCCCATTTGCACAAGGTTGGATACCATGCTAGCCATGTCCCGTTGATGTCATTGAAGGTTTCTTCCTCCACCTAGCCACGTACAACACCAAGAGTGCCCGAAAGGTGAATTGAATTGATTTTTCGAACGGGGAGATGGTTAAAAAACGCTGGCTCCCTCCCCTTTGTTTGAATCCACACCACGGTCACTGCGTCTGCGCCGAGCAATTTACTGTCACACTCGATATGAGTGGTGTGCCGGCATACATACATAATTCCTCTGGGTAGCCATCTTATATGCTTCTGGCATATGTAAAAAAAAAAACTGTGAACTCTCATCTTCCCGAAGCCTGGGTTACCTATGATATAGATGGACACTTTTATTACCACTACTCTGTAAGGCCAGCAATAAAAGGTCATAAAGGCTATACCAGGCCCAGCTCATCCTGTCCCTTAAGATAAGATCAGCTCGCTGTCAAGCCTGGCTGGAGCGTGACGTCATTAATTTCCAGGTCTGGTTTGAGGAGAGCTAATAGCCCTTAATTAGCTCTTGGCATAAAACCAGTCCACTTTCATATTTCATTTATGAATCAACTTATGCCCATTCTGACACCAGATCCAGGCTCTACAGAGTATTGTGGTTAATTTGGTATCAAATATGACTAGAGGATGTGATTCTGTAGCTGACCTATGGGTGGTAGAAGAACTACAGGTCCCAGCATTACCGTGTGTGGTCTCATTCTGTAGGTAAATAAATAAGGATCGCAAATATGTATTCTGTATAAAAATATGCCGATGTATCAGGGAGATACGGGCTTAAGTAGAATCCTCATTGTAGGAACTGAACTTTGATGGGGTCATAAAACACTTGGGGGCCATCCCTAGGCTTCACAGTCACTCTGCTGCCATTGGCTGACAGGAGTAAGTCTCCTGCCCATGGGAGAGTTCATAAAAATCTGTGCACAAGGACAGAGGAGAGAGACCCATGGAACATCACCAGACACTGAATTGGACATTGACGGAATATCCCTGTATCAGAAGAACATTGAGGGTCTCCCCTGATACATACTGAAAAGGGGTTTGCAAGGATTCAAAAAGGACATATGAACGACCATCTGAAACCCTCCAGAGAAACTAAGGATTCTTTCATCTTTTTCCCTTTTATTTGAACTGTCGTGATTATTTATATTGTTATTATTATTCTGTAGATTTATAGTCATTTTCATTAGATTTGTATGCACTGCTTTTTACCGCTTATTAAAGATTATAAAATCTAAATAGCCAAGTCTTCCATATTCTAAGCTGCTGAACAACGTACCTTGACTTTGAAGAGACGTTACCAGGTAGTTAGTTAAATTGCATTTAGGAATTGTAGCTGGGGGTGATTGACTGCGGTTGGTCAGTAAGTGATATCCGGTTCATCCACTGATCTGTGTGATAGTGAATGACCCGGATAGTCGGCTCGTGGACCGGGAACCCACGTGGTGGCAGTTACCGAAGTGTAGTGGGGGGTGTTAGCCAAATGGTAATACCCCCGTCACGTGAGGTCTCTGTGTGTGCGCAGACTCCGTCACAGACCACTACGTGACAGCTGTGGGATCTGGAGCGGTCGGATCCATAGTTCGTGACAAGTGGTATTTTCTGTAGTACTATTCTCATCAGTTTAATCCCTGTTACGTCCCCTATCCGGGGACGTGTGTCGAATTGATTAATCGATGTCGAATTAACGACATCCTGAAATAATTTTGTTCTGAGCTCTGTACTTGCTTTGTATTGGAATTGATGGGGATTTTTTAAATTGTCTGCATTATTTCTAATAAAAAAATCATAATAAAGTCTCTTAATAGTTTATTTTATGTATTAAAAACCCATACGACTAAAAAAAAAAAAGAGAAAAAGATAAATAATGTTTTTTCTATGAAAAATTATCCAGCCGATCACTTTTAGTCTGATCATAATGAAGCAACGGCCTTAACTGGGGTGTGGCAACATTGCCAACACACTCATAGAGGTGATGATCGCTTCATTGTGATACGCAAGCCCCTTCACCACAACAAGGAACCGATCACGAAGGGGAATTGACACATGAATGTGCCTTTTTTTTGTTTTGTTTTTGCAGCCACAGTGCAGCACTACAGGCCAGAAAAATTAGGCATGTACACATGCCTGAAAAATTAGGTATTGTTGCAGCCGCTGCTGTAGCAGCGGCCAGAAACATTGATGTTTTCCAGGCAGAAAGGTGACTAAAACATTGCGGCTTGAACCCTAGTTGGTGGCGGAGAATTCCCGAAAGTCATCCGGTATGCAGACATTAAACACAGCAGCATGGGGACCATTTTGAGGCCAAGGCATGTCATCAGACCTTTTGTTAGTGAAAACGTATACCCCACTGTCAGTCACTTCGGGATCCATGCCTCATTCATCTTAATGAAGATGAGGTAATTAACACTTTTTTGACCGAGGTGACTTCTTTTGTCAGTGACGATGCTTCCTGCTGCACTGAAGGTCCTTTCTGACAGGACACTTGAAGCGGGGCAGGCCAGAAGTTCTATCGCAAACTGGGACAGTTCAGGCCACAGGTGAAGCCTGCACACCCAGTATCAAGGGGTTCATCGCTCCTCAGAGTGTCGATATCTACAGTTAAGGCGAGGTAGTCTGCTATCTGTCGGTCGAGTCGTTCTCTAAGGCTGGATCCCGAAGGGCTGTGGCAATGTGTAGGACTGAAAAAGCTCTGCATGTCCTCCATCAACAACACATCTGTAAAGAGTCCTGTCCTTGCCGTCGTGGTAGGAGGATTACTTTCCCCTCTTCTCCTGTCAGATTCCCGTAGTGCTGTGACATCCCCTTTATAAGCTGTGTAAAGCATATTGTTCAGTTTGGTTTTGAACTGCTGCATCCTTTCTGACTTCCGGTAATTTGGTAACATTTTAGCCACTTTCTGCTTATACCGGGGGTCTAGTAGCGTGGCCACCCAGTACAGGTCGGTCTCCTTCATCCTTTTTATACGAGGATCCCTCAATAGACATGACAGCATGAAAGACCCCATTTGCACAAGGTTGGATGCCGATGTCACAACCAGACAGCTGAGAAGCTCTGACAGAAGCCTTTCAGAACCTCCTCCTTGAGTTTTCTTTGTTTTTGGTTTTCAGTTCCTCATCTCGTTAGCCTCTCTCAGCTGTCATGTAGTTGGACTGATTGCATCCCTTTAAATTCCTCCCCATAATGCATTAGTGTGCGGTTTATACAGCTTCCTAGAGTGTGTGTGCATGCTTATCCTATTTCCCCGTATTCTACAAGTTAAGTTTTGTACATTCATTTGTGATTTTCTGTTTGCTGGATCCCTGGTGACCCTGACTCCCTCCGTGTCTAGTGTAGGGAGCCGGTGGTCGTGTCCCTTCACTATTGTAGGGTGTTCAGGTGTTATATAGTCGAGGTACGAGGATATGCGATCACCCACCATTGGGATTATCGCATAGGCTGAGCAGTAAGGGAGAGAGCCAGGTCTGATGCAGGGGTCTCCCTTTTTGTTCCTTAGTTTTGGATCCAGTGAGTCATATATTCATTTTGCATTGTCTTGTTTTCTGTACACCTTCCGTGACATTATAAAACGCCAAAACCGTCTCAAGCATGGATCCGGTTTCACTTTTGACTGAACGCTTCCAGGGTCTTTCATTGGAGGTAGCTGATCTCCGTAAGACTCTTTCTCAGTTTCTAGTGACCGGTTCAGCTTGCGTTCATGGAGTTTGTTCTGAGCCTAAGATCTCGCTCCCGGATACGATCTCCGGCGGTAGTCAGAATTTTGAGCGTTTCAGAGAGGCTCGCAAACTCCATTTCCGCCTTCTTCCCCATTCCTCTGGTGATGAGGAACGGAGGGTGGGGATCAATATATTGCTGCTCAGGGATAACGTTCAGCCCTGGGCCTTTTCGCTGCCGCTGGGGGCACGGCCCCTCCGTTCAGTGGATGAATTATTTTTAGCCCTGGGTCAGATATATGATGATCCGTATCGTGTTGCTTTGGCTGAGTCTAGACTACGTCTGTTATGCCAGGGTAAACAATCCGCAGAGATATACTGCTCAGAATTTCGGAGATGGGCAGCTGATACCTGTTGGAATGATGCTGCACTCCGAAGTCAATTTTGCCATGGTCTTTCAGAGGGATTGAAAGATGCATCTGCCTTTCATGAGAGGCCTATCTCCTTGGACTCTGCTATGTCTCAGGCCGTTCGTATTGACAGGCGTCTTAGAGAGAGAGGAGAGATCTCTCCTTCCTGTCATACTCAGTCCCAGGACAGTGCAGCGGTCTCATTCTGTGCGCAGGGGTCTCAGTCGCTGTCAGCCCCTTCTGAGCAGGAGCCCATGCAGCTGGGGTTGATTGCCTCTGACAATAGAAGATTCAGCCCGCATGGGAAGGTTTGTTTTTGTTGTGGAGGTATAAATCATTTGGCAAATGTTTGTCCCTCTAGGAGATTCAGGCAGTTTTCTGGGAGTAATAAAGAAACAAAAAGGAAAAAATCTTTTAAAAATGTTCCATCTGTTACTATTGGCAGGGTTGAGGCGGAAATTTCCGTTTGCTTGTAGTTCCCGTTTTGTCCTGCCTGCCAGGGTGGCGCTAGAGAGCAAGAACATTTTTTGTGAGATTTTTGTAGATAGTGGAGCAGCTGTCAATCTCATTGATAAACATTTTGCGATAACTCATGGTTTCCAGGTGTGCACTTTGGGAAAGGATATTCCTGTTTTTGCCATTGATTCCGCTCCACTTTCTCAGAAATCATTGAAGGGCATAGTTCACAATATTCGTTTAATTGTGAGTGATGCTCATGTTGAGGATGTGTCATGTTTCGTCCTTAGCGGATTACCTACTCCTCTTGTGTTGGGGCTACCCTGGCTCACTAAACATAACCTCACCATTGATTGGCAAGCGAGGCAAATAAATGAGTGGAGTGACTTTTGCAGAGAGAATTGCCTCACGACATCTGTTTCTGAGGTTTCTACTAAGACTGTACCACCTTTTCTCTCTGAATTTTCGGATGTGTTCTCTGAGAGTGGAGTTCAGGATTTGCCCCTGCACAGGGAGTACGATTGCCCTATCCCAGGCGCCAAGCTGCCTAAATCTCGTTTATACAACCTCTCCCAACCTGAAAGGGTCGCTAAGCGTGCTTATATCTCTGAGAGTCTGAGAAAAGGACACATACGACCCTCGAAGTCACCTGTTGCCACTGTTTTTTTCTTTGTTAAGAAAAAAGATGGTTCTTTAAGACCTTGTCTGGATTTCAGGGAGCTGAACAGTATCACTATTCGTGACCCTTATCCGCTTCCTCTGATCCTGGACCTGTTGAACCAGATTGTTGGGGCTAAAGTATTTTCCAAGTTAGATCTAAGAGGGGCATACAACCTGGTCAGGGTCAGAGAAGGAGAAGAATGGAAGACGGCCTTCAATACCCCTGAGGGCCATTTTGAGAATTTGGTTATATCTTTTGTTTTGATGAATGCCCCAGCCGTATTTCAGCATTTCGTGAACAGCATTTTTTATCATTTAATGGGAAAATTTGTATTAGTGTATTTGGATGACATTTTGATTTTTTCTCCTGATTTCAAAACTCATAAGGAACACTTACGTCAGGTCTTGCTCATCCTGCGGGAGAAAAAATTATACGCGAAACTGGAAAAATGTGCTTGCGGTTCCAGAAATTCAATTTCTGGGGTTTCTTCTCTCCGCTTCTGGTTTTCGCATGGACCCCGAGAAGGTCCGCGCTGTGCTTGAGTGGGAGCTTCCTGAGAATCAGAAGGCGCTGATGCGTTTTTTGGGCTTTGCCAATTATTACAGGAAGTTTATTTTGAATTATTCCTCTATTGTTAAACCACTCACTGATATGACTAGAAAGGGGATAGATTTTTCTTCCTGGTCGGTAGAGGCGCGTAAGGCCTTTTCTAATATCAAGGAGAGTTTTGCTTCCGCTCCCATCTTGGTACAACCTGATATTTCTCTACCCTTCATAGTTGAGGTTGATGCTTCTGAGGTGGGTGTGGGTGCGGTCTTGTCTCAGGGTTCCTCTCCTGCCAAATGGCGACCGTGTGCCTTTTTCTCGAAGAAACTCTCCTCCGCAGAGAGAAATTACGATGTGGGAAATAGGGAATTGTTGGCTTTTGAGGAATGGCGCCATTGGCTAAAGGGAGCCAGAAACCCTATTACCGTGTTTACTGACCATAAAAATCTGGCCTACTTGGAGTCAGCCAAGCGTCTGAACCCGAGACAGGCCAGATGATCTTTGTTCTTTTCAAGGTTTTTGTTGTCACGTTCCGCCCTGGGGTTAAGAATGTGAAGGCAGATGCCCTGTCACGTTGTTTTCCGGGAGGTGGGAATTTTGAAGACCCGGGTCCCATTTTGGCTGAAGGTGTGGTGGTCTCTGCTCTTTTTCCTGAATTGGAGGCAGAGGTGCAGGCAGCCCAGTCAGAGGCTCCTGATCTTTGTCCTCCTGGGAGGTTGTTTGTGCCTCTCGCTTTAAGACACAATATTTTTAAGGAACACCACGATACGGTCCTTGCTGGGCACCCGGGGGCAAGAGCCACAGTGGATCTCATCGCTCGGAGATTCTGGTGGCCTGCGCTTCGTAAGTCGGTTGAGGGTTTTGTGGCAGCCTGTGAGACTTGCGCTCGTGCCAAAGTCCCTCATTCACGGCCATCAGGTCCTCTCCTTCCCTTACCCATTCCTTCGCGTCCTTGGACACATCTGTCCATGGACTTCATAACGGACCTGCCTCGTTCCTCGGGGAAGACTGTGATTCTGGTGGTGGTGGACCGTTTTAACAAAATGGTGCATTTCATCCCTTTTCCTGGCTTGCCCAATGCTAAGACGCTGGCGCAGGCATTTATTGATCACATTGTCAAATTGCATGGTATTCCTTCAGACATAGTCTCTGATAGGGGCATGCAGTTTGTTTCCAGATTCTGGAAGGCTTTCTGTTCTCGCTTGGGGGTTCGGTTGTCATTCTCTTCTGCTTTCCACCCGCAGTCGAATGGCCAGACAGAGCGCGTCAATCAGAATCTGGAGACATATCTGTGCTGTTTTGTGGCGGAGAATCAGGAGGATTGGTGTTCTTTTTTGTCCCTTGCTGAGTTTGCTTTAAATAACCGTCGTCAGGAGTCCTCTGATAAGTCACCATTTTTTGGTGCATATGGGTTTCATCCGCAGTTTGGGACTTTCTCGGGAGAGGGGTCTTCTGGTTTACCTGATGAGGACAGATTCTCCTCGTCTTTGTCATCTATTTGGCAAAAGATTCAGAATAATCTAAAGAGCATGAGTGAGAGATATAAGCGATTGGCAGATAAGAAACATGTGCCTGGTCCGGACCTGAATGTTGGTGATCTGGTGTGGTTGTCTACCAAGAATATCAAATTGAAGGTTCCCTCCTGGAAGTTGGGTCCTAGGTTTATTGGGCCTTACAAAATCCTGTCTGTCATCAATCCTGTTGCCTACCGTCTTGATCTTCCTCAGACTTGGAAGATCCATAATGTTTTTCATAAGTCCTTATTGAAACCTTATGTTCAACCCATTGTACCCTCGCCTTTGCCTCCTCCTCCGATTATGGTTGATGGGAATCTTGAATTTCAGGTCTCTAGGATTGTGGATTCTCGTCTTGTCCGCAGTTCTCTCCAGTACCTCGTTCATTGGGAGGGTTATGGTCCTGAGGAGAGAATGTGGGTCCCAGTGACGGACATTAAAGGTCACTCGTCTCATCAGGGCTTTCCATAGGTCCCATCCTGAGAAGGTGGGCTCTGAGTGTCTGGAGTCCACTCGTAGAGGGAGGGGTACTGTCACAATTAGCTGAGAAGCTCTGACAGAAGCCTTTCAGAACCTCCTCCTTGAGTTTTCTTTGTTTTTGGTTTTCAGTTCCTCATCTCGTTAGCCTCTCTCAGCTGTCATGTAGTTGGACTGATTGCATCCCTTTAAATTCCTCCCCATAATGCATTAGTGTGCGGTTTATACAGCTTCCTGGAGTGTGTGTGCATGCTGATCCTATTTCCCCGTCTTCTACAAGTTAAGGTTTGTACATTCATTTGTGATTTTCTGTTTGCTGGATCCCAGGTGACCCTGACTCCCTCCGTGTCTAGTGTAGGGAGCCGGTGGTCGTGTCCCTTCACTATTGTAGGGTATTCAGGTGTTATATAGTCGAGGTACGAGGTTATGCGATCCTCCACCATTGGGATTATCGCATAGGCTGAGCAGTAAGGGAGAGAGCCAGGTCTGATGCAGGGGTCTCCCTTTTTGTTCCTTAGTTTTGGATCCAGTGAGTCATATATTCATTTTGCATTGTCTTGTTTCCTGTACACCTTCCGTGACAGCCGAGCTACTCATTTCCCGTTCCTCCTCCTCACTGATGTCATTGACGGTCTGTTCTTCCCCCCAGCCACGTACAACACCACGGGTCCCAGATAGGTGACAACAACGAGCAGCCTGGAATGCCTGCTGTGGTTTGTCTTCCTCCTCCTCAAAGCCACATTCCTCCTGACTCCTCTTCCTCATACTCCTCTTGCAGCGTTGCCGCAGGTCCGGCAAGCGATGATGACAAGGCTGTTTCTTTTAACTTTAAATATTTTATTTATAATACAAAAATACATATCCATATAACATTTATAATGTTATAAAATCCTTAAGTCCGTAAGTTTCTGATTTATAAGCATGGTTAATGATAATTTCATACAAATACCCATACTTATGGGGATAATACAAGTCAAATGGAGATCTCACTTGCTGAGAGGAGATCGGGATTCACCCGACATCGACAGCCTAATAAGGCAAACACACACAGCATCTCACTTGGCATATTAATATCTATAAAGGGCAGAGATCAGGGGTCCGCAGCCCGATCGGCCACCAGGAGGCGAGCGCGCACCCCGCGCGCCCACTCCCGAACATGGATGAGAGAAAACGGCAGGATTAACAATCTTGTAGCCATTCACCTGGTACTTGCATTAACCGTACATAGCGGGCTTACGGCGATCTTTGATCGCAAACACTTCTTGGAGCAAGCTGGGGGGTCCAGCAGTCTTCTATCGCAGTGGAAAAAAAATCCACGTGCATATTTTACTGCCTCATCCCCAGATAGTTAAAATTGAGAATTAGTGCCCGGCTTAACCGTACCTCACATACAACCACACCAGTATCTCATATACAAAGGGACTCAGATCGAGTATCACTCGGCAATCACCGGCATTTAAAAGAAATGTGGACAAGAACACCACCAGAGACCGGCTCTGTCCCCTTTGAGAGAACACCTAGTGGCACCCATGCAACATGTATCGTATCACTGCCTGCAGTCAAACCGCATATCAGACAGAGAGCCGCATCTCGGGTCGCACCCGGTCCCCGGGCCGCCCAAGGTCCCGAGCCCCGGGTCCCCGCCCATAAAGCGCACAGTGCCCTGATTTGGTAAAAAATGTTGCCATTATTCAATGCCGGAAGGTCCCGCCATCCTCCAGCATTCCTAGAGATACTCCAATGCTCAGATGTAACTTCACATCCTTCACCAATTACAATGCATATAGAAAAACCGGACTGATAAGATCATCCCCAACCCGCCCCACCTATCCCCCCCTCCCCCACCTTGCAGGGGAAAAAAAACAGCCTTTGACAAGGCTGTTTCTGGTGGTGATGGTGACCACAACTCTTCCTCTTCGCGCTCATCTACAGCCTGATCCAGCGCTTTTCGCAGGTCACGCTCCAGGAAGAAAACAAATGGGATGAGGTCGCTGATGGTACCTTCAGTGCGACTGACTAGGTTTGTCACCTCCTCAAAAGGACACATTGGCCTACAGGCATTGCGCATGAGCGTCGAGTAACGTGGCAAAAAAGATTCCCAGCTCCGCAGAGGCTGTCCTAGCACCCCGGTCATACAAATACTCGTTTACTGCTTTTTCATGTTGGAGCAGGCGGTCGAACGTTAGGAGTGCTGAATTCCAACGTGTCGGGCTGTCGCAAATCAAGCGCCTCACTGGCATGTTGTTTCGGCGCTGAATGTCTGAAAAGTGCGCCATGGCCGTGTAGGAACGCCTGAAATGGCCACACACCTTCCTGGCCTGCTTGAGGACGTCCTGTAAGCCTGGGTACTTATGCACAAAGCGTTGTACGATGAGATTCAACACATGTGCCATGCACGGCACATGTGACAACTTGCCCAAATTCAATGCCACCAACAAATTGCTTCCATTGTCACACACCACTTTGCTGATCTCCAGTTGGTGCGGAGTCAGCCACTGATCCACCTGTGCGTTCAGGGCGGACAGGAGTGCTGGTCCGGTGTGGTTCTCTGCTTTCAGGCAAGTCAACCCCAAGACAGCGTGACACTGTCGTATCCGGGGTGTGGACTAGCCCCTGGCGAGCTGGAGGAATTCAGTTGATGTGCAGCCAGACGCAGCAGCAGAAGAGGACTCAGCCGAGGAGGTTATGGAAGTGGATGGAGTAAAGGAGGTGGCAGTAGGCCTGCCTGCAAATCGTGGCGGTGTCACCAACTCCGCTGCAGAGCCACGCATTCCATGCTTGGCAGCCATCAGCAGGTTGACCCAATACGCAGTGTAGGTGATATGCCTGCCCTGAGCAGGTATCAGTGGTCAGATGGACCCTTGCCCCAACACTGTATGCCAGAGATGCCATGACTTCCTTTTCACTCACTGAGTAGAGGTTTGGGATGGCCTTTTTTGAAAAATAAATTCATCCGGGTACCTTCCACTGTGTTGTCCAAATAGCGACAATTTTTTTTTAAGACTCCACCAGCTGGTATGGTAAAAGCTGGCTGGCTAAGAGTTCCGTCAAGCCAGCTGTCAGACGCCGGGCAAGAGGGTGACTCTGTGACATTGGCTTCTTACGCTCAAACATTTCCTTTACAGACACCTGACTGTGAGCAGATGAGATGGAACTGCTGAAGGTGAGAGGCGGAGTGGCGGGTGGTTGAGAGGGGGCAAGGAGGACAGCAGTGGTTGATGTGGCTGAAGATGCTGGACCAGGAGGAGAATGGTGGCTTTGAGCATGTGTGCTGCTTCTACTCGTCATCATGTGTTGATCCCATAGGCGTTTGTGATGTGCGATCATGTGCCTTCGCAAAGCAGTTGTACCTAGGTGGCTGTTGGATTTCCCACGACTCAGTTTCTTTTGGCACAGGTTGCAAATGGCATCGCTGTTGTCAGAGGCAGACACACAAAAGGAATGCCACACTGCTGAGCTTTGCAATGATGGCATTCTGGTGGTGGCAACAGCATGCGTTGATTGGCGTGCTGTCTGGCTGACCCCGGGTGCCAATACATGCTGTCTAACTGTGCAACTAGCTCCTTGCGACGACCTCCCCCTGCTTACAACGCATCTCCTCCTTCTCTCTGTCTCCCCTTCTGAACTTTCCCCCTCTTCTTCTTATCTTCGAGCAGGCACCCACGTGGCATCCACGGACACATCGTCATCATCAACCACTTTACTTGTATCTGATACCTCAGCAAAGGAAGCAGCAGTGGGTACAACATCATCATCATCATCACACTGTACGTCCATGTGTGTAATGCTGCCTGACTAAGACATATCCCTGTTATCTACATCCCCTGGCAATAATGGTTGCGCATCACTAATTTCATACAACTGATGTGTAAATAACTCCTCTGAGGGATCAAGTGAAGCGGCTGTGGTGGTAGTGGTGGTGGTGGCAGCGGGCGTGAGAGTGTTAACTTGAGAGCAGGTGACCAAAGCTGAGCTGGAGGAGGATGGTGCGTCAAGGTTCTTAGCGGAAGCTGTTAAAGATTGGGTGTCCTGTGTGAGCCAGTCAACTATTTTCTCGGGTTCAGGGTACGTGGCCTCTGAACACTGGGCATTATTCCAGGGCCAGTGGAAATCACAGCACCACGACCACGGCGGCCCCTGCGGGGAGGCCTGCCTGTCATGGTCTTACCTTCTTACTGTTCTCCTTCGTTTGACATGTGCTGGCGGCCATCTTGGTTTCTGGGTTTCTTGTAGCCTCCCACCCTGCGGCTTCTCCTTCCCACTGGGAGGAGCTGGATGCCTAGCTCATATATATAGGAGGTCTGTGGCTTCAGTTCCTTGCTTGGTCCTCCTGTGTTCACATGCTTCTAAGACTGCTGCTGCTTCTGGTTCCTGATCCTGGCCTCGTCTGACTACCCCGTTGGTTCCTGATCCTGGCTTCGTCTGACTACCCTGCTGGTTCCTGATCCAGGCTTCGTCTGACTACCCTTCTGGTTCCTGACCTCTGTCTACGCAAGACCCTGCTTCGGTTTAGCCATCCGTTTGGACTTTTGCTTACAGCTTGACTTTCAATAAAGCCTTCTTATTTCCACTTATCTCTTGTTGTACGTCTGGTTCATGGTTCCATGACACTGCCTCTGCCTGACATTTTTTTTTTAGATAAGTTGTACTATGCGTGCAAGGTACAGTGCCACCCTATATAGGTTGTGGGCACAGTACAGTCTGTGTGGGCCTGACACACACGGCCTTGCAATTTGCAAATGTGATTATATCACAGAAAAATGTTTAATATAATTTTTTTTATCTGCAAAGTATTTGAGTGAATGACACCCTCTAACGGTATGAGTGGAGGCCTAGCCATTAGCCAGTGGCCACAATACAGTCTGTGTGGGCCTGACACACACTGCCTTGCAATTTGCAAATGTGATTATATCACAGAAACATTTTTAATATAATTTTTCTTTTATCTGCAAAGTATTTGAGTGAATGACACCCTCTAACGTTATGAGTGGAGGCCCAGCCACTAGCCAGTGGCCACAATACAGTCTGTGTGGGCCTGACACACACACGGGCTTGCAAATATGATTATGTGACAGAAAAATATTAGATAGAAATATTTTTTATCTGCAAGGTATTTTCTGTCACACCATGTATGAATGGTGTGCACGTGCTGTCTGTGACTGAGCCTGCAGCCTCTCACACACGGGCAGCCAGGCAACTGCAATATATATATATATATATATATATATATATATATATATATATAAAATTTAAAAAAAAGCAGACTGATGTACCAGCCCTGAAAAGGGCTTTTTGGGGTGCTGTCAGGATGCTGTCCTTACAGCAGATGAGTCTGTGGACACAGAACAATGCCCTAGCTAACGCTTTCCCTATTGAATCAGCAGCAGCACTGTCCCTCCTCTGACTGTGAATGCAGCTTCCGAATGAATCTAAAATGGATGCTGTCCAGGAGGTGGGAGGGAGGGTCTGCTGCTGATTGGCTGGAATGTATCTGCTGACTGTGAGGTACAGGGTCAAAGTTTACTCAATGATGATGTATAGGGGGCGGACCGAACATCGCATATGTTCGCCCGCCGCGGCGAACGAGCTATGTTCGCCGGCGAATAGTTCGGGACATCACTAATGTGCACATGCTGGGTAGACATTACTACTGTGTGCTGTAGCTAAGGTCGTGACATCTATTAAAACATGTTGGTGCTTGGGAAAATTAGCATTAAAAAACAAAAAGAAATATGTACAGCCCCTTACAGAATTAAGCCTGGCCACAAAAGGGACATGATTATGACCTCATGAAAGTAGTAGCAAAATCATTAGGAAAAACAGAGGGGCAGGACACAACCATGACATAGCTTGCACTTACCTAAATCACCACAACCTCTGCTATCCGCTTTCTCCCATTCTGAAGGCCTCATGCGACGGGCCACTTGCTTCCATAACACTTGCTTTCTCACCCGATCTTGCTATACATTGCTCGGGCCTTTGATGCCCCAAAGCTCGGGCCTTTCCTGGACCAAACGTATTAATTTATCCTCATTCCAACGTGGCATTTTTGCTTTCTGAGAAAAATGACAGACTGCCAAAAGCACACTCCAAGCTGCAGCATGTGTCTAGCTATTACCAATGTCTTGCAAATCTGTGAGTTTGTACTTCCTGTACATTTTATTTTTTTATTGGCAAAGGTCCTGGCCGGGCAAAGGATCCGCAAAAAATGTTAATGCGGATGACATACGGATGGCTTCCGTTGTGCAGCCGCAGTTTTTGCGGACCCATTGACTTGAATGGGTCCGCAAACCATTTTTTGCGGACAAGAATAGGACAGATTATATTTTTTGGGCGGAATGGAACCACGGACGCGGATACCAAACGGTTGTCTGTCCGCATTTTCCACGGCTCCATAGAAATTAATGGGTCCGCATCAGAACCGCAAAATCTGCGGAACGGATGTGGACCAAAACAATGGTCGTGTGCATGAGGCCTAACAATATATATGCACTGGAACACCTTCCGAATTAAAATATACCTTTTATTATATTTCTACTAAAATCTGGCCTACAGCCGGACAAAATATAACAGGAGAGTCAACAAAACATACAATACAAATACTGTCATCAATTGGTCAAGTGGTATGCTGGGCGTACATGTAAAAACACCCACATGAGATTACTCAGTGTGTAAAACAGCTGAGAAACCAATCAACGTGTAACTACACCCACATGAAATTACTCAGTATTTATGTACAAAACAGCTGAAAAACCAAACAGAATACAAAAACGATATTTTACAGTTCAGTGATGAAGTGATCTTAATAAGGCCATCATAGAGAAATAATGATGCAACATAGTCAATTCACTCGACCTGTATTCCGTAATTATTAACGGTTAGCTGAAATACTATACATGTATTCCGTGATTAATCACGCATCATTGGAGAGCTGGAGAAAAATTCTGGGGTTACTCACGGTTTGCTGAGATACCAGTGGATGTGGAGCTTTCACAATTTGCTGAGATATCAGTGGGTGTAGTACTCCATAGCCAGGTGGAGATCCAGCATTGGTGGAGGGAGTAGTCAGGTAGTTATTTGGCACTAATGGTATCAGGAGTGGTCTGGAGGCCGTGGTAGTAATAGTGCAGCTCAGAGACGTAATATCCAATGGTTAAAGAAAAACAGTCCTATCCTATACGAGTCCCTCCATGGCCCTAGCTTGACTCAGCCCAGGGACACCCCTTGAAGGTAGAGGTTCCCTGTCCTCGTGCCTAATCTGACTCTCCCTGCATTACCCTATCCTCATTCACCAAAATGTGTATGACAGGACAGACACACTAAAGAAAACAGAAGAAAAAACACAAACCCCAAAGTTACGTTTCTCCAGCCAGTATGTCTTCTGACTGGTTCGTCAGGGGAAGTAGAGATCAATACTCCAGCAGCAGTGTTCTCATAATAGAGATTTTCAATTTGGCGTCCCTCAGTCGAGACCCTCCAAGAATAGGAGCCCAGATACAGGCAATAGATGACCGGTGTCCCCAGGTCCTAATCAAAATCAGCGCCTTATAAAGTGTCCTCCCCAAGTTAGCCCACCCCCTTCAGGCAATTACTTTCATAATATAGATGAAAAAATGATATTATAAGCGATATCTTATACTATAGTTGTCATCCCCCATAAGCATAATGGTACTGTATTTATAAGCATATTATAAAACCCCTCAAAAATGAGTGCCCCATTGAAACAGTATGTGGACGCTGATTTGGAACGCATATGCGTTCCATAGACCGGAAGTGACATATTAAACTGAAAGTGACGTACATAGTGCTGCTCCAATAACCAGAAGTCGCTCTTGGAACGCAAATTTCTTTCCACCATGCGATTAGAAGATTCAGAGAGGCGATGCAAGTAGCTTACAATCATCACAATACCTTAATACCAGGAAATACCAATATTTATAGTATAGTTTTTGTTGAGGAAGGGTTGAGACGTATGCATGTATATCCATGCATGCCCGCAAACACGTGCGGGCATGTATGGTATATATGCATACATTAACCAACGCACCATGGGATGATGTGCGCAGATGTGCCCAGCATCTGCGCACGTCTGCCCATGGTGATCCCCAGGGGCTCATGGTGGCCCCTGTGGGATACAAGTGGCCCCTGTGGGATATATGTAGGGGCTTGTGCCCCCTTATAATATGTAGGGGCTTGTGCCCCCTTATAGTATGTAGGGGCTTGTGCCCCCTTATATCTGTGCCCTCTTATAGTATGGGGGCTGTGCCCCCTTCATAACCTATGTGCCCCCTGATGTATGGTTAATGTATACATGTGTATGGATGTGCCCCCAAGCATCCATACACATGTATAATATATATATATATATATATATGTATATATCCCCCCCCCCCCACATGGACCCAGATGCATCAATGTGAATGTGCCCCAAGCATTCACATTGATGTAATCTGAGTGAAGGCGCCAGGATGACCGGACAAGGTTCGGTCATTCTGGTGACCTCAAAGGATTCAAATTCTGCTGGAGATAATTAAACATAATAGAGAGAGAGGAGACACCTCCGCTCCCTCTATTATGTGCATTCCGGCATCGCAATTACCATTGCGATGTCCGGAATGCCGAGAGCTACAGGCGGGAGATCAAAGGATCTCCCGCCTGTCTGCAGCGCGTCCCCGATGTGCGGGCCGGCGGCTGGGTTTAAATATCCGGCGGCCCGGCACTCAGGGGGGGAAGTGAGGGTCAGGGCCCCCATGTAGAGAGAGCGCGTCCTGCGCTCCAGAAGAGAATCGGGACCCCCCACCTTGTGAGCGCATCCTGCGCTCAGGACAGCCTGACCGGACCCCTGCCGCCCCTACCCCACCATGAGGAGAAAGCGCGATCGGCGCTCAGGAGGAGCGTAGAATCACCCTGGACAACGAGCATAAACATTAAGTATCACCCCCTTCCCTGACCCCCTGCTCATCCCCTATCTCACACCCTGGACCCTGGCAGATAACCCCCTCACTGCCAGTCCCCTGATAACCCCTATCCCACCAACAATTCCCTCTCACCTAACCCTTCTCCTACACCCCTGATCTTTCCCTACCTTGGTTAACCCCTACATCCCCCTGGTGAACCCCTGCATTTCCCCTGGTTAACCCCTGCTCTGCTGCTCTGTTGAGCATGCAGCTGCTCTGCAAACAAACTGTATTTCATGGCCTGCAGGTATTAACCCCTGCAGAGCCATTGTTGTGTTTAACCCTCTTGTAACCCCGTAGGGACAGTGAGTAGACAGACGGGTGGGTTATTGTTAATATACTTGTATGTGTGTATTGTATAGTTAGTTTGTGGGTGGAATTTGGGAACGTGTAGTGTAGTTATTGTATATGTGTAGTGCTGTGTATTGTTAGTGTATTGCGTGCTTAGTGTATTGTAATAAATACCGTAATATTTGTACCCTTTGTGTAGTGTGTACTTGTTAGCGGTAGTGAGTAAGGCGCTTGCAGCTAGTATAGTGATTAGTGTAAAGCATAGCGAAAGTATTGTGTTATTGTTATATAAAAGGTATAAATAGGTGGAGTCATCACTAGACGGCTCCTCCTATTTATGAATATTAATTACCGATATCTACATAAATATTGGTGATTAATATTCCCCCTTTACAGTTTTCCTTTCTTATATGGTATTTAAACCGGGATCAATGATTAATAGAAAATATAAGACACCAATTAGAATGTACTATCAAAGGGGGAGGAGACAATTGGGGGGAGATATACGGGAAATAGGTCTAACCAAGAGACAACGAGGATTCAAAATTCTTCGCCTATTGGTTAGATTCCACCGGCCAGAACGTTTTTAAGCCAGATCCCTGGGATTCCAAATCATTGACATAATTTCTCCCTCTCCACGTAAGAGAGATTGGGATAAAAAGATCTTACAGAAGGAATGCCAGTGGATATATAGATTGAAAACATACAGTCCATATGGTCTTAACGAACAATTATCGTTTTGCTGTTTCCTTCAAAATGGGTGCTCCCCCACTCCTCCCCTTAAGGGTTTCTTGGTCATATCCCTACATGGCTGTATATTGCCCACTTGGACACAACTATGAAGTGGGTTGTGAAATGAAAAACCGGCACTCTACATCTATCAGTAATGCTAAGGAGGCAATATACACATATGATAGTAAAAAATATGTATTTATTTTTATAAGGGTACGTGTATAAGGGTAATGTAGAAAAAAATGAGGATCTCCAAAATAGAAATGATGATTTGCAATATGCAGCGGTGGAGGTGCACAGTAACAAAAATGTGCAGAGTGGGGGGGTGACAATGCGGTGATTGTCTAGTGGTGGTTTCCACCTTCAGTAGGTACAGTAAATGTCTGTGTCCATTTGTGTGCAGTCCATAAAAATTGTCTTTATGTACTACCGGTGTTGGTCACACAGAAGAAAATATAGTATATGGATAGAGCGGTAAAAAAGTAAAAACTATAAAAATATATATATAGGTGGTATGTCAGTCGGGTGCTGTACTTAGTGTGGCGTCCCACACATTAGAAGAGACTGCACCCTGACTGTTTACCTTCTTTGCGGGGAATCCTGGCTGTTGGAGCGGCCTTGCTGCGCTCTGCGGTGTCTGTTTCCCGGTCTTCTCGGCGTGCCGCGTGGGTATGACGTCACTTCTCTGGCGTCTCACGTGTCTTTGCCGGACTTGGTTTTAAGATTTTCGCTGGTGGTCTTTTCTGATCCAAAGGGTTCGGATGAGGTCAGTTATTTGGAAGCGCTTCCAGGATAAAGTTCTTAGCAGGTTTCGAAGGACTTAGCTGCCTTCTTCATCAGTGGTAGCCCTCTGACTGCCGTTGTATTGCCTTTTATGCTGCTGGTGGATCTTTCAAAGACCTGGACTGGATCTCATTTTATATGGTCCAGACTTTTGGGTATGATAGTTCCATCGAAAATCTGGATAAGTACTAGTTAGGTGTCTTCTTTTATTTGCTTTTTTATGTGTATGTATGTTTGCTTTTTGTACTATTATTGTCAGTGTGATGTGTTTGCTGATTATTGCTTTGATTCTTTGTTAACTTATGGTTTCTCATTTAATTCTGCGGTTTTTGCAGTGTCTGTGTTTACTGCGGTACCGCTGCCTCTTCTGCTAGTTGTGTATTTTTGTATTGGGGCCTGTATGAAGACCCCAATATAGATTCTTTGGTTTTTCTTTTGCTACCGCTGTGTTCTTTCAGTGGTTTGTTCTTTGTTGATTACTGGTCTCTAATGTACCCTGAATTCTGTGCTTTTAATCTTTCTTGCGGTATTTTGTCCGTGTTGCGTTTTTATTTTTATTTTTTGGGGATATTTGATATCTGAGGGACCTTGTGTGGTTTTTGTTACCCTGCGGTATTGTTGCGTGTTTTCAATAGTGCGTTTGGTGATCATGACAGTGTGTTATAGTGAGTGTTGGCGGGGGGTGTGTCTGTGGAGACATTAGTGACAGGAAATGTTGGTAGTTGGGGTGGTGCGTTCCGTTCTGGGGGTTAGTGGGGGAATACATTTTTTGGGGGGGTGTGTGTTATCCTATGTGGTTTGTGCTCAATATACTAAATTTTGGTCCAGGATGCGGTTTTTGGGATCCATTATTGTGATTTATGTTGTATTTTCTTACAGTGCCTTTGTGTTTCTGTGGTGCGTTTTCGATGGTGCGTTTTTTTCAGTGGTGCGTTTTTTTCAGCGGTGCGTTTTTTGGGTATATTTTAGGGATTTTTGATTGGGGTGCGTTTTTTGGGTTGGTTTTATTTTTTGGGGATATTTGGTGTCTAAGAGGCCTAGTGTGATTTTTGTTTTTGTGTTTTACCTGCAGTGTTGCTGTGTTTATGCGTGATGTGTTTCTGGGGGGTGTTTTGTGGGGTGGTGGTATCTGAAGGGTTATGTATGTTGACAGGGGTGTGTCGGGTGGTGGCGTTGGGGTGGTGTGTTCTGTGATGGGTGCTGGTGGGGGGATTGGGCTCCTTGTTGGTACTACGTGTGTTGTCCTATGTGCTTGTGCTCATATTTGCTCAATTTTTGGTTCAAGCTTTGGATGCGGTTTTTGGGATCCAGTTTTTTTTACAGTGGTGTGTATTTGGGATTGCTGTTATGGTATCTGGGGGTCCATGTTGGGGTCTCTTGTGGTACTGCTGTGTTTTTGGATCCAATTGTGGGGCTCAGTCTTGGGTTGTACGATTTTCGTTTGGCTATTTTTACATTTGGAGTGGTGAGTTTCTCATTCATTTCAGTAGTATTTCGTATGGGTTTTTCTTCTTTTTGCTGTGTCGGTGGGGTGGCAGCCACGTTTCAAGTGTCGGTAGGGGTGCTGGTAAACAGCCGATGCCTACCGTGAGTCAATTGGGGGCAGCCACTCTGGGGATGGTTTATAGAAACCCAAATAGTTCAAAGTCAGCGTTTAGGCCTCCTGGTATGATTGTATTGAACTCGAAGAGGAACTTTGATTCAATGCGGGACATCTTGGCTATATAGTTTCCTCCTCTCCAGTCTGTTTTTACCTTTTCCAGTGCTGCAAAGGATAGTCCTGATGGGTCTTGTGTGCGGTGTGTTTTGAAGTGTTTGGGAGTGAGTGGGTTTCGAAGCCTTTTTTGATATTGTTTATGTGTTCTGATATTCTTTTTTTTAGAGTTCTTTTTGTTCTCCCGATGTATTGTTTTTTTTGTATAATTGTCTTTTTATTGAAGAGAAAAGGTACAATAATAAAAGTGCAGTTTTACAGTTTTCACATGTAAACACTTAAAAAAGCAGGAATGACAATACAAATACAGCCTCATAATGCTAATCCCAGCAAGCCATATTAAGTCCCGAACACCGGGTAAATTAATCTCACGTTCTAAAATGATAATATATACTTATAGAGACGAAAAAAGGAAACAAGACAAGACACAAAAGGGCAAACATACAAAGGGGGGAAAGGAATATTAGTCGCTCTTATCAAAGATAGTATCCCAAGGTTGCGAAACCTTATTAAATTTATCTACTGTGTTATTAATAACTGCAGTCAAATATTCCATTCTTCTAATATCCGTAATACTAGTAAACAAATCTACTTTAGTAGGTATGTCCTGCCTCTTCCAAAACTGGGCAATGAGGCGTTTTGTCGCTGAAAGGACATGAAGCACTAAGCAAAGCACCGGCTTCTTTAGTACTATTGGAGGCATGTTCAATAGAAACATGTAAGGGTCCAATGAAAACTTGATATCAAGAAGCTGCACTAAAAGGTGCTGGACTTCCTTCCACAATGGGAAGATGATTGGACAATCCCAAAAAATGTGGAATAAAGACCCTTGACCAGAATCACACCTCCATCAAGTACCAGAAACCGTAGAGTTCAAATGTCTAAGCATCTGGGGAGTATGATACCAAAACATTAATATCTTATATGAGTTCTCTCTGAAGGACACAGGTGGATGACATTGCAGCCCTACGCCAGATAAGCTGCCACTCATTTGGCGAGATGTCTCGCTCAAGGTATCTCTCCCATTTAGACATATATGCATGTTGTAGGACCTGAGGTGGCTCCAGGTTTGAGAGAAGGACATAAATATCTGATATAAGACCCTTAGTAGAGGTCGAAAGTTTGCATAATTTTTCAAACTGTGTTGGAGTGGACACTTTCGTATCTCGGAACACAGATCTAAGCAAATGTTTTATTTGTAAATGCTGCCATCTAGAGGACTCCGGAAGACTATATTTCTCCTTGAGCAAATAGAATGGTATAATCTCTAAAGTTCTATAGTCCACTGTATCAGCAAATCTAAATAGCTTATTAGAGAACCATGGTTTAAAGAGCGTACCCTGCATTCCCATCTTGAACACAGGGTTGAATAGGAATGAGGTCAGAGAGGGTCTATCAGAAACCAATGGAAATTTACATTTACAACACTTCCAGATGGAGTGTGTGTGTGACATCGGGCCTAATAACTGGACAGAGCAATCATTTGGTAGAGGGGACCACAGGAGAGCATTGGGGTGAATGGGGGCTAGCCAAAGCTTTTCAATCTCCATCCATCTAGAAAATGCCTGAAGAGAGGACCATGCTGGGATCCGACGTAAATGCGTCGCCCAATAATATTTCATTATGTCAGGAAGCCCCAAACCTCCCTGCGTTTTAAGCGCAGTTAGGGTGTTACATGCAATTCTATGTCTCTTCCCATTCCAGACAAATCGAAGGATAGAAGATTGCAATGCTCTCAGCATTTTTTTAGGTATCGGGGCTGGGATAGTCTCCATCACATATAATAACTTGGGAAGTATAGTCATTTTCACCGCTGCGATACGCCCCAACAAAGAAATAGGCAAGGACATCCACTTAGCCATAAGTGCATTTAGTTCTTGAAAAAGTGGGACAAAATTATGAGTATAGAGGGTACCATATGTTTTAGTAAGTTTCACTCCTAGGTAATTAAGGGCAGTATCATTCCACTTAAAATGATAGTTGTTTTGTAAATTACTCAAGACATCCGGAGGGAGATTAATAGGTAATGCTTCTGTTTTTGTCTTATTTATCTTATAACCAGATAACCTCCCAAACTCCTCTATGACCTGAAATAAATTTGGTAGTGAGATATGCAAGTTGGTTAGCGTTAGAAGAATGTCATCTGCAAAAAGTGACAACCTAAAGTCTACTCTGTTCACTTCAACCCCTTGGATATCAGGATGGGCTCTTATTAGCGCTGCCAGCGGCTCTATGCATAATACAAAGAGTAATGGCGATAGCGGGCAACCCTGCCTCGTGCCATTGTGGATGGGTATCCGCATTGACTGAGCATGTGTCATTTTTACATAAGCCGAGGGACAGGTATAGAGGGCTCGAACAGCATTCAGGAAGGGCCCCCCTATACCAAAACACTGCAGCGTAGAGAACATGAACGGCCAACTCAGGCGATCAAAGGCCTTTTCTGCATCTAGGCCTAATACTAATGCTTGCTGTTTCCTCCTGTTAAGTACATCTATCAGATCGATAGTCCTCCTTGTGTTATGTCCCCCTTGGCGGTGCAACACAAAGCCAACCTGATCTTTGTGTATCAAACTCGGAAGCAGACCAACAAGCCTATTTGCCAGTAGCTTTGTCAATATTTTTAGGTCCGAATTAAGGAGGGCTATAGGACGATAGCTCGCACAATCCATATGATCCTTGTTTGGCTTAGGTATGAGAGTAATGAAAGATTGCAGCATTGTGTCAGGTATAGGGGAACCCCCCAAGAAGGAGTTAAAGACCTTAATCATGTGAGGAAGCAAAATATCTATATACGTCTTATAGTAAAGATACGATAGACCATCAGGTCCAGGGGACTTACGGTTTGGCAAATTATTAATCACTTCAGTGATTTCATCCTCTGTAATTTGAGTATTAAGGGTAGCTGCTAGATCACTAGACAGTTTAGGTAACTTACATTTTTTAAGAAAAGTAGAGAACTGATCTCGCTGCTGTATAGGATCCCTCGCAACCCGTAGGGGGAGAGAATACAAATTTTCATAGTATTTTTGGAACAGAACCATTATTTTATTGGGGTCATAAGTAATAGTGCCATCAGCCTGTCTCATGGCTGTCGGGCATTCACTAAAGTGGAATCCCGTAGTTGCTTTGCCAGAAGCGTATGCGACTTATTCCCCCAGGCATAGTATCGTTGTCTGGAGTATAAGAGTAATTTATCCGTCTTTACTAATGCCAAGTCTCTCAACTTAGCTCTCAACAGAACTATACGCCTTAGAAGGTGGCGGGAACTACGGGATCCCAATTGACCCTCCAGATTTTCCAAATCCTTTTTAATATTGCAATATTGCAAGTTCCTATCCTTTTTTAATTTGGAACCAATGGCTATGCAGCTACCCCTGAAGACAGCTTTATGCGCCTCCCATAGAATGGATACATTAGAAACTGATTGCTGATTAATACCAAAATATTCTGATAGACCCTCTCGTAACTCCTGCTTAGATACAGGATTAGAAAGCAAACTTTCATTCAACCGCCAATGACAGATTTTAGTCATCGGATGTTCAGTATTTAACTTCAAAAAGATTGGCGCATGGTCTGACCATGAGATAGAACCTATATCAGCATCAACCATTAAACGCATTGTAGGGACATTGCCTAAGAAGTAATCAATACGAGAGTGCATACTATGGGGGTGCGAGTAAAATGTGTATGTTTTAGATGTAGGGTAGTTTACTCTCCATAAGTCAAACAACCCAAATCTTCTTACCAGACGTCTAAAAAGACGAGAAAGCCTGGCTTGCTCTCTGGAGGGGGGTCTCCCTGACAACGTCTGCCTATCAACCGTTTCAGAGAAATAGACATTAAAGTCGCCTCCCACAATGAGTGCTGCCAGTAATAATTGCGATAATTTAGTGAACACCTTAGTAATAAAGGGAATCTGCTTGGTGTTGGGAGCATAGAGGTTACATAATACTATAGGAGTGCCATACATTGTGGCCTGCAATATTATAAATCTCCCTAGAGGATCAGAGATCTGGTTGGTCACTTGGAGCGGGTAATTAGCAGATAGAAGGATCGCCACCCCTGCTTTTTTTTGCCCACTAGAAGCAGAGTAGGCCCTTGGGAACAATCCCATAGCAAACTTAAATGTTCCAGTGTTGTCAAAGTGCGTCTCCTGAAGGAAGACTATATCCGCTCTATGAGCACGACATTCCGTTAAGGCCAGTCTCCGTTTTACATTGGGGTTCAGGCCTTTAACGTTTAAGGACATACACTTGACCATAGCGGAAATATTGGCTGCGCCATATACTTGCTATTTAGGCAGAAGGTATCAATCCCCCAGGAGACCACACCCCGATCCTTCCAAGTGAGAATCTGGAATAAATCAACCGCAGCAACATTAGATACATAAAACAGATAGTATGACACATGACACACGAGGATATAAGGGAACACACAGGACGAATACATGTAAGAGGTAAAAACAGGAATTATCCAAACATCGGACTTTAAAGTCCAGATGAGGGCAATCAGAAAAGGCAAAAAACACTTATTATAGCCCATTCTCTTCTCTCCCACTCTATAGAGAGCTGAGAAAAGGAAGAGGGCCAACAACAACAATCCCCCCTGTGGTGGCATAGTTGAGCACTTCCAACATGGATGCCTATACATTCTTTAAACAGTATGTGAAACAACTGAGCTCCTTAAACAGCCCAAGAATACGTGTTTCCTGAACGATTAGGTATCAGAAATATATGTGGAACAACTGCCGCCTATTATAGCGACATAAACTGTAGGAAGCAAGCGTCATTTTATGACTCAGGACAAATCAAGTCAGGTCAGTTCATCTCTCGTATTTAATCCCCTGGAATCATCTCTTGGCTGGGACCTGCGGTTCTTGCTTCTAACTTGACTCCAAATTGGGAGGGGCGCCATCTGCGAATCAGGGACCTCCTAGTCATCAATAGGAGGCACCGAAAGTCCCAAGGTAGCACAAAAAGCAGGTAAATCTGCGTGAGCACGCATTGGCACAGCTTTCCCATTTTTGTTAGGAATAATTGCAATAGGATAGCCCCAGCGATACGGAATTTTCTTCTGCCTCATAGACTGTAATAGGGGCTGGAGATGGCACATTTTTTGCAGGGTAAGCCACGATAAGTCCTGATAAAGTTGCACTTGCACTCCTTGAAAATCAATAGCCTTCAGAGCACGGGCTTTAGCCATTATGGCTTCTTTCACCTGGTAGTCCGTGACACGGCAGATGACATCCCGAGGCTGCGTGGACATATTTTTGGGTCGCAGTGCCCTGTGTGCGCGGTTCAGTTTGATAGTATGAGTCGCCGGAGCCTCTAAGATGGAGTTAAATAATCCATTCAAGACCTCTGATGCAGATTTTCCTCTGATTCTGGCTCAGGCAGGCCCCTCACTCTGATATTATGTCTGCGACCCCTGTTATCCAGGTCTTCTAAGTGCCTTGTGTTTTCTCTAACCACTAGGGTACATTTCTCTACAGTAGATTGGAGATGAGCAATATATTTGCGCGTATTGTCATGCTCAACTTCTAGGGAGTCCACCCTGGCCGTAACTTGTTGAAAGTCCTGACGCAAGGACGAGATTTCAGCTTTAAATGTGTCCCTAACTTCTACTATTAAGTTTTTAAAGTCCTCTTTAGTAGGGAGGTGCTGCAGCGACTGCCTCAAGGAGGCTGAGCCCTGTGAGAATTGCGGGGCGCTATCTTCAATATCTTCAATAGATTTATGTCCGACTGTGAGTCCCAGGGCACATCATCCCCCATACCTTTCTCTTTGTTGATGTGGTCATGGTCTTCTGAGTTTTCTGCCCAATCTCTTCTGCGCTGCGTTGGGGTAGCAGTGGGGTTATTGCGCTTCGGTGCCATTTTGGGCAGCATGCTTATCAGGCAATTCACTCCTTGCGGCTGTCCCCCTGCAGCTTCTAGCTGCCTCTGCCCTCTCGGCTTATAGGCAAATTCCTCCACCAGTGGGGATAGAGGGGAGGCACTCACTGTTATGGGGCCGCTTCGTGTCGCGCGCTGTGTCAGAAGAGCTTTACTCCCTTCTCCTTCAGCAGCGATTCCCGCCGCAGATTCGCGCCACAGGCCTGGAGCAGACGGAGCGGCAGTGCGGCGATCCAGGAAGACTGTAATGTCCTGAGTCTTCAAAAGGGGTGCCGGGCTTCCTCTCACTCTCTTAGAGGGTAACGATTTCCTCATGGGACCCGAACACCGTGCATGTGGAGCTTCTATGTAGTGGCTGGGCAGCGGAGCTCCTCACTTACACGTCCATCTTGCCGGACGGCCAAGCCACGCCCCCCAATGTATTGTTTTTTTACAGGGGCAAGTGATGATGTAGATTAAATTTGTACTGCTACAGGTGAGAAATTCTTTTATTTCGTGTTCTAGTGTCATGGTTGTTGATTGTACTCTCAGTTTTTCTCTTAAATGAGGTAATTTTACAATTAGAGCATTGATTACATCTATATAATCCTTTGAGTTTTTGCCATGTGTTTATTGTTAGGTTATGTTTTTTGTGTTGTGTTTTGACAGACGGCGCGATTTTCAGGCCTAGGTTTGGGGCACTTGTGTATATGATGTGAGGTTTTGTGGAGATGAGGGGGCCTATCGTTTTGTCCTTTTGGATGTGGTGCCAATGAGTGTTGATGATTTTTTCAATATTTTTGTGTTGTGTGCTAAAGGGAAGTATAAGCTTTGGAGTTTCGTTTGTGTGTATTTGTGTCTTTGTTTTGTTCTCGGGGTTATTATTGAAAAAAGAGGTTCTATTTAGTTTCCTTACCTTTGTGAGGGATGTCTCGATTTTAGTTGGGGAATATTCTTTTTCAATGAATTGTGCTTTTAGGGTCTCAGCCTCTTTCTCAAATATGTCGTCTTTGGTACAGTTGCGTCTCAGACGTCTGAATTGGCTCTCGGGTATGTTGTTGAGCCATCTTGGGAGGTGGCAGCTGGAGTAGAGGATGAAACTGTTTTTTGCTGTTGGTTTGTGGAAGGTGCAGCATGTAAGTTTATTGTCTTCTACTTTGATATTTAAATCCAGGAATTCTATTTCAGTTTGGTTTATATTGGCTGTGAATTGTAGGTTTATTTGGTTGTCATTTATTTCTTCCAGGAATTTTTTTAGATCAGTTTCACTTCTCTGCCATATGAAGACCACGTCGTCAATGTAACGTTTCCATAGCACCAGATCCGTCTCTAGCCGATGCTGTATATGGTCATCCTCCCACTGTGACATGAAGAGGTTTGCATAGCTAGGGGCGAATCTGGTGCCCATGGCTGTGCCCCTGGTTTGTAGGTAGTAGGTGGAGTCAAAGGAAAAGTAGTTGTGTCCCAGGATTAATTCAACACCTTTGGCTATATAGCTTAATTGTTCTTTTTGGAATTTGTTACTTTTTTCTAGTTGTATGGTCATTGCTTCAATCCTGTGTTTGTGGTCTATTATTGTGTATAAAGATTGGACGTCTAGAGTGCCTAGGATCCAGTTAGAGTTGTACTCTATGTTTTCCATTATTTTGATTATCTGTGTACTGTCTTTAATGTATGTGTTTGTGTTTTTGACAACTGGTTGGAGTAGTCTGTCGATGTGTTGTGAGAGATTTGATGTGAATGAGCCAATTCCGGAAATTATTGGGCGGCCTGGTGGGTTCTCTAAACTTTTGTGAACTTTGGGTAAGAAATAAAATATCGGAAGTCTTTGTTGTGTGTTTAGGATAAATTTTGTTTCTTGTTCAAGTAAAAAATTATTATCTAGTCCTTTTTGGCAGTAGTCTTTCAATATTTGGCCATATGAATTGATGGGATCTTTGCTGAGTTTTTGGTATGTGGTGTTATCTGATAGTAGTCTGAGGCATTCCGTTTCATATTGAACTTTGTCTAGAACTACGGTTGCTCCTCCTTTATCTGCGGGGCGGATAATGATGTCTTTCTGTATTTGTAGTTGTTTGATTGCATGTATTTCTTGATTAGATAGGTTGTTTCTGATTCTTTTGTGTTTTAATCGTCTGATGTCGGATTCTACGCACTTTCTAAATGTGGCTATTTCTTGGCTGATTTCTTGTCTGAGGAATTTGGTTGATTTGGGTTTTAATTCTGTGTGTTTGTGGGTTGTGGTTGTTGTCATGTTTGATGTGATTGGGTTTTTCATGAAATATTTTTTTAGACAAAGTTTTCTGATGAATTTCTCTATTCCAATAAATGTGTGGAATTTGTCTATTTTTGTGGTTGGGGCAAATTTTAATCCTTTATTTAGGAGATTCAGTTGTGGTAGTGTCAAATCTTTTGTACTGAGGTTTATTACTGTTTTGTTGTCATTTTTTGTAGTTATTGATTCTTCTAGTGTCTGTTGGGGTATCTTCTTTTTTCGTTGTCCTCTCTGTGTCTTGTTCTTTCTTCTTGTGTCTGTTTGTAGTGTTGTCTCCGTGGGTTCTCTTGTCTGTAGTTGTGGTTCGTGTGTTGGTGTTGTGTTTGTGGGGATTTGTAGTATTGTCACGGTGTGTGTTCTTGGTTGTAGTATTCTTGTTTGTATTCTCTTCATACAGGCCCCAATACAAAAATACACAACTAGCAGAAGAGGCAGCGGTACCGCAGTAAACACAGACACTGCAAAAACCGCAGAATTAAATGAGAAACCATAAGTTAACAAAGAATCAAAGCAAAAATCAGCAAACACATCACACTGCCAATAATAGTACAAAAAGCAAACATACATACACATAAAAAAGCAAATAAAAGAAGACACCTAACTAGTACTTATCCAGATTTTCGATGGAACTATCATACCTAAAAGTCTGGACCATATAAAATGAGATCCAGTCCAGGTCTTTGAAAGATCCACCAGCAGCATAAAAGGCAATACAACGGCAGTCAGAGGGCTACCACTGATGAAGAAGGCAGCTAAGTCCTTCGAAACCTGCTAAGAACTTTATCCTGGAAGCGCTTCCAAATAACTGACCTCATCCGAACCCTTTGGATCAGAAAAGACCACCAGCGAAAATCTTAAAACTAAGTCCCGCAAAGACACGTGAGACGACAGAGAAGTGACGTCATACCCACGCGGCACGCCGAGAAGACCGGGAAACAGACACCGCAGAGCGCAGCAAGGCCGCTCCAACAGCCAGGATTCCCCGCAAAGAAGGTAAACAGTCAGGGTGCAGTCTCTTCTAATGTGTGGGACGCCACACTAAGTACAGCACCCGACTGACATACCACCTATATATATATTTTTATCGTTTTTACTTTTTTACCGCTCTATCCATATACTATATTTTCTTCTGTGTGACCAACACCGGTGGTACATAAAGACAATTTTTATGGACTGCACACAAATGGACACAGCCATTTACTGTACCTACTGAAGGTGGAAACCACCACTAGACAATCACTGCATTGTAACACCCCCACTCTGCACATTTTTGTTACTGTGCACCTCCACCGCTGCATATTGCAAATCATCATTTCTATTTTTGAGAACCTTATTTTTTTCTACATTTTTAGAACTTCTACCTTCTATTCTCCATTCTTAAATGTACCCTTATAAAAATAAATACATATTTTTTACTATCATATGTGTATATTGCCTCCTTAGCATTACTGATAGATGTGGAGTGCCGGTTTTTAATTTCATACCTTATTGTCATAAACCGCCTTTCTGATTGGGTGAATCAGTTCAGAACCAGAGCACCTACACATTGTATTGATCAGGTGAGCCACCAATAACCCACCTTCTCTCCACAATCACATGAAGTGGGTTGTGTATATTCCATAGTGCCCACTTGACCACGACTAGCAATTCCCCTACAATTATTGCCCACCTGGACACAACTATGAAGTGGGTTATGCATATTCCATAGTTCCCACTTGACCACGACTAACAAATTCCCCCACAATTATTGTTTCTCTGGGGACTATATACATATTTGTTTGTGTCTCTAGACCAGCCCACTTTGACACGACTATTACATTCATTATGTCCGCATGTCTGGAGCCCTCTCCTTTTCTTTGGAGTGGCCCCTCCTTCTTTGTCCAAAAAAAACAACCACCAATGGTGACCAAATTGGTATCATTTATCCTGTCATAAGTTAAAATATCGGATCAAAAGTGATCCTATAGTATATATTATGTTGCCGGAATGGGGTGTATTTTGTAATTAAATGTTCCCCATAGATGGCTTAAAAATGTTCTGGCCGGTGGAATCTAACCAATAGGCGAAGAATTTTGAATCCTCGTTGTCTCTTGGTTAGACCTATTTCCCCTATACCTCCCCCCAATTGTCTCCTCCCCCTTTGATAGTACATTCTAATTGGTGTTTTATATTTTCTATTATTCATTGATCCCGGTTTAAATACCATATAAGAAAGGAAAACTATACTATAAATATTGGTATTTCCTGGTATTAAGGTATTGTGATGATTGTAAGCTACTTGCATCGCCTCTCTGAATCTTCTAATTGCATGGTGGAACGCAATTTACGTTCCAAGAGCGGCTTTCGGTTATCGGAGCAGCACTATGTGTGTCACTTACGGTTTATTATGTCACTTCCGGTCTATGGAACGCATATGCGTTCCAAATCGGCATTCACATGCTGTTTCAATGGGGCACTCGTTTTTGAGGGTTTTTATAATCGTTTTATAAATACAGTACCATTATGCTTATGGGGGATGACAACTATAGTATAAGATATCGCTTATAATATAATTTTTTCATCTATATTATTAAAGTAATTGCCTGAAGGGGAGGACACTTTATAAGGCACTGATTTTGATTAGGACCTGGGGACACCGGTCATCTATTGCCAGCATCTGGGCTACTATTCTTGGAGGGTCTCGACTGAGGGACGCCAAATTGAAAATCTCTATTATGAGAACACTGCTGCTGGAGTATTGATCTCTACTTCCCCTGACGAACCAGTCAGAAGACATACTGGCTGGGGAAACGTAACATTGGGATTTGTGTTTTTTCTTCTGTTTTCTTTAGTGTGTCTGTCCTGTCATACACGTTTTGGTGAATGAGGATAGGGTAATACAGGGAGAGTCAGATTAGGCACGAGGACAGGGAACCTCTACCTTCAAGGGGTGTCCCTGGGCTGAGTCAAGCTAGGGTCACGGAGGGACTCGTATAGGATAGGACTGTTTTTCTTTAACCATTGGATATTACGTCTCTGAGCTGCACTATTACTACCACGACCTCCAGACCACTCCTGATACCATTAGTGCCAAATAACTACCTGACTACTCCCTCCACCATGCTGGATCTCCACCTGGCTATGGAGTACTACACTCACTGATATCTCAGCAAATTGCGAAAGCTCCACATCCACTGGTATCTCAGCAAACCGTGAGTAACCACAGAATTTTTCTCCAGCTCTCCAATAATGCGTGACTAATCACGGAATACATGTATAGTATTTCAGCTAACCGTTAATAATCATGGAATACGGGTCGAGTGAATTGACTATGTTGCATCATTATTTCTTTATGATGGCCTTATCAAGATCACGTCATCACTGAACTGTAAAATATCATTTTTGTATTCTGTTTGGTTTTTCAGCTGTTTTGTACATAAATACTGAGTAATCTCATGTGGGTGTAGTTACACGTTGATTGGTTCCTCAGCTGTTTTACACACTGATTAATCTCATGTGGGTGTAATTACATGTACGCCAAGCATACCACTTGACCAAATGATGACAGTATTTGTATTGTATGTTTTGTTGACTCTCCTGTTATATTCTGTCCGGCTGTAGGCCAGATTTTAGTAGAAATATAATAAAAGGTATATTTTAATTCGGAAGGTGTTCCAGTGCATATAGATTTATTCTTCCCTTACACATATTTACTGCAATGCGTTTTTGTTTTTTTGCTGTAGATGAGGCCTAACAGTCACATTAAAATTGGAAAAACACTCCCTAAAACATCACTTTTTAAATGTATATGTCTGAAATATTGCTGGCGCATAAATAAGAGTATGCAATTGCATTTTAACCCCTTGGTGACAACAAATTTTAGCCTTAAGAGGGGATATCTTATGACGAATGTAAAAAATGAAGATGAAAAGAAATCTTATTGGACATCACACTCTCTCTCTCTACATCAAGCTGACAGCTGAGAGGGAGTGTCTTTTCTGCTGTAGCTCAGGGGGCGTGTGGATTCTGCTGAAACTCCCTCCCTATCACAGCTGGAACTGAGCATGTGCAGCCATATCAGTGAGGTGGACAAAGAAATAAGAAAAAGAAGGTGGCACTATACAGATACATTTTAGAGAATAACCGAACAGCTTCGATATTTGATTTTTAAACTGAAAAACAATTTTAAAACCTGGATCTGAACTCGGCTTCAGTTCCGAGGTACCAATCGTTTTTAAATCATTTTCCAGTTTAAAAATCAAATACCGAAGATATTTACTGAAGTCTCGCGAAACTTCGCTCATCACTAGTCATAACTTGATTTTGCAGGATGAGTTGTAGTTTTATAGGAATCATTTTGGGGTACATACAGGGGGTAATTTATTAAGACCGATGTTTTAGATGCTGGTCTTAATAACCCCTATAAAAAGTTATGAAGAGGTGCCGGCTTCTACATAACTTCGACGCATCCAGCGCCTGTCTAAATGTAGACCAGCTTCCTAAAACAGGTGTAGAAAATAATGAATGTTATGGGTTTGCTGGCATGTCCCCTTCCCCACTCCACCCACTTTTTTAAACCTGCTGTGAGCGGGGAACCCCATAGTGTATTAAATAGCTAGAGATATAGGCCAGGTCTTGCTTGAAAATATTCCCAGCTTTCAAACAAGACCAGAGTCACAGGTAAAGTAAAAAATTAGGTTGGCAGTGAATGCAGCTGAAAGTGAAAGTAAAAGTAGGTTTCTCTCCCGACCCGATTTCTAACAGCAATATCTTACAATGTATAGGAGATAATTTTGTGATTCTGGTTTCGTTTGACAAGCCAGTTTTCAAATGAGACTAGGCCCATATCTCTAGCTGCTACCATTCCTGAGATATCAGCAACTAAAGCAGCCATTCCTCACCTCAACCTGCCGCCCAAGCTCTGCTCGGGCTGAACTGTTAACTTTTTTTCGGTGACGTCATCGGTGCAGGCGCACTGAGGGAGTGCTGAGGAGGCGAGCCTACTTCTCTCAGAACGCCTGCGCCGAATAAAGACAGGCGCGGGATTTGAAATGCTGACAGGGCCAGCCGGAGGAGCAGAGCGTTCGCCGGCCCTGTCAATCAACAGGAGGAGGGGCGTTTTTTTGCGGCGGCTACCAGCAAGTAGACGCACTACTTTCTGGTAGTGAAGAGATTTACATATTTAAAAAAATCGATTTTTAAGGAAACGAAGCCACAGACAAAAGTAAAGAGCCCTATATAGGGAATAGTCGTTAAATAAGGATTTTTACAAGCTCCAGGCAGAGTCACGCAGTAATGCGTCATCTCGCGAGACGCGAGATGACGCGATTAGCCGGCCCGCACATGCGCATCGCGGGCCGGCAATAGTTAGAGGGGGGTCGGGTCATCAGCTTGCCAGCCAATGATCGTGGCTGGCAAGCTGATGATTTTGAAAAAAAACAATCAGAAGCCAGTTAACACATTATATTAGTAAATATAATGTGTTATATGGCTTCCCTGCTCCTCTGCTGGTCCTTTTGGTCGGTTGGTCTCAGCAGAGGAGCAGGAATCACAGTGAGTAGCACCAAACACAACACACTTAGCCCCAGATCACCCCCCTGCACCCCAATTAACCCTTGATCGCCGCTGTCAATCACCTAGTGAAAGGAAAAAAGTAATCAGTGTAAACTGCCACTTTTTTTTTTCACTGGTATTGACTGTTAGGTTTTAGGATAGTTTAGACCCCTTGGTTAGGTAGACAAACAAAAATGACCCAGGGTATCCCCAAGGCGGGTAAGAGACAGTGCCCACCCTGAATAGCCGCAGGGGATACACCTAAAGTGTAACTCGGTAAAAGCTCCCGAGTGAAATAGCAGAAACAAATGAAAAGAGAGCTCATATTACCAAAAATATATACATTTTATTACAATAAGTTAAAAATAACAGAAAAAAGAGAAGGGTAAATTAGTACATAAGATGCCGTGAAACAAGGTGATGGGAGCGGAGAAAAAACAGCACCACCCTGGGAGGACGGAGCACACGGTTGTAACAAATAGAAAGATGTAATATACGTGATATCTAACATGGGAGTAAGCGATCTTGGGTACAGTGCCCAGCCCATGCAAAAAGTGAATGGAGAAATGGAACCATACAGTATCAGGTAAAGCACGGTCAGCTCATGCACCCCCACTAGAAGTAGATACAACTACCTGACGAAGGCACGCCAAAACGCGCGTTGGGGTAGCGCCACCCTGGGTTTCTCTGCACACGGTTTATTCAGGTAAGCTCTGGTCTCCCATTGCCCCCCGCTGATTGTGTGGTCAATTGTTGTCCACCGGCACTTTGCCCTTTATGATACACATTTCCATCCTTATACGTTTGTATCTACTTCTAGTGGGGGTGCATGAGCTGACCGTGCTTTACCTGATACTGTATGGTTCCATTTCTCCATTCACTTTTTGCATGAGCTGGGCACCGTACCCAAGATCGCTTACTCCCATGTTAGATATCACGTATATTACATCTTTCTATTTGTTACAACCGTGTGCTCCGTCCTCCCAGGGTGGTGCTGTTTTTTCTCCGCTCCCATCACCTTGTTTCACGGCATCTTATGTACTAATTTACCCTTCTCTTTTTTCTGTTATTTTTAACTTATTGTAATAAAATTTATATATTTTTGGTAATATGAGCTCTCTTTTCATTTGTTTCTGCCCTTGGTTAGGTAGTTTAGCGATCGGTTAGCGCCCAGCCCACCGCACCACAGTCACTGATTCGCTGATTAGTGTATCGCTAATCAGCATTTGTACTTTTATAGTATCTGTAAGTGATCAAAACTGATCACAGTCAGATCTATAATAGTATTAGTGTCACCTTAGCTCGCCCTCCACCCAAAACGCAGTGTTTGCCCGATCAGGCCTGAACGGTCGCCCACACGTCCGTTCACCCACGCCCGCCCCGCCGCAGTGACAAAAATATTTTATTTATTTTTTGATTACTGCACAATCACTTTATCAGCGCTGCGGCGATAAAAAAATCAGTTTTGATATTTTTTATCAACCGCAGCGGCCTCCGGTACTTCGCTAGCCTTCCATTTGTAAGACAGGCTTGCTTTTTTTTCTAGGGTAGTCTCAGGGAATACCCCTAAATTTAGTAGCTCAAATGTCAAACTAGGGGTATTCTTCTGAAGAGCCCTACAGGCTTCTGACCCAGTCGGATGAGGAATGGGAACCCTCATCTGATGAATCTAGTGGGTCAGAATATGAACCTGTAGAAAGCAGTGGCAGTCTGACTCAAAGTTCGGACGAGGAGGTTGAGGTCCCTGATAGCACCAGGTGTACCTGGCCCCGTGTCGCTAGATCACAGGTTGCGCAGGATCCGCTTCAGCAGAGTGGGGCTGGCACTGTCGGATTACGTGGTGAGGCATACACCAGCAGCACAGCCCTCCCTGGACCTAGTACCAGCACTGCCGTACAACATGGTGAAGTGGCGAGCACCAGAAGGGCAGTTGAAACGGTGGCACGTGCAATAGTTACTCCGTCGCAGCAACCGCACAGACAGACCCGTAGACCCCCTAGAATCCCTGAGGTGCTGGCAAATCCTGATTGGCAGTCCCCAACTTCAGCCGTACCATTAGTTCCCCCTTTCACCACCCAGTCTGGAGTTTGGGTTGAGACAGCTCAGATCGGTTCGGCCCTGGGATTTTTTTTAGCTATTCTTGACTGCAGAGCTCTTGGACATAGTTGTGGCAGAAACAAACCGGTATGCCACACAATTTATAACCGCCAACCCGGGAAGCTATTATGCCCAGCCTTTCCGGTGGAAACCAGTCCAAGTTTCCGAAATTAAAACTTTTCTGGGCCTTCTCCTCAACATGGGTCTAACCAAAACGCATGAATTGCAGTCATATTGGTCCACGAACACAATTTATCACATGCCCATGTTCTCTGCTGCCATGTCCAGGGCACGATTTCAGGCCATCCTGCGTTTCCTGCACTTTGGCGACAACACCACCTCCCGTCCTAGAGGCCACCCAGCTTTTGACCGGCTCCACAAAATTCGGACCTTCATAGACCACTTCAACCAGAAATTTGCAGATTTGTATACCCCAGAGCAAAACATCTGCGTAGACGAGTCCCTAATACAAATTCCCTAGTCCCAAATTTGAGGGAAAAGATCAGACCCTGGAGCTGGTCGGTTGCCCTGACTACCTGGGGAGCAGTGGGAAGAAAGTGTGGGACTTGGTGTCACCCTTATTTGGCAAGGGGTACCATCTTTATGTGGACAATTTCTACACAAGTGTGGCCCTCTTCAGGCAATTGTTTCTAGAACAGATTGGCTGCTCTGGCACCGCGCGAACTAGTCGTGCAGGATTCCCCCAACGGCTCGTTACCACCCGTCTTGCAAGGGGGGAGAGGGCTGCCTTGTGTAACAAAGAACTGCTCGCGGTGAAATGGAGAGACAAGCGTGACCTCTTTGAATCCAGAGGGGAGACAAACCAGGCTGGTGTAGTGAGCTGCATCTATATTTATTTATATAAGGAGATATATAACGCGAGTTTGACCGCGACGCGTGGTTGATTAAGTGTGTGACTTAAGATTAAGTGACTTTAGATTCAGGGACTTCAGTGGGGGACTGTAATTAGCCAGTTTCTTAGTACTACATTATATTGTATTTTTTACGTTGCTGGTGTAATCCCCATTTAGTATGTGTTGCACAATTGACAACGCAGTCCAGTGCACATCTTGCATGATGTATGCAGTCCTGGAACAGGAGTTCAAGGGTGCATATCTTTGTTCAAGATGTGAGCAAATTACCCGTTTGGAATCGCTAATCGAGTCTCTAAATGGGCAAGTTGCAACACTGAGAGGCATTGACAATTTGCAAAAGAGTTTGCTTCTCACCGAGCAAGCACTCTTTGGGGTAGATGAGGGGGAGGGTGACAGAGAGGAGGCTGAGGAAAGTGAGGTAGCTAGTTGGGTAACAGTTAGAAAGATGGGTTGAGGGAAGAGTGCCAGGAAGGCTAGCCCTGATCTGACACACCCCAACAAGTTTGCACGTTTGGCAGATGAGGGGGATGTCAGTCCAGGGATGGCACTGCCGCAGCCAGACACTTCCTCTGCCAGTCAGGGGAATGCCAGCTCCGGTAAGCAGGCCAGGCCAGACAGGTGCTGGTAGTGGGAGACTCAATTATTAGGGGAAAAGATAGGGAAATCTGTCACAAAGACCGTGATCAGCGAACACTGTGCTGTCTTCCTGGCGCTAGAGTTTGACACATCGCGGATCGGGTTGACAGATTACTGGGAGGGGCTGGAGAAGATCTAGCGGTCATGGTCCATATCGGAACCAATGACAAAGTTAGGGGTAGGTGGAGAGTCCTTAAAAATGATTTCAGGGATTTAGGTCAAAAGCTGAGGGCAAGGACCTCAAAGGTAGTATTTTCCGAAATACTACCTGTACCACGGGCCACACAAGAGAGGCAGCGGGAGATTAGGGAAATTAACAAGTGGCTCAAGAACTGGTGTAGGAAGGAGGGGTTTGGGCTCCTGGAGAACTGGGCCGACTTCTCTGTCGGCTACAGGCTCTATCGTAGAGACGGGCTGCACCTCAATGGGGAAGGGGCAGCTGTGTTGGTGAAGAAGATGGCTAGAAGGTTGGAGGAGTTTTTAAACTAGGGACTGGGGGGGAGGGTAATTATATTATAGAATGGGAAGATAGTGCAGATAGAGACCGGGGGCAAGGTAGTGAGACTGGGGGAGGAACGGAAGGAGGGACTAGAACAGTTCAGAAGGAAAGGTGTAGAGTAAAAAATATACTTAAACCTATCAAATGTATGTATACTAATGCCAGAAGCCTGACTAATAAAACTGGTGAACTGGAATTAGTGATGTGTGAGGAGGACTATGACATAGTGGGAATAACTGAGACATGGCTGGATGATAGCTATGACTGGGCAGTTAATGTGCAGGGTTACAGCCTGTTTAGAAAGGATCGTCAAAACCGGAGAGGGGGAGGGGTCTGCCTCTATGTAAAGTCCTGTCTAAAGCCCACACTCCGGGAAGATATAAGTGAGGGACATGAACATGTGGAGTCACTGTGGGTAGAGATACATGGCGCTAAAAACAATAATAAATTACTAATAGGAGTTTACTATAAACCACCTAATATACCAGAGTCCACAGAAAATCTACTACTAAACGAGATAGACGAGGCGGCAAATCATAATGAGGTGGTTATTATGGGGGACTTCAACTACCCAGATATAGACTGGGAAACTGAAACTTGTATATCTCATAAAGGAAACAGGTTCTTGGCAATAACCAAAGACAATTACCTCTCCCAACTGGTTCAGGACCCGACTAGAGGGATGGCCATACTGGACTTCGTATTAACCAATAGGCCTGACAGAACAACAGACGTGCAGGTTGGGGGACACCTGGGAAATAGTGACCACAAAGTAATAACCTTCCAATTATCATTCAAAAGAGCGTTTCTACAGGGAGGAACAAAAATTCCAAACTTCAAAAAAGCTAAATTTAGCCAACTAAGAGAGGCCATAGGCCTAACTAAATGGGATAAACTCCTCACAAATAAAAATACAGCCACAAAATGGGATATCTTTAAAAGCATCCTAAAATCTCATTGTGAGAGGTACATACCGTATGGGAATAAAAGGTTAAGGAACAAAAACAAACCAATGTGGTTAAACAGAACTGTAAAGAAAGCAATAAATGACAAAAAGAAAGCATATAAAACACTAAAACAGGATGGTAGCACGGAAGCAATGAAAAACTATAAGGAAAAAAAATAGAACATGTAAAAAACAAATGAAAGCGGACAAACTAGAGACCGAGAGATTAATTGCCAAAGAGAGTAAAACTAACCCTAAAATGTTCTTCAATTATATAAATGTTAAAAAGTATAAATCTGAAGGTGTCGGCCCATTAAAGAGTAATGAGGGGGGAGTCGCAGAGAGCGACGAGGAGAAAGCAAAGCTGTAAAATATTTTTTCTCTAATGTATTCACTGAGGAAAATAAACTGTCAGATGATATGCCGAATGTTGAAATAAATTCCCCATTAAAAGTGTCCTGTCTGACCCAGGAAGAAGTGCAACAGCGACTTAAAAAGATTAAAATAGACAAATCGCCAGGACCGGATGGCATACACCCACGAATCCTAAGGGAATTAAGTAATGTCATAGCCAGACCCTTATTTCTGATATTTTCAGATTCTATATTGACAGGGAATGTCCCACATGATTGGCGCATGGCAAATGTGGTGCCAATATTCAAAAAGGGTCAAAAAACAGATCCTGGAAACTATAGGCCGGTAAGTTTAACATCTGTTGTGGGTAAACTGTTTGAAGGTTTTCTGAGAGATGCTATGTTAGAGCATCTTAACGGAAATAAGCAAATAACGTCATATCAGCATGGCTTCGTGAGGGATCAGTCATGTCAAACAAATTTAATCAGTTTCTATGAGGAGGTAAGTTCTAGACTTGACAGCGGCGAATCAATGGATGTCGTGTATTTAGCCGACACCAAAGCATTTGACACTGTACCACATAAAAGGTTAGTATATAAAATGAGAATGCTCGGACTGGGAGAAAACGTCTGTATGTGGGTAAGTAACTGGCTCAATGATAGAAAACAGAGAGTGGTTATTAATGGTAAATACTCAGATTGGGTCACTGTCACAAGTGGAGTACCTCAGGGGTCAGTATTGGGCCCTATTCTCTTCAATATATTTATTAATGATCTTGTAGAAGGCTTGCATAGTAAAATATCAATTTTCGCAGATGACACTAAACTGTGTAAAGTAATTAACACTGATGAGGACAGTATACTACAGGGAGTGCAGAATTATTAGGCAAGTTGTATTTTTGAGGATTAATTTTATTATTGAACAACAACCATGTTCTCAATGAACCCAAAAAACTCATTAATATCAAAGCTGAATATTTTTGGAAGTAGTTTTTAGTTTGTTTTTAGTTTTAGCTATTTTAGGGGGATATCTGTGTGTGCAGGTGACTATTACTGTGCATAATTATTAGGCAACTTAACAAAAAACAAATATATACCCATTTCAATTATTTATTTTTACCAGTGAAACCAATATAACATCTCAACATTCACAAATATACATTTCTGACATTCAAAAACAAAACAAAAACAAATCAGTGACCAATATAGCCACCTTTCTTTGCAAGGAAACTCAAAAGCCTGCCATCCATGGATTCTGTCAGTGTTTTGATCTGTTCACCATCAACATTGCGTGCAGCAGCAACCACAGCCTCCCAGACACTGTTCAGAGAGGTCTACTGTTTTCCCTCCTTGTAAATCTCACATTTGATGATGGACCACAGGTTCTCAATGGGGTTCAGATCAGGTGAACAAGGAGGCCAGGTCATTAGATTTTCTTCTTTTATACCCTTTCTTGCCAGCCACGCTGTGGAGTACTTGGACGCGTGTGATGGAGCATTGTCCTGCATGAAAATCATGTTTTTCTTGAAGGATGCAGACTTCTTCCTGTACCACTGCTTGAAGAAGGTGTCTTCCAGAAACTGGCAGTAGGACTGGGAGTTGAGCTTGACTCCATCCTCAACCCGAAAAGGCCCCACAAGCTCATCTTTGATGATACCAGCCCAAACCAGTACTCCACCTCCACCTTGCTGGCGTCTGAGTCGGACTGGAGCTCTCTGCCCTTTACCAATCCAGCCACGGGCCCATCCATCTGGCCCATCAAGACTCACTCTCATTTCATCAGTCCATAAAACCTTAGAAAAATCAGTCTTGAGATATTTCTTGGCCCAGTCTTGACGTTTCAGCTTGTGTGTCTTGTTCAGTGGTGGTCGTCTTTCAGCCTTTCTTACCTTGGCCATGTCTCTGAGTATTGCACACCTTGTGCTTTTGGGCACTCCAATGATGTTGCAGCTCTGAAAAATGGCCAAACTGGTGGCAAGTGGCATCTTGGCAGCTGCACGCTTGACTTTTCTCAGTTCATGGGCAGTTATTTTGCGCCTTGGTTTTTCCACACACTTCTTGCGACCATGTTGACTATTTTGAATGAAACGCTTGATTGTTCGATGATCACGCTTCAGAAGCTTTGCAATTTTAAGAGTGCTGCATCCCTCTGCAAGATATCTCACTATTTTTGACCCAAGTCCTTCTTTTGACCCATTTTGCCAAAGGAAAGGAAGTTGCCTAATAATTATGCACACCTGATATAGGGTGTTGATGTCATTAGACCACACCCCTTCTCATTACAGAGATGCACATCACCTAATATGCTTAATTGGTAGTAGGCTTTCGAGCCTATACAGCTTGGAGTAAGACAACATGCATAAAGAGGATGATGTGGTCAAAATACTCATTTGCCTAATAATTCTGCACTCCCTGTACAGAGCGATCTGGATAGATTGGAGGCTTGGGCAGATAAGTGGCAGATGAGGTTTAACACTGACAAATGTAAAGCTATGCACATGGGAAGGAATAATGCAAGTCACCCGTACTTATTAAATGGTAAAACACTCGGTAACACTGATATGGAAAAAGATCTAGGAATTTTAATAAACAGCAAACTAAGCTGCAAAAAACGGTGTCAGGCAGCTGCTGCCAAGGCCAATAAGATAATGGGTTGCATCAAAAGGGGCATAGATGCCCGTGATGAGAACATAGTCCTACCACTTTACAAATCATTAGTCAGACCACACATGGAGTACTGTGTACAGTTCTGGGCTCCAGTGATCAAAGCAGACATAGCACAAAGCAGACATAGCAGAGCTGGAGACGGCCCAGAGGAGGGCAACTAAAGTAATAACTGGAATGGGGCAACTACAGTACCCTGAAAGATTATCAAAATTAGGGTTATTCACTTTAGAAAAAAGACGACTGAGAGGAGATCTAATTAATATGTATAAATATATCAGGGGTCAGTACAGAGATCTATCCCATCATCTATTCATTCCCAGGACGGTGACTGTGACGAGGGGACATCCTCTGCGTCTGGAGGAAAGAAGGTTTGTACACAAACATAGAAGAGGATTCTTTACGGTAAGAGCAGTGAGACTATGGAACTCTCTGCCTGAGGAGGTGGTGATGGTGAGTACAATAAAGGAATTCAAGAGGGGCCTGGATGTATTTCTGGAGCGTAATAATATTACAGGCTATAGCTACTAGAGAGAGATCGTTGATCCAGGGATTTATTCCGATTGCCTGATTGGAGTCGGGAAGGAATTTTTACTCCCCTAAAGTGAGGAAAATTGGCTTCTACCTCACAGGTTTTTTTTGCCTTCCTCTGGATCAACTTGCAGGATGACAGGCCGAACTGGATGGACAAATGTCTTTTTTCGGCCTTATGTACTATGTTACTATGTTACTATGTTTACATGCTCTCCTCCATTCACGCAGACACGACAATCCAAATTGAGCGAGCAACCAGTCATTGAAAAGCCCCTCTCAGTCCACGATTATAACGTTCACATGGGAGGGGTGGACTTCAATGACCAGATGTTGTCTCCGTATTTAGCTTCCCGACGCACCAGACGCTGGTATAAGAAGGTGTCTGTATATTTAATTCAATTGGCTCTGTATAATAGTTTTGTTCTCTACAGTAAGGCTGGGAGAACAGGATCCTTCCTCAAATTTCAGGAAGAGATCATCGAGAACCTCCTGTATCCAGGAGGTTCCGTGGCCCCATCCACCAGTGTAGTTAGCCGTCTACACGAGCGACATGTCCCCAATGTCATTGCTGGTACCTCAACCCAACCGTAACCCTGAAAAAGATGTCGTGTCTGTAGCAGGAGTGGAATAAGGCGTGACACCCGCTATTTCTGTCCTGACTGCCCTGACCACCCTGTCTTATGCTTAGGGGAGTGTTTCCGGAAGTACCACACACAGGTACACCTAGCATAGGGATCACCAGGACAGGCACACAGGGCTATTAGGGCCCATTCACACACAGTTGCTGCAAACCTCTCCTTTCACCTGGGACAAAGTGCATAATGCACTTCGCACATTGTCCCATGGGGAAGGAGAGGTTTGTCGTATAAAGGTAAAAAACTATACAAAAAAAAAAAAAAACACCAGTAAGCAAAAAAAAGTTAACATTCAGTTCCAAGAGTTAAATAAAGTTTATATGTTCTGTTCAAAAAATATTACAAAGTTAATAAAATGATTGCGTTGCGGCCTGTTTTTTTATTTTTTGTTTTGTTTTTTTACCTTCCAGGTGGACCAACCGATCGACTAGCTGCAGCACTGATGTGCATTCTGACAGAAGCATTGCGCTGCTGTCAATTACACACAAGTCAGTGTATGCGGCGCTGCAAGACGAGATTTCTCCTCTGCAGTAAAAGATACGTTTGCCGAGGCATATGAGCTGAGGAGGTGGCGGTGTTCATATGCTTTGGAAAACACTTTGTATATAAAAAAATAAATAAAAAATCCCGGCAATGATTTATTCATCCACATCGATTGATGTGAATGGAGAAATCTGGTTTGCCAGGGCATACGAGCTAAGTGGGTATGGATGTTGGGCGGAGCTCCTATGTCCTGGCAGACACCTTTCCCCTCCTTTTTTATTTGGGCAGAGATTTTTTTATCCACATTGATCGATGCGAATGAAGAATCTGTGCCGTTCATTTTTTTTTCTTTCAGCCCAAAGGCTCAATATAAGGAGAATAGCAGAAACTTCTAATGCTGGCCATACATGTAAGGATTGCGGAGACCCTCAAATACCAGGGCAGTACAAACACCCCACAAATGACCCCATTTTGGAAAGAAGACACCCCAAGGTATTCGCTGAGGGGCATATTGAGTCCATGAAAGATTTTAATTTTTGTCCCAAGTTAGCGGAAAGTGAGACTTTGTGAGAGAAAAAAAAATATATCAATTTCCGCTAACTTATGCCAAAAATAGGCCCCTCATTGAATACCTTGGGGTGTCTTCTTTCCAAAATGGGGTCACATGTGGGGTATTTATACTGCCCTGGCTTTTTAGGGGCCATAAAGCGTGAGAAGAAGTCTGGGATCCAAATGTCTAAAAATGCCCTCCTAAAAGGAATTTGGGCACCTTTGCGCATCTAGGCTGCAAAAAAGTGTCACACATGTGGTATCGCCGTACTCAGGAGAAGTTGGAGAATGTGTTTTGGGGTGTAATTTTACATATACCCATGCTGGGTGAGAGAAATATCTTGGTCAAATGCCAACTTTGTATAAAAAAAATGGGAAAAGTTGTCTTTTGCCGAGATATTTATCTCACCCAGCATGGGTATATGTAAAATGACACCCCAAAACACATTCCCCAACTTCTCCTGAGTACGGCGATACCACATGTGTGACACTTTTTTGCAGCCTAGGTGGGCAAAGGGGCCCACATTCCAAAGAGCACCTTTAGGATTTCAAAGGTCATTTTTTACACATTTTGATTTCAAACTACTTCTCACGCATTAGGGCCCCTAAAATGCCAGGGCAGTATAACTACCTCACAAGTGACCCCATTTTGGAAAGAAGACACCCCAAGGTATTTCGTGATGGGCATAGCGAGTTCATGGAAGTTTTTATTTTTTGTCACAAGTTAGTGGAATATGAGACTTTTTGTACCATAATTTGTAAACGCTATAACTTATACCCAAACCATTTTTTTTTATATCAAAGACATGTAGAACAATACATTTTGAGAAAAATGTATATAGAAATGTATTTATTTATTTTTTAACTGAAAGTGAAAAATGTCATTGTTTGGCAAAAACTTCGGCAAATTTCGATTAATAACAAAAAAAGTAAAAATGTCAGCAGCAATGAAATACCACCAAATGAAAGCTCTATTAGTGAGAAGAAAAGGAGGCAAAGGGAGTTTGGCCGCTGAGCTGCATGGCTGCTGGTGACTGAGCTCCTCATCCTAACCGGCACAAACCCCCCTTTATAGCACCTTTCAGACGCTCTAAAGGGGCAAAGTGGGGAGAGATCGCCCCAGGGAACCTGCCGACCCACCTGTGAACTGTTCCAAACAGCCTGACATGGAGCAATTTCTGAGAAAAGCTGCCAAGGGCACCGCTGCAGGGACGCCTAAGATGGCGCCGGCTCCTTCTCTTCATTCTGATGCGGATGAATTTTCGGAAGCGGGAAGGATTTCGGATGCTTCCGAATATAAAAATCGAAAGCGGGGATCAAATCTTTCAAAAGCGATTCTTCGCAAAATTTTAGACTCTGCTCTGGCTCCCCTGAAGCAGGACTTAGCTGAAATAAAGACCGATCTCCGATCCATTGGCCAGAGAGTCGCTGCGCTGGAGAATTCGCAAGATGCGATTATTCGCTTCGGTGAGGAAACCTGCTCCACTCTTGGATCGCATAAAGATCTCATCAACGATGCCCTCCTGCGAATCGAAGACCAGGAAAATCGCAGCCGCAGACATAATATTCGTATCCGCGGTCTCCCTGAAATATTCGCATCGGAAGTTCTCAATAAAATCGCGAAATAAATATTTGCGAATCTTTTAAATCCAGAAAGAGCAGCAAATATTGTTATTGAACGCATACACCGCGCTCTTCGTCCCAAGCCAAAGGCTTCAGACCCTCCGAGGGATGCTATCTGCGGTATCCTTAGCTTTGTGGACACTGCGGCTCTATTGAAAGCCAGTAGAGAGGCGGACCGCCTGGAATATGAAGGCTCGCAGCTGCAGTTCTTTCAGGATTTGGCACCTTCCACACTGGCAAAGAGACGTATTTTGCGTCCGCTTCTTGAAGATCTTAAATCCTCCGGGACCCAGTTTCGCTGGCTGTACCCCTTTGGCTTGGCCGTCTTCAAAAACGGAAGGCAGATCACCATACGCACGCCTCAGGACTTGTCCGGGGCCTGGGTCCCACTGGGTATAGCTCCGATTGAAATACCGTCCTGGATGCCGGCGGACCAAGGAGATCCTATACCCTCGCCTCCGACTGCAGACACCTGGTCCCTTGTGCCTGCCGGGAAGAAATCCCGACCCAGTCGGAGTTCTCAGGCCTCCGCTGCTGCTGGACGCTCTCCTCATCGCTGAAGCCTTTCTGCTATGAAGGTCGCCATCTTCTTCTGTTATGCTGTTCAGGACATGCATCAGGGCCGCCTAGTCTTTTTTGACAAGGCCTTTCTGGATGTATCCAGGCCTTTGTTTACTTCCCTGAGGACTTTACCTTCCTGAGTGTTAGCTACCTCTCCCCTCCCACCCCCTCTGCACAGGGGATTTGTTTGCCAATGTTTCCCTCATTGACTTCCTTGTTACCTGATGGCCTTTTCATGGCCTCTCCCAACTCTACGAGACCCCCCGCCTGATGGATCCCGGCACCAGTCCGTCATGAGAAAGGATCCTCTGGTTCCCAGGCGCTCCGTGGAGCTCTTAGATTTGCATTATGTGATTTTGAATAATTGTTTGCCGTTTTGTCTACCTTCTTTTGCCCTCATGTGTTTCCCATCTTGTGTCCTCTTTTCCCATCCTAATGTTCTTACTTGGTTCGCTTAGACTCTGATTGCTACATGCTTTCCTACTGACTTAAAATGGCTTCTCTTGTAGTTTCCTCCCTTAATGTCCGGGGCCTGAACGAGCCGTGCAAAAGATCCCAGGTGATTTCCTTGCTACAGAAAGACAGTCTCGATTGCCTTTTTTCAAGAAAATCATTTTCGGGCAAGTAAGATTCCCAATCTTCCTTCCAAAAAGTTCACTCAGTGGTTCCACAGTGCGCAGACCTCCGCTAGCCGGGGTGTCAGTATTGCCATTCACAAGCAGGTGCCCTTTGCGGTTACAGCCTCCTCCTCGGATCCTGATGGCCGCTACTTATTTGTGAAGGGCTCTATAGCAGGCACACCGGTTACACTGGCCAATATTTACGTGCCTAATAGGGGACAGGTTGCATGGCTGGTTCAGACCCTATCTGCGCTTGCTGCATTCAAACAGGGTATGGTAATTCTGGGGGGGGATTTTAATGTGACTCTAGACCCACTCCTGGACTCCTCCTCGGGGAGATCGGCTATCACTCATGTCCGTCTTAGACGCCTGAAGGTGGCTCTGCGTAAACTAGGTGTTATTGACACCTGGCGTACCCTGAACCCTACAGGTCGTGATTATTCGTTCTACTCCCATGCCAAGTCCTCACACCACGGATTAGATTATGTCTTTCTCTCCTCTGAGCATGTCAAACTAATTGTAAACACCCGAATAGGCAACATCACGTTGTCGGACCATGCCCCCGTCTTTCTGACGGTCTCGTTGTCCACTCTCCCTACACGGGAATGGAACTGGCGTCTCAATGAAACCATCATCCAGGACCAGGTGTCATCTGAGAAAATAGCCACCTCCCTCCAGGAGTTCTTCAGTACTAACACCGCAGGTTCCTCCCCTCCCTCCCCTGCTGTAATCTGGGAAACCCACAAGGCTGTGATCCGTGGAGAGCTTATCGCTCTCGGCTCCCATATTAAAAAACAAAGAGCCCAGGCCATGTCCACCTCCTATCCCGTATCGCCACTCTCGAGCTCAGCCCTAAGCAATCCCAAGCGATAAGCCTTGCGGAGGAGCTTTCGGTCGCGCGATCTCAACTAAAAGATATGTTAAACATTACCTCGGCTAAGTTGCTCCTACATGCGCGCTTTAAGTCCTACGCACACGGCGACAGAGGGAACAAGCTTATGGCAGCGCTAACTAAACAACAATTTTCTGACTCCTTTATTCTGACAATCAAAGATGCTGCGGGAAACCATCTTAAATCCACCCCTGACATAGCCAAAGCATTTTGTGCCTTTTACGAAGACCTTTACAACCTCCCGGCCCCTCCTGGATCATCTCCCTGTTCCATCGCGGAAGCCTCGAATAAGTTCCTCTCCTCCCTTCAGCTTCCCTCTATATCCCCAGACCAGTCCTCCCAACTAGTAGCTCCCATCTCCGGCCCAGAAGTCCTGAAAGTTCTAGCCCTGACGGTTTCACCATCTCTTATTATAAAACTTTTAAATCTGTTCTAGCCCCTCAATTTAGCTCCCTATGTAATTATCTCCTGGGTGGTGGCCACCTCCCTCCCCAGTCACTTACAGCCCATATCACCATTATTCATAAGGAGAATAAAGACCCGTTGCAATGTGGCAGCTACCGCCCTATCTCCCTACTAAATACAGACATTAAATGGTGGGCTAAGATCCTGGCTCAACGGATTCAAAAAGTTCTCCCGGATGTTATTCACAAGGAACAAGTTGGCTTTGTCTCTGGCAGACAGGGCAATGAGAATACTGTCCGCCTCCTTCATCTTATAAACTGGGCACGGACTACTTCTACTCCGCTAGCTCTGCTGAGCACTGATGCAGAGAAAGATTTTGACGGAGTGAGCTGGTAGTATATGTCACTGGCTTTGTCGAAATTTGGCTTTCCTGACCATTTTATTTCAGCTATTCTCTCTCTATACTCAGCCCCCTCTGCCAGGGTCAAAGTCAACGGCACTCTTACACCCGCCTTTGCCATTACTAATGGCACTAGGCAGGGTTGCCCTCTCTCCCCCTCGCTATTCGTGATAGTCATGGAAACTCTCCTGTGCAAAATCAGGCAAGATCCCGATATTTAAGGTCTCCAGAGAGCCTCCCACACTCACCTCACGGCTGCGTTTGCAGACGACCTCCTTATTATGACCACCAACCCCGAGAAATCCTTCCCCCGGTTGCACTCTATATTTGAAGAATTCGTTTGGGTCTCCAATTTCAAGATCAACTATAGCAAATCCCTTGCCCTGAATGTCACCTCTTGTTGCGTCGCTTAAACGCTCCACCCCCTTCACTTGGGCCGCTCGGGACATCACATTTTTGGGGATTCACATCTCTGCTAACCTGAATGACCTTTACAGCCTTAACTACACCCCTATGCTTAACGCAATTAAATTCCATCTACAGTCGGTTAAGCTTCCCTTCATCTCAAGGATAGGCAGGAAGAATTATCTCAAGACCTTCATTGTTCCCAAACTCCTATAACTGCTACAGACGTTACCCATATGGCTCCCGCGCTCGTACTTTACAGAGCTGCGTCGGAGATTCTCCCTTTTCCTCTGGACGAACAAACCATCTAGGATAGGTTACTCCACATTGACGAGGGAAAAGAGGTTTGGTGGCTTCGGCCTTCCCGATGTCCACCTGTATTACACTGCTACGCACCTGAATAGGTGCTTCTCTCTTCTTTCCCGAAGCCCCCCAAACCTATGCACAGCTCTAGAGCGCGGCCTAGTTACATATAAGGACACTCTCGTCCTGTGGGGGGTCCGTAGCTGTACGCCCTCACATTCCTTTGTCTCCCCCATTTCGAAGGGCATGCTCGTTGAATGGGCTAAACTCTATAGATCTAAAGATCTAAGATTCCCAAGCCCCCACCTCCCTCTGCACCTATTACAAAACTTAGTTCACCCTGAAACCACTGCCCCTTCAGGTGTTTGGTATCAGTTGTCTAACCACACACTACAGGAAGTTGTATCTACAGCTGGGGACTTGGCATGGGACACGATTCGGGCCTTACCTGAGGTTCGAAAGCAATCCTTCCTGGCTCTTGCTGCCTTTCGCAAAGATATTGCGATTTTGAAACTCTCTCCCTTCTGCACGGAAGAACCCACCTGGCTGGAAAAGAAACTAGATATGCCGATCCCCCCCGAAGAAGCCCTTGTCAACTCTCTACAGAGTTACTCTCTTCCACACCCCCAGTACTATCCTTTCTAGTAGCCTGGGAGAAGGAGCTCTCGTACCGCCTCTCAGAACCCGAAAAAGCATTTATCCTCTCCAATTCTCACGGATTCAGTCATTTCAAAATACAGGAAAATTCCTTTAAGCTACTTACACGTTGGTACAAAACACCTGAATTCCTCCATAATCTTAATCACAAAATACCCGATCAGTGCTGGAGGTGTGGAAAAGAGGGGTCCCTATCTCACATATGGTGGTCCTGCAGTCTAATCCGTACCTTCTGGACACAGATTGAGAGCCTAATCGGGCACATTTGCGGCTCCCCTATAAGACTAAATGCACAATTAGTCCTGCTTTGGTGCCCCAATATGTCCCTCACCCCTTCTAAGAACAACCTACCAACGTTACTTCTAACTGCTGCCCGCCTGCTGATCCCTGTGCTGTGGAAGAACCACTCTGCGCCTACGCTGCTGATGTGGCAAGAGAAAGTGGATCAGATATGTCGTTTTGAAGAACTGGCTCTCACACTCGCCCTCGTTTTCTGGACATATGGAGTCCCTGGAAGGCCTATCGCCACCCGGCGTCCTGAACAACCCTATCACGTTCTGACCGACACCGCCATTATTGTACCTACCCCCCCCCCCTCCCTCCCTCCCTCCCTCCCTTCTTCTTGTGTGTGATTTCTTTATCCCTGTCCGTTGTCTTGTCTGTCTATGTGTTTATTCCCCCCCTCATTTGTTTGGCTATTGTTATATTTGATTGCACTAATATGATGCCATCTGCGTATGGCGTATGCTGTACTGTTGCACTTTCTAACTATTTGCCATCTCAATAAAAAGAGATTTGGTTAAGAAAAGGAGGCAAAATTCATTTGGGTAGTAAGTTGCATGACCGAGCAATAAACTGTGAAAGTAGTGTAGTGCAGAATTGTAAAAAGTGGTCTGGTCATTAAGGGTGTTTAAGCTAGGGGAGATGAGGTGGTTAAGTGGGTGCAACTGACAAAATCGTAAATGTCATCCAGAAAATTCTTGCAAAAGGAAGGTTTTTGTTTAACTTACATGTCATATTCTTGATTCAGCTGTGCACATTTCTCTATATGTAATATTGGAAGACCGGAATCCACTATATCCTCAGAATTTTTGTCCTTGGTGGACGTTTTTTGATCTGTAAATATGGGGAAAATAGTCAAAAGCAATAACAAAAATTAAAAGCATTTTAAAACGATTGGTCAGTTTATGCATGCAGCAAATAATAGGCATTATTAAACTATAGGCACTGATATCCAAAAGTTTAATATGAATAATTCATAATTATATGCAATTTACCTGACCTGCATGCCTACGCTGTGCAGGGAACATGGCCGTTGACTGAGGAACCCCTCATTCAGCAACTTCCATTTACTTATACCGAGGACCAACTGCGCATGCTAGTTCCCCTAACTGTCTCCAGTGTAAATGAATGGAGGCCGCTGATAGACAGGATCTTCCATCAACGACCTTGTTCCCAGTGTAGTGCCAACACGGAGGTCAGGAGACCTGCATGTAAGCATGAATCATACATATTAAACTATCGCATATCAGCGCCGTTAGATTAATAATGCTTACTACTGCGGCGTCTGTATGCATTTGATGTTACCAGCACATGTGCAGCTACTAATATAAACTTCCCATGCCCTTTAACACAACAGTAATGCAGCAGAGTTTACCAGAAGTGCTGTGTCTGGTGTAATCTGTAGTCAACAGACTTCCAATGTAATAATAACTTCTTGAGGGATATGGAAATACATTTTAGCATAGTTTAGCATATTAGCCTTGGCATTAAAGGGAACTTCGAATTTCTAGGACTTCTATACTGATGACTTATGCTTAGGATAGCATGGACATCAATATCAGATCATGAGGATCCGACACTCAATCAGCTGCTAGCAAGGAGCACCAGAAATGAGGCAGAGTTGAAGCATCCAGGCACAGCCAATACAGTGTACAGAACTGTCTGCCTTTGGCTCTACCCACTGTGTTACTTCAAATGGTCAGTTTCTGCTAGCTGCTGATCATGGGGGTGCCGGGTGTCGGACACCTACTGATCTGAAATGTATTACCTATCCCAATGATAGGTCATCAATATCAAAGTCTGGGAAACCCCTTTAACGTGCATACGAGTTTGTATTATAACAAGTATACAGTTTCACACTATGCTACCGTCTATTTTCTGTTTTACAGTCGTAACATAATAAAATAATAATGATACGTGGCTTGTGCTACCAAAATAGTTTTTAACTTGTCAAGGCATGGACTCATATGTGGCACCAAAACATTAGCAGTGGATGCTTTTAGTCCTGCAAGTTATGAGGTGCAACATCCATGGATTAAAGTGTTTTTTCCAGCATATCCAATAGAAGGTCCATCAGATTGAGATTTGGGGAATTTGGAGGTCAAAATAATCTGTTATGTTATATATATATATATATATATATATATATATATACATACATACACAGTCGTGGCCAAAAGTTTTGAGAATTACATAAGTATTGGAAATTGGAAAAGTTGCTGCTGAAGTTTTTAGAATAGCAATTTGCATATACTCCAGAATGTTATGAAGAGTGATCAGATGAATTGCATAGTCCTTCTTTGCCATGAAAATTAACTTAATCCCAAAAAAAACTTTCCACTGCATTTCATTGCTGTCATTAAAGGACCTGCTGAGATCATTTCAGTAATCGTCTTGTTAACTAACTCAGGTGAGAATGTTGACGAGCACAAAGCTGGAGATCATTATGTCAGGCTGATTGGGTTAAAATGGCAGACTTGACCTGTTAAAAGAAGGGTGATGCTTGAAATCATTGTTCTTCCATTGTTAAAAATGGTGACCTTCAAAGAAACGCGTGCAGCCATCATTGCGTTGCATAAAAATGGCTTCACAGGCAAGGATATTGTGACTACTAAGATTGCACCTCAATCAACAATTTATAGGATCATCAAGAACTTCAAGGAAAGAGGTTCAATTCTTGTTAAGAAGGCTTTGAGGCGTCCAAGAAGTCCAGCAAGCGCCAGGATTGTCTGCTAAAGAGGATTCAGCTGCGGGATCGGAGTGCCACCAGTGCAGAGCTTGCTCAGGAATGGCAGCAGGTGTGAGCACATCTGCACTCACAGTGAGGCGAAGACTTTTGGAAGATGGCCTGGTGTCAAGAAGGGCAGCAAAGAAGCCACTTCTCTAAAAAAAAAAACATCAGGGACAGATTAATCTTCTGCAGAAAATATGGTGAATGGACTGCTGAGGACTGGGGCAAAGTCATATTCTCCGATGAAGCCTCTTTCCGATTGTTTGGGGCATCAGGAAAAAGGCTTGTCCGGAGAAGAAAAGGTGAGTGCTACCATCAGTCCTGTGTCATGCCAACAGTAAAACATCCTGAGACCATTCATGTGTGGGGTTGCTTCTCATCCAAGGGGGTGGGCTCACTCACAATTTTGCCCAAAAACACAGCCATGAATAAAGAATGGTACCAAAACATCCTCCAACAGCAACTTCTTCCAACAATCCAACAACAGTTTGGTGAAGAACAATGCATTTTCCAGCAAGATGGAGCACCGTGCCATAAGGCAAAAGTGATAACTAAGTGGCTTGTGGACCAAAACATTTACATTTTGGGTCCATGGCCTGGAAACTCCACAGATCTTAACCCCATTGAGAACTTGTGGTCAATCCTCAAGAGTCGGGTGGAAAAACAAAAAAACACTAATTCTGACAAACTCCAAGAAATTATTATGAAAGAATGGTTTGCTATCAGTCAGGAATTGGCCCAGAAGTTGATTGAGAGCATGCCCAGTCGAATGGCAGAGGTCCTGAAAAAGAAGGGCCGACACTGCAAATACTGACTCTGCATAAATGTCATGTAATTGTCGATAAAAGCCTTTCAAACGTATGAAGTGCGTGTAATTATATTTCACTACATCACAGAAACAACTGAAACAATGATCTAAATGCAGTTTAGCAGCAAACTTTGTGAAAACTAATATTTGTGTCATTCTCAAAACTTTTGGCCACGACTGTACATGTGAGAAAATCACAAAATCTAAGTCTTCGATAAAGAATACAAAGGCTCAACAGAGAGCTCAAACATAAATGGTCCAATCAAGTTTTTATAGCACTTAGTAAGATTTATGTTTCAAAAAAAATTGTTGAAAGAGAGGCAACTACAAATTTACATAATGATAACAAGAAGACAAGGAATAATTTGACTTAATAAATGCCTACTGAGACCAAATAAACTCTCCCTACTGGCTCTCCCAGCTCACAAGATGAAAGAGAAAAAAAAGAAAAAAAAGAAAATAAAAAGAGGTGGGAAATGGGAATGGATGTTCTATTTCATCCTAGAGACAAAAAGTATGCTAGGTTAGCAAACTCAGCACATCTCATCCTGGAAGTTCACATTTTTGTAAACTGCTCTCTAGTGTCAATAAGGGTAGCATTAATCTTTCCACAAAGAAGGATCATATAGACATAGTTGATGATCTCCATCTGGAGGTAATATGGATTCTTACAGCCATAAATATGTATTGCAGAAGCTTGTATGCTGCAAAAGTAAACAAAGGAGGTTTAATTCCCAGCAAATAGAGAAATAAAAAGAAAAGAGATGGGGGGCATTATGGGAAAGGGGAAGGAAGGAGAGTACAGGATGACTTCCAAGGAGGAGTAAATAGGAAAGAAAGAAGTGTCTGCCAAGGAAGGCCTATAAAGTCAGTTACTCAGAGTTGGTAGCAGTAATAGCCAACCAAAGGCCCCAGATCTTTTTAAACTAGTCAGGGCACCCACAGGACATACAGGGGTAAGTTTGTATAACGGGAACACTCTTAAGGTTTAGGTATTACTGTGATGAAGACATTAAGCATATCAGGGGGTAGAGGGTCTCCACAGGGGATATGATTACAGAAACCTTTTAAGTGTGATAATAATATGTCTTTAAACAAGGGCTTTGCTATTTTCAAGGTATGTGATTGCTAAATCTATTTAGTCAGAGAATAAAGGAGCTGAGCATCAGCTGAGGATATACTTAGTATGGGCAGTTGGGCTGGTATAGAGTCTCCCTTGTGGAGAAATATCAATGAGTGCTCATTGCAAGTAGATCAGGGTCGCACTTCAGGTCCCTTAAAGTAACTGCACATATCACAAAGACATTACTGACATCTACAGACAACCATTAAACTAAGGTAGGGCATCATCAACCCAAACAAAAGATATTGTTTCCCAAATGGCATACAGTGATGCGATTAAACGTGCTGTTCTACAGAGGTGACTTTTAGAGGCCCAGATACTAGAGTACTTTCTCCAGTTTATGGAGGTGTAGAAGATGTGGTCATCTGGGAGATTACGATGCCTTCTGGTCAGCCACGATCTAGCCAGCTATTGCAGCAATGGATCAGGGCAAGCTGCTTGGTCCACATGGATACCTCATCATTGCAGAATATCGCAGCCTTTCTTAAGATCTTTAACCCCTTCCCGACCGCAATCTGTATATATACGTGATAGCTGCACATACCTCGTGCAGCTACCACGTATATATACGTTCTGGCAGCTCTTTAATCCAAGTGCTGCAAAGCGCTTGGATTAAAGCTTCTGCCCCTTCCCTGTATGCTGTCACGGCCAGCATACAGTGCAGTAATGCCGGTAAGGGACCAATCAGAGTGGCCCCTTGCCGGCAATCGATCCGATTGATTAGTCTGTACAGACTAACCAATCGGATCGCGGCAGTGTTAAAATGCCGGTTTCAGGCTCTGATCTGCGCTCTGCAGATCAGAGCCTGAAATCAGTGTCCTCGTGCCCCCCCCCCCCCCGATCCATGCAGCCCCCTATCTGTGCAGCGCCCCCCGATCTGTGCAGCCCATCTGTGCCCCCTCCATCTGTTCCCAGTGCTGCCCCCTCCTTGAGTCCGTCCCCTACTGGCGTGACATACCTCCCTCCTCCCCCCCCCCCCCTTCCAGCGCTGCCCCCCCCTCGTCTGCCCGTCTGCTGTTTGATGGCGGCAGCTCCATTCCTGAGCCGACGCCATCATCAGAGTGTCAGCTCTATGCTGACACTCTGCTGTAAGTTCTGTAACCCCATAGATGCCGCGGCAGCGGAATCCATGGGGTTAATAGAGGGAGGGGGCTCCCTCTCTCCACCATCGGGGCTGCTGCGCTGCGATGGCAGCCCCGATGGTTGCCCTGGCAACCGGACGCTTTGCAAAAGCGTCCGCTGTTGCCACCTACAGGGCACCTGAATGTATTACACTTTGCAATGCAAGAGCATTGCTAATGTATAGTACAGCCATCAGCCCCACTGGATCTTCATGATCCAAGAGGGACTTGATAAAAAAAAAATATAAAAAAAAATTGAAAAAAAATAAAAGTAAAAATAAAAAATTGTCAAAAAGTATACTGGGCACTCACACTGTAGGTAGAACCATTAATAGAATAACCAATGTCTGAATGGTCAAATGAATAGTTTATTAGTAACTAGGGATGAGCGAACTCGAACTGTATAGTTCGGGTTCGTACCGAATTTTGGGGTGTCCGTGACACGGACCCGAACCCGGACATTTTCGTAAAAGTCCGGGTTCGGGTTCGGTGTTCGTCGCTTTCTTCGCGCTTTTGTGACGCTTTCTTGGCGCTTTTTGAAAGGCTGCAAAGCAGCCAATCAACAAGCGTCATACTACTTGCCCCAAGAGGCCATCACAGCCATGCCTACTATTGGCATGGCTGTGATTGGCCAGAGCACCATGTGACCCAGCCTCTATTTAAGCTGGAGTCACATAGCGCCGCCCGTCACTCTGCTCTGATTAGCGTAGGGAGAGGTTGCGGCTGCGACAGTAGGGCGAGATTAGGCAGATTAACTCCTCCAAAGGACTTGATTAACTGATCGATCTGCAGCTGTGGATCATTGAGCTGCTGATCCTCAATTGCTCACTGTTTTTAGGCTGCCCAGACCGTTTGTCAGTCACATTTTTCTGGGGTGATCGGCGGCCATTTTGTGTCTTGTGGTGCGCCAGCACAAGCTGCGACCAAGTGCATTTAACCCTCAATGGTGTGGTTGTTTTTTGGCTAAAGCCTACATCAGGGTGAAGCTGTCACACCAAGTGCATTTAACCAGCAATAGTCTGTTCATTTTTTGGCCATATACAAAATCAGGGGCAAGCTGCGCCTGTCACCAAGTGCATTTAACCCTCAATGGTGTGGTTGTTTTTTGGCTAAAGCCTACATCAGGGTGAAGCTGTCACACCAAGTGCATTTAACCAGCAATAGTCTGTTCATTTTTTGGCCATATACAAAATCAGGGGCAAGCTGCGCCTGTCACCAAGTGCATTTAACCCTCAATGGTGTGGTTGTTTTTTGGCTAAAGCCTACATCAGGGTGAAGCTGTCACACCAAGTGCATTTAACCAGCAATAGTCTGTTCATTTTTTGGCCATATACAAAATCAGGGGCAAGCTGCGCCTGTCACCAAGTGCATTTAACCCTCAATGGTGTGGTTGTTTTTTGGCTAAAGCCTACATCAGGGTGAAGCTGTCACACCAAGTGCATTTAACCAGCAATAGTCTGTTCATTTTTTGGCCATATACAAAATCAGGGGCAAGCTGCGCCTGTCACCAAGTGCATTTAACCCTCAATGGTGTGGTTGTTTTCTGGCTAAAGCCTACATCAGGGTGAAGCTGTCACACCAAGTGCATTTAACCAGCAATAGTCTGTTTATTTTTTGGCCATATACTACATCAGGGGCAAGCTGCGCCCATCACCAAGTGCATTTAACCCTCAGTAGTGTGGTTGGTCAAGCTGTGACACCAAGTGCATTTAACCAGCAATAGTCTGTTCATTTTTTGGCCATATACTACATCAGGGGCAAGCTGCGCCCGTCACCAAGTGCATTTAACCAGCAATAGTGTGGTTATTTTTTGGCCATATCCCAGTCTAATTCTGTCACTAAATCCATACCGGTCACCCAGCGCCTAAATACTAGGCCTCAAATTTATATCCCGCTAAATCTCTCGTTACCGCTGTCCTGTTGTAGCTGGGAAAGTTATTTAGTGTCCGTCAAAGCACATTTTTTGTTCTGGGTTGAAGTACAATTCCCAATTTAGCAATTTCATAATTTAGTGGTTTCTGCTATATCAGAGCTATTTGAAATCTATCCCTAAAAGGGTATATAATATTCAAGGTGCACATTGGGTCATTCAGAATAACTTCACACACACCCGCTACTGTGTATTTTCAAGTCTAATTCTGTCACTAAACCCATACCTGTCACCCAGCGCCTAAATACTAGGCCTCAAATTTATATCCTGCTAAATCTCTCGTTACCGCTGTCCTGTTGTAGCTGGGAAAGTTATTTAGTGTCCGTCAAAGCACATTTTTTCTTCTGGGTTGAAATACAATTCCCAATTTAGCAATTTCATAATTTAGTGGTTTCTGCTATATCAGAGCTATTTGAAATCTATCCCTAAAAGGGTAGATCATATTGAAGGTGCACATAGGGTCATTCAGAATAACTTCACACACACCCGCTACTGTGTATTTCCAAGTCTAATTCTGTCACTAAACCCATACCTGTCACCCAGCGCCTAAATACTAGGCCTCAAATTTATATCCCGCTAAATCTCTCGTTACCGCTGTCCTGTTGTAGCTGGGAAAGTTATTTAGTGTCCGTCAAAGCACATTTTTTGTTCTGGGTTGAAGTACAATTCCCAATTTAGCAATTTCATAATTTAGTGGTTTCTGCTATATCAGAGCTATTTGAAATCTATCCCTAAAAGGGTATATAATATTCAAGGTGCACATTGGGTCATTCAGAATAACTTCACACACACCCGCTACTGTGTATTTCCAAGTCTAATTCTGTCACTAAACCCATACCTGTCACCCAGCGCCTAAATACTAGGCCTCAAATTTATATCCTGCTAAATCTCTCGTTACCGCTGTACTGTTGTTGCTTGGAAAGATATTTAGTGTCCGTCAAAGCACATTTTTTGTTCTGGGTTGAAGTACAATTCCCAATTTAGCAATTTCATAATTTAGTGGTTTCTGCTATATCAGAGCTATTTGAAATCTATCCCTAAAAGGGTATATAATATTCAAGGTGCACATTGGGTCATTCAGAATAACTTCACACACACCCGCTACTGTGTATTTTCAAGTCTAATTCTGTCACTAAACCCATACCTGTCACCCAGCGCCTAAATACTAGGCCTCAAATTTATATCCTGCTAAATCTCTCGTTACCGCTGTCCTGTTGTAGCTGGGAAAGTTATTTAGTGTCCGTCAAAGCACATTTTTTCTTCTGGGTTGAAATACAATTCCCAATTTAGCAATTTCATAATTTAGTGGTTTCTGCTATATCAGAGCTATTTGAAATCTATCCCTAAAAGGGTAGATCATATTGAAGGTGCACATAGGGTCATTCAGAATAACTTCACACACACCCGCTACTGTGTATTTCCAAGTCTAATTCTGGCACTAAACCCATACCTGTCACCCAGCGCCTAAATACTAGGCCTCAAATTTATATCCCGCTAAATCTGTCCTTAGTGCTGTAGCTGGGCGAGTTATTTAGTGTCCGTTCAAGCACATTTCTTGTTCTGGGTTGAAATACAATTCCCAATTTAGCAATTTCATAATTTAGTGGTTTCTGCTATATCAGAGCTATTTGAAATCTATCCCTAAAAGGGTATATAATATTCAAGGTGCACATTGGGTCATTCAGAATAACTTCACACACACACGCTTCTGTGCATTTCCAAGTCTAATTCTGTCACTAAATCCATACCGGTCACCCAGCGCCTAAATACTAGGCCTCAAATTTATATCCCGCTGAATTTGAATACAATACATTGGGCCAAATAATATATTTGTTGTTGTGGTGAACCATAACAATGAGAAAAACATCTAGTAAGGGACGCGGACGTGGACATGGTCGTGGTGGTGTTAGTGGACCCTCTGGTGCTGGGAGAGGACGTGGCCGTTCTGCCACATCCACACGTCCTAGTGTACCAACTACCTCAGGTCCCAGTAGCCGCCAGAATTTACAGCGATATATGGTGGGGCCCAATGCCGTTCTAAGGATGGTAAGGCCTGAGCAGGTACAGGCATTAGTCAATTGGGTGGCCGACAGTGGATCCAGCACGTTCACATTATCTCCCACCCAGTCTTCTGCAGAAAGCGCACAGATGGCGCCTGAAAACCAACCCCATCAGTCTGTCACATCACCCCCATGCATACCAGGGAAACTGTCTCAGCCTCAAGTTATGCAGCAGTCTCTTATGCTGTTTGAAGACTCCGCTGGCAGGGTTTCCCAAGGGCATCCACCTAGCCCTTCCCCAGCGGTGAAAGACATAGAATGCACTGACGCACAACCACTTATGTTTCCTGATGATGAGGACATGGGAATACCACCTCAGCATGTCTCTGATGATGACGAAACACAGGTGCCAACTGCTGCGTCTTTCTGCAGTGGACAAGCTGACGTTCATAAAAATGAACCAGGCATGGATCCCACAGGACCTGTCCGTCCCTTGTCCAGATTAGACATTAACTACCTCCCCATAACCATATATTATTGGACTCCAGGGCACTTCCTCATTCAATCCTATTTTTATTTTCATTTTACCATTATATTGCGAGGCTACCCAAAGTTGAATGAACCTCTCCTCTGCCTGTGTGCTAGGCCTAAATATATGCCAATGGACTGTTGCAGTGGTGGCTGACGTGAAGCCTCATTCTCTGCTATGACATGCAGACTGATTCTCTGCTGACATGAAGACAGATTCTCTGTTACGGGACCTCTCTGCTCTGCCTGTGTGCTAGGCCTAAATATATGCCAATGGACTGTTGCAGTGGTGGCTGACGTGAAGCCTCATTCTCTGCTATGACATGCAGACTGATTCTCTGCTGACATGAAGCCAGATTGTCTGTTACGGGACCTCTCTGCTCTGCCTGTGTGCTAGGCCTAAATATATGCCAATGGACTGTTGCAGTGGTGGGTGACGTGAAGCCTCATTCTCTGCTATGACATGCAGACTGATTCTCTGCTGACATGAAGACAGATTCTCTGTTACGGGACCTCCCTCCTCTGCCTGGGTGCTGGGCCTAAATATATGCCAATGGACTGTTGCAGTGGTGGCTGACATGAAGCCTGATTCTCTGCTATGACATGCAGACTAATTCTCTGCTGACATGAAGCCAGATTGTCTGTTACGGGACCTCTCTCCTCTGCCTGGGTGCTGGGCCTAAATTTATGACAATGGACTGTTGCAGTGGTGGCTGACGTGAAGCCTGATTCTCTGCTATGACATGCAGACTGATTCTCTGCTGACATGAAGCCAGATTGTCTGTTACGGGACCTCTCTGCTCTGCCTGTGTGCTAGGCCTAAATATATGCCAATGGACTGTTGCAGTGGTGGCTGACGTGAAGCCTCATTCTCTGCTATGACATGCAGACTGATTCTCTGCTGACATGAAGCCAGATTGTCTGTTACGGGACCTCTCTGCTCTGCCTGTGTGCTAGGCCTAAATATATGCCAATGGACTGTTGCAGTGGTGGGTGACGTGAAGCCTCATTCTCTGCTATGACATGCAGACTGATTCTCTGCTGACATGAAGCCAGATTCTCTGTTACGGGACCTCTCTCCTCTGCCTGTGTGTGTGCTGGGCCTAAATATATGCCAATGGACTGTTGCAGTGGTGGCTGACGTGAAGCCTGATTCTCTGCTATGACATGCAGACTGATTCTCTGCTGACATGAAGCCAGATTGTCTGTTACGGGACCTCTCTCCTCTGCCTGTGTGTGTGCTGGGCCTAAATATATGCCAATGGACTGTTGCAGTGGTGGCTGACGTGAAGCCTCATTCTCTGCTATGACATGCAGACTAATTCTCTGCTGACATGAAGACAGATTCTCTGTTACGGGACCTCTCTCCTCTGCCTGGGTGCCGGGGCCTAAATATCTGAGAATGGACTGTTCCAGTGGTGGGTGACGGGAAGCCAGATTCTCTGCTATGGAACCTCTCTCCAATTGATTTTGGTTAATTTTTATTTATTTAATTTTTATTTTAATTCATTTCCCTATCCACATTTGTTTGCAGGGGATTTACCTACATGTTGCTGCCTTTTGCAGCCCTCTAGCTCTTTCCTGGGCTGTTTTACAGCCTTTTTAGTGCCGAAAAGTTCGGGTCCCCATTGACTTCAATGGGGTTCGGGTTCGGGACGAAGTTCGGATCGGGTTCGGATCCCGAACCCGAACATTTCCGGGATGTTCGGCCGAACTTCTCGAACCCGAACATCCAGGTGTTCGCTCAACTCTATTAGTAACTTGTTAATTCTAGTAATAAAATAAAATACAATAATAAAATAAAATACAATACTAATATTTATCGGTCAATAGGATACATAAGTATAAAAGCACTAGACACTAGACTAAAAGTATCTAAAAGTGAATAAATTACACAGTGATAGGTATAGATATTCAAGTCTCAGGAATGTGATGGTATGCGGCTATAGTGGCACTTGCTGATTTATCCTAAACAGGTAAGTACTGGCCAAGGAAATAAAGGGTGATCCTAGGACGAAGTCTCTGAAGAAATAAAGTCCGATAGTGTAATGTGAAGCAATGTCCTAGTACAGTGAGGATTTTAATGCGGCAACATCATCTGAGAGAACCTGCCACGCTGACTCACTGGAAACTCGAACCTCTTGCAGCCGGAGAACGAGTATATTTCCACTCTATAACCGCATGTCAGATGCAGCGTGGAAGCAGGCTAACATAGGCTTGGAGGACATCGGCTCTTTATACCTACGGAGCGATGCCCAGAGCCACTTAAACCGGCAGCGGAGATAACCTGAGGAGGAACATTAGGTGACACAGAGGATCGGAACTGAAGCAGTATAACTAACATCATCGATCACCGAACAGTGAGTAGAAGCGGGACGCCGCATTAAAATCCTCACTGTACTAGGACATTGCTTCACATTACACTATCGGACTTTATTTCTTCAGAGACTTCGTCCTAGGATCACCCTTTATTTCCTTGGCCAGTACTTACCTGTTTAGGATAAATCAGCAAGTGCCACTATAGCCGCATACCATCACATTCCTGAGACTTGAATATCTATACCTATCACTGTGTAATTTATTCACTTTTAGATACTTTTAGTCTAGTGTCTAGTGCTTTTATACTTATGTATCCTATTGACCGATAAATATTAGTATTGTATTTTATTTTATTTTATTATTGTATTTTATTTTATTACTAGAATTAACAAGTTACTAATAAACTATTCATTTGACCATTCAGACATTGGTTATTCTATTAATGGTTCTACCTACAGTGTGAGTGCCCAGTATACTTTTTGACATTGTTTTTACTTGCAAAGGAGGGGCGAATCCTTTTTACTGTGAGCACCTCCGTCTGTGGCTTCATTCACTCCTGTGCGTCTCATAACAGTATATAAAAATAAAAAATTAAAATGTAAAATTAAAAAAAATTGCCTTCTCCTATAAAAAAAGTTAAAAATTAAAAAACTACACATATTAGGTATCACCGCGTCCGTAACGACCGTCTCTATAAAGATATCACATGATAGACCCCGTCCGATAAACAGCATAAAAAAATTAAATAAAAACTGTAAAAAAAAAAAAACCATTTTAGTCACCTTACATCACAAAAAGTGCAACAGCAAGCGATCAAAAAGGCGGATGACCCCCACAATAGTACCAATCAAACCGTGGACAATCGCCCAAAAAATAAAAAAGCTATGGCTCTCAGACTATAGAGACACTTTTTTGTTTCAGAAATGCTATTATTGTGTAAAACTTAAATAAATAAGAAAAGGTATACATATTAGGTATTGCCACATCCGTAACGATCTTCTCTATAAAACTATCACATGACCTAACTCCTCAGATGAACGCTATAAACATAAATAAATGAAAACTGTTCCAAAACAGCCAATTTTTGGGTCACCTTGCCCCATAAAGTGTAATAATGAATGATCAAAAAATCCTATGTACCCAAAAATGGTACCAATAAAAACCTCAACACTTTCTGCAAAAAACGAGCCCCTGCACAAGACGATCGGCAGAAAAATAAAAAACACATGGCGTTCAGAAAACCAATCCAGCACAATCTGCCTTCCAAAAACCATATGGCATTCCTTTCCTTTTGCGCCCTGCCGTGTGCCCGTACTGCAGTTTACGACCACATGAGGGGTGTTTATGTAAACCGCGGAATCAGGGTAATAAATATTAAGTTTTTTTTTTTTGCTGTTAACCCTCAATGTGTTAAAGATTTTATTTTTATTTTTAAATCTGCCAAAAATGTGAAATTTAGAAATTTCATCTCCATTTTACTTTAATTCTTGTGGAACGCTTAAAGGGTTAACAAAGTTTGTAAAATCCGTTTTGAGTAACTTGAGGGGTGTAGTTTCTACAATGGGGTCATTTATGGGGGGTTTCCACAATGTAAGCCCCACAAAGTGACTACAGACCTGAACTGGTCCTTAAAAAGTGGGTTTTGGAAATTTTCTTAAAAATTGTAAGAATTGCTTCTAAACTTCTAACGTCCTAAAAAAATAAAATGACATTTCAAAAATGATACCAACATAAAGTAGACATATGGGGAATGTTAAGTAATAAATATTTTATTAGGTATGACTTTCTGTTTTAGAAGCAGAGAAATAGAAATTTGGAAAATTGTGAATTTTTCCAAATTTTGGGTAAATTTTGGATTTTTTCATAAATAAAGGTGAAATATATTGACTCAAATATATGACTATCATGAAGTACAATGTGTCACGAGAAAACAATCTCAGAATGGCATAGATAAGTAAGTGTTCCAAAGCTATTACCACATAAAGTGACGCATGTCACATTTGTAAATTTTGACCTGGACACTGGGGCATCAATGACCCTTGGTCATGAAAGGGTTAATCAAGTACTCTGGATTCCCAATTGTACAAGCAACATTAAACAGGGAACCCTAGAGGGCGATAGTCACTGAGCGCATGGGTCGGCATCTCTCTAGAGTTGCAGGGGCTAGGTTGGCAAACAACTGTACCGATTAGTCGACACCAGGGAGAGGCTGTAACATAGTACATAAGGCCGAAAAAAGACATTTGTCCATCCAGTTCGGCCTGTTATTCTGCAAGTTGATCCAGAGGAAGGCGAAAAAAAAAAACTGTGAGGTAGAAGCCAATTTTCCTCACTTTAGGGGAATGAAAAATGTCTTCCCGATTCCAATCAGGCAATCAGAATAACTCCCTGGATCAACGACCCCTCTCTAGTACCTATAGACTGTAATATTATTACGCTCCAGAAATACATCCAAGCACCTCTTGAATTCCTTTATTGTACTCACCATCACCACCTCCTGAGGCAGAGAGTTCCATAGTCTCACTGCTCTTACCGTAAAGAATCCTCTTCTATGTTTGTGTACAAACCTTCTTTCCTCCAGACGCAGAGGATGTCCCCTCGTCACAGTTACAGTCCTGGGGATAAATAGATGATGGGATAGATCTCTGTATTGACCCCTGATATATTTATACATATTAATTAGATCTCCCCTCAGTCGTCTATTTTTCTAAAGTGAATAACCCTAATTTTGATAATATTTCAGGGTACCGTAGTTCCCCCATTCCAGTTATTACTTTAGTTGCCCTCCTCTGGACCCTCTCCAGCTCTGCTATGTCTGCCTTGTTCAAAGGAGCCCAGAATTGTACACAGTACTCCATGTGTAGACTGACTAATGATTTATAAAGTAGTAGGACTATGTTCTCATCACGGGCCTCTATGCCCCTTTTGATGCAACCCATTATCTTATTGGCCTTGGCAGCAGCTGCTTGACACTGTTTTTTGCCACTTAGTTTGCTGTTTATTAAGATTCCTAGATCCTTTTCCATGTCAGTGTTACCGAGTGTTTTACCATTTAGTATGTACCGGTGACTTGCATTATTCCTTCCCATGTGCATAACTTTACATTTGTCAGTGTTAAACCTCATCTGCCACTTATCTGCCCAAGCCTCCAATCTATCTAGATCGCTCTGTAGTAGTATACTGTCCTCTTCAGTGTTAATTACTTTACACAGTTTAATGTCATCTGCGAAAATTTATATTTTACTATGCAAGGCTTCTACAAGATCATCAATAAATACAGAACAGACGAAAATTTGGACACACCTTCTCATTCAGTTTTCTTTATTTTCATGACTATGAAAATTGTAGATTCAACTGAAGGCATCAAAACTATGAATTAACACATGTGGAATTATATACATAACAAAAAAGTGTGAAACAACTGAAAATATGTCATATTCTAGGTTCTTCAGAGTAGCCACCTTTTGCTTTGATTACTGCTCTTGGCATTCTCTTGATGAGCTTCAAGAGGTAGTCACCTGAAATGGTCTTCCAACAGTCTTGAAGGCGTTCCCAGAGATTCTTAGCACTTGTTAGCCCTTTTGCCTTCACTCTGCGGTCCAGCTCACCCCAAACCATCTCGATTGGGTTCAGGTCCGGACTGAACTGTGGAGGCCAGGTCATCTGGCGCAGCACCCTATCACTCTCCTTCATGGTCAAATAGCCCTTACACAGCCTGGAGGTGTGTTTGGAGTCATCATCCTGTTGAAAAATAAATGATGGTCCAACTGAATACAAACCGGATGGAATAGCATGCCGCTGCAAGATGCTGTGGTAGCCATGCTGGTTCAGTATGCCTTTAATTTTGAATAAATCCCCACCAGTGTCACCAGCAAAGCACCCCCACACCATCACACCTCCTCCTCCATGCTTCACGGTGGAACCAGGCATGTAGAGTCCATCCGTTCACCTTTTCTGCGTCGCACAAAGACACGGTGGTTGGAACCAAAGATCTCAAATTTGGACACATCAGACCAAAGCACAGATGGTCTAATGTCCATTCCTTGTGTTCTTTAGCCAAAACAAGTCTCTTCTGCTTGTTGCCTGTCCTTAGCAGTGGTTTCCTAGCAGATATTCTACCATGAAGGCCTGATTCACACAGTCTCCTCTTAACAGTTGTTCTAGAGATGTGTCTGCTGCTAGAACTCTGTGTGGCATTGACTGCTGTTAACCTGCGATTTCTGAGGCTGGTTACTCGGATGAACTTATCCTCCGCAGCAGAGGTGACTCTTGGTCTTCCTTTCCTCGGGCGGTCCGCATGTGAGCCAGTTTCTTTGTAGCGCTTGATGGTATTTGTGACTGCACTTGGGGACACTTTCAAAGTTTTCCCAATTTTGCGGACTGACTGACCTTCATTTCTTAAAGTAATGATGGCCACTCATTTTTCTTTACTTAGAATTTGTATTATGGCAAGAAAAAAGCAGCTAACAGTCTATTCAGTAGGACTATCAGCTGTGTATCCACCTGACTTCTCCACAATGCAACTGATGGTCCCAACCCCATTTATAAGGCATAAATTCCCACTTATTAAACTTGACAGGGCACACCTGTGAAGTGAAAACCATTTCAGGTGACTACCTCTTGAAGCTCATCAAGAGAATGCCAAGAGTGTGCAAAGCAGTAATCAAAGCAAAAGGTGGCTACTTTGAAGAACATACAATATGACATATTTTCAGTTGTTTCACACTTTTTTGTTATGTATATAATTCCACATTTGTTAATTCATAGTTTTGATGCCTTCAGTGTGAATCTACAATTTTCATTGTCATGAAAATAAAGAAAACTCTTTGAATGAGAAGGTGTATCCAAACTTTTGGTCTGTACTGTATATTAAAGAGAATAGGGCCCAATACTGACCCCTGAGGTACTCGACTAGTGACAGTGACCCAATCTGAGTGTGTACCACTAATAACCACCCTCTGTTTTCTATCCCTCAGCCAGTTACTGTTGTAGAAATATTAATAGTTGTAATCAGCTCGCATCAAAGTTTGTTTAGGGAAAAAGGTAAATCCCAATTCCCTTAGCCACAGTCAGAGCCAGACCTAAGTGTTACTATATTGAATGAATTCTTGCTGAGCATTCCCTCCCGCCCTGCTCAGTCTGTGTCTTTTATTTACTAACAAAAGGTGTAAAAGGGGCTGGCCCAAGACAAGGATACAGGAAGTGATGACATAGGGAGACAAGACACCATAATTTAGAAAACCTAGCTAGCTAACAAACACATGTATACTATAACCTACCATTACCACTGGAGCTAATTTTATCCAGCCTTGCTCAGTGATCAATGCCAGATAAAATTACTATGATCCTCATGCATGTTTATTTACAGGACAACGTCATTATCTCCAGCGGCTGATCAGGCACACTAGAGACAACAAACGCACGTTCCTTTCATATATTGTTCTCTTAACAAATGCATCCACGCCAAGCCAATAAATCTGCGTCTTGCGCGGGGGCCCTAGCCGGTGTCCATACATCAGCCAACAAAACACTGCTCTGCTGAACACATCAGTCTCCCCCGGCCCACAGTCCAGTGCTTAGCACATGGACCGTTCGCCGACGGAGACCTCTGCGCCCAGCAGCTGTGACAGGACATACACGGGAAGATATCCACTCCAATGGTTTACCCTGACACTGAGAGACATGATGACAATACACAATATATTAACCTAATAAAATTTACACAACATTACTTACCCACATACAGACGTTTTCTCCCAGTCCGAGCATTCTCATTTGATATACTAACCTTTTATGTGGTACAGTGTCAAATGCTTTGGAGAAGTCCAGATATATACGACATCCATTGATTCGCCGCTGTCAAGTCTAGAACTTACCTCCTCATAGAAACTGATTAAATTAATTTGGCATGACCGATCCCTCACAAAGCCATGCTGATATGGCGTTATTTGCTTATTTCCGTTGAGATGCTCTAAGATAGCATCTCTCAGAAAACCTTCAAACAGTTTACCCACAACAGATGCTAAACTTACCGGCCTATAGTTTTCAGGCTCTGTTTTTAGACCCTTTTTGAATATTAGCACCACATTTGCTATGCGCCAATCCTGTGGGGCATTCCCTGTCTGGCTATGACATTACTTAATTCCCTTAGGATACGGGGATGTATGCCACCCGATCCTGGCGATTTGTCTATTTTAATCTTTTTAAGTCGCTGTTCTACTTCTTCCTGGGTCAGACAGGGAACTTTTAATGGGGAATTTATTTTTACATTCAGCATTTCATCTGACAGTTTATTTCCCTCAGTGAATACATTGGAGAAAAAAATATTTAACAGCTTTGCTTTCTCCTCATCGCTCTCTGCGACTCCGCTTTCATTACTCTTTAAAGGGCCGACACCTTCAGATTTATACTTTTTAACATTTATATAATTGAAACACATTTTAGGGCTAGTTTTACTCTCTTTGGCAATTAATCTCTCGGTCTCTAGTTTGGCCACTTTTATTTGTTTTTTACATGTTCTATTTTTTTCCTTATAGTTTTTCATTGCTTCCGTGCTACCCTCTTGTTTTAGTGTTTTATATGATTTTTGTCATTTATTGCTTTCTTTACAGTTCTGCTTATCCACATTGGTTTCTTTTTGTTCCTTAACCTTTTATTCTCATACGGTATGTACCTCTCACAATGAGATTTTAGGATGCTTTTAACTCCTTAAGGACACAGCCTTATTTCACCTTAAGGGCCAGGCCATTTTTTGCAAATCTTTAAGTGGTGATAACTTTAAAACGCTTTGACTTATCAAGGCCATTCTGAGACTGTTTTTTCGTCACATATTGTACTTCATGACACTGATAAAATGAAGTAAAAAAAAAAAAAATCATTTTTATTTATAAAAAAATACCAAATTTACCATAAATGTTAAAAAAATTGCTAATTTCCAAGTTTCAATTTCTCTACTTCTATAATACATAGTAATACCTACAAAAATAGTTATTACTTTATGTTGAGGAAGGGTTGAGACGTATGCATACATTAACCAACGCACCATGGGATGATGTGCGCAGATGTGCCCAACATCTGCGCACGTCTGCCCATGGTGATCCCCAGGAGCTCATGGTGGCCCCTGTGGGAAATATGTGCCTCCTTTAGACCGAGCCCCTTATAATATATATATGGCTGTGGCCCCTTATAACATATATATATATATATATATATATATATATCTCTCTATAATATACATTATGCCCCTTGTATATGTGTATATATGTTGTTATCAGGAGGACATATATGTGTATCTGCCATGGCTCTCCCCCAGGTGTGTGTGTGTGTATATATATATATATACACACATATATATGGGCCTATAACTGCCCATGTATGCCGCCAGGTTTATAATGAGTATATATATGTATATAGATGCGCCCCAAGTATCTATATACACATATATATATATATATATATATATATATATATACTTAAAGTTCCCCGGCGTTCAGCCAGTTCCTGCAGGGGGGTGGATATGTCTCCAGGTGGCTGGTGACTTCAAAGGCTAAGGGATGAATTGATTTGAGGCACTTTGTTGAGTTTATCAGCCTATTTACTATGCGGCCCCACCTTGTGTTTGTGACATGGCTGGGCGTGTGGTGCTGCTAGCCTCAGGGGGCCAACTGGCATGCATACGTCACAGTCACACTATGATGTCACATCCCTGAGGAGGGGGGAGGTGAGCTGTTTCTGAGGCTGAAACCAGGAACAGGGCTCTTACAACCAAACCACAACCACAGACACATGGGGACTGCTGCCTGAAGGAAGAGAGGCCCATATGCCCCTGGAGATGGCTGAGTATACGCTGGCATGGCATTGTACCTCCCTTGCAGTGCCAACCATATTCACCCCTTCCCTGGCTATCCCTTCACTGCTGCCTGCTTACTCCAGTAGCAGCTGAGTGTGTGTTTTGGGGTGGGCTGCTAAGGAATGTATGTACAGCTAGAGTGTGGGGTGGAATTGGGAATTGTATTGTGGTGTGTACGTCTATATGTATATATATTTATAACCATTGATCTATAAATAAATATATATAGATATAGCGTATAATTAGATTACGATTATCCCCCCCCCCCTGGTTTACCCTTTTCCTACCCCGATTAACCCCTGGTTGTAACCCCTCCTTAAACCCTGCCACACCCCCCCCCCCCACTGTACACTTGCAGGGTATTTATCCCCTGCATTGCTGTACAGTTCTGATATTATCCTTTGTGTTTGGGGTCTTACACCCCTGTAAGACCACCGTTAACCCTCGGTGTACCCCGTAGGGACAGTGCAGACGGGTGGGTTATTGTTAATATTACTTGTATGTGTGTATTGTATAGTTAGTTTGTGGGTGGAATTTGGGAACGTGTAGTGTAGTTGAGTACTGTATATTTAGTGCTGTATTGTTAGTGTATTGTGTGCGTAGTGTATTGTAGTAATAAATACTGTGTTACTTGTACCTATCTGTGTAACGTGTAGTTATTAGCGATAGTACAGTAAGGTGCATGCAGCTAGTGAAGCGATCAGTGTAAAGCATAGCGAAGGTATTGTTGTTATATAAAGGTATAAATAGGCGGAGTCATCACTAGACGGCTCCTCCTATTTAGGAATATTAATTACCGATATTCGCATAATATTGGTGATTAATATTCCCCCTTTACACTTTACATTCCCCATATGTCTACTTCATGTTTGGATCATTTTGGGAATGATATTTTATATTTTGTGGGATGTTACAAGGCTTAGAAGTTTGGAAGCAAATCTTGAAATTTTTCAGAAATTTTCTAAAACTAAATTTTTAGGGACCAGTTCAGGTCTGAAGTCACTTTGTGAGGCTTATATAATAGAAACCACCCAAAAATGAACCTATTCTAGAAACTACACCCCTCACGGTATTCAAAATTGATTTGACTAACTTTGTTAACCCTTTAGGTGTTGCACAAGAGTTATTGGCAAATGGGGATGAAATTTGAAAATGTAATTTTTTTCCATTTTAACCCATTTTTTCCACTAACAAAGCAAGGGTTAACAGCCAAATAAGACTGTATCTTTATTGCCCTGACTCTGCTGTTTACAGAAACATCCCATATGTGGCGGTAAACTACTGTAAGGGCACACGGTGGAGCGTAGAGGGAAAGGAGCACTGTTTGGTTTTTGGAGGGCTGATTTTTATGGACCGGTTTATATACACCGTGTCCTGTTTCAACCCCCCCTGATATACCCCTGGAGTAGAAACTCCCTAAAAGTGACCCCATTTTGTAAGGTGGCAGTTTTGTTGTGACTATTTTTAGGGTACATATGATTTTTGGTTGCTCTATATTACATTTTTGTGAGGTAAGGTTACCAAAAATTGAAATTCTGAAATTTCATCTCCATTTGCCATTAACTGTTGAGGAATACCTAAAGGGTTAATAAAGTTTGTAAAATCAGTTTTGAATACCTTGAGGGGTGTAGTTTCTTAGATAGGGTCACTTTTAGGGAGTTTCTACTCTAGGGGTGCATCGGGGGGGGGGGGGGGGGCTTCAAAAGGGACATGGTGTCAATAAAAAAGGCCATCAAAAAGGCCTTCCAGAAACCATGTCGTTCCTTTCCTTTTGCACCCTGCCATTTAGTGATACAGCAGTTTACGACGACAAAGGTGGTGTTTCTGTAAACTGCAGTATCAGGGTAATAAATATTAAGTTTTGTTTGGTTGTTAACCCTTACTTTGATACCGGAAAAAACGGATTGAAATGGAAAAGTGCCAAAAATAGGCAGAGTTTTAATTTTTTGACTGTGTTAATCTGGGGGGGTTAGGTCATGGGGTATTTTTATAGAGGAGATTCTTACGGACGTGGCGATACCTAATAAGTAAACTTTTTTACAATTATTTAGGTTTTAGACTATATTATCCGTAGTCTAAGAGTCTTTTTTTTTTTTTTTTTTGCCGATTATCTTATGTAGGGATTTTTTGCGGGATGAGAGGATGGTTTTATTGGCACGGTTTTGGGGGCTATATGACTTTTTGATCACTTGCTATTAAAATTTTTGTTATGTAAGGTGACAAAAAAAGTTCTCTTTTTGCACCTTTTTTTTGGGGGGGGGGGACCATGTTAATCTGGAGGGTTAGGTCATGGGGTATTTTTATAGAGGAGATTATTACCGACGCAGCGATACCTAATTTGTATAATTTTTTTTAAATTATTTTAGTTTTTAAAAAAATGTTTTGGTGTCTCAAGTCTGAGAACCAGTTTTTTTATCCGATAGTCAGTAGCTAAATTGGGATATAAATTTAGTACTCAATGGAAGTGTGATACTCCCTAAAGCAACAGTCAATGCAGAGGCCCTGATGATCGGGGCACGTGTCGCACTGAGTAGTGGTGTCCTTCCGTATCCCCCTCCTGCGACACACTCTGCACTTTTTTTGGGTTCGTCCCTTCTTTCCAGTATGGGGGACAACACCTGGAAAGTATTGGCCAGGGACGATCCGGGCGCCTCCAGTTTCCGAGGTACTCCGGCCTGCTCTTTCCCAGTCCAAAAAGATCAGGGCCTTGAGGACTGCTTCATAGAACTGAAGAAATGTCCATGTGTTTCCAGAGCTCCGGGACAGCACAAAAGAGTTGTACAAGGCAACCTGCACCAAAAAGACCGCAACTTTTTTGTACCATGCCCGGGTTTTGTGCATGGCGTTATATGGTTTGAGGACTTGATCAGAGAGATCAACTCCTCCCATATACCGATTGTAGTCGACGATACAATCGGGCACGAGGACCGTTGCCGCGGTACCTCGCACAGGGACAGGGGTGATGCCGTTGAATTGTGGACAGTACAAGGACATCCCTCTTGTTCTTATATCTGACCAGCAACAGGTTTTGACTGGTAAGGGCACGGGTCTCACCCCTGGGGATAGGTACCTGGAGGGGGTGGGCAGGGAGGCCGCGTTGATTTTTACGCACGGTCCCACAAGCGGACGTGGCTCTGGCGGCGAGGGACTGGAACAAGGGGATACTAGTATAAAAGTTATCCACGTAAAGGTGGTAACCCTTATCTAGCAGTGGGTGCATAAGGTCCCACACAAGTTTCTCACTAACACCCAGAGTGGGGGGACATTCTGGGGGTTGAATAAGGGAATCTGGCCCCCTCGTACACACAAAACTTGTAAGTGTACCCTGAGGTACTCTCACAAAGTTTGTACAGCTTCACGCCATACCTCGCCCGCTTTGAGGGAACATTCTGGCGGAAAATGAGTCTCCCCTTGAACGCAATGAGAGACTCATCAACCGCGACCTGCCTTCCAGGTACATAGGCCTGTACAAATTTGGCCCCAAAGTGATCGATGACCGGCCGTATCTTATACAGACGGTCATAGGCAGGATCACCTTGGGGGGGACATGCAGCATTATCTGAATAATGCAGACATTTCCGGATAGCCTCAAACCGGGAGCGTGTCATGGCCATACTTTAAAGTGGGGCCTGGTAGAGGACGTCCCCACTCCAGCAATGCCTGACACAAGGTTTCTTGACTAGGCCCATATGCAGCACGAGGCCCAAAAATGTCCTCATCTCGGCTGCACTGACCGGGGTCCAGCCACGGGGCCTAGCCAAAAAGGAGCCCGGGTGTTGAGCAACGAACAGTTGGGCGTACAGGTTCGTCTGCTCCACCATTAGATTTACTAGTTGGTCACTGACAAAATGACTAAAAAAGTCATATTCAGTGAAGCCCACTGTGGATATCTGGATTCCTGATTGGCCTACAAACTCAGGAATCACGGGCTCAAATCGCTCTGGGTTACACCAGACAAGTTCACCGGCAGGGGGCTCCGGTGGATTTAACTGGTGGGCCGGAAAACTAGTACGAGCCCCAGAGCTGCTCGTACTAGGGTGGGCCACAGGGTCCCTAGCATGGCGGTCCCCTGTCGCCTTGGGGGCTCATCATCATCGCTAGGTGATGAGTAGGACGAGGATGACAACAGTAAAGTGGGGTCATCCTCGTCCTCACTGGGACTCTCAGAGTCGGAGGCAAGCGTATGCCTCCTCGGCTGAGAACGTCCGGCGGGCCATAGGGGAGTGTGTGTCTGATTGTGTATGTGCATGTGTGTAAATCTTTATTTGGTGTGCGTGTGTGTGGGGGTACGGGTGTTCGCGTACTTATCCCTAAAATTAACAGAAAAAAATTAAAATAAAAAAGGGGGAAAAATTAGATATTTTTTTTTAAATAAATTCTGAACCGCTGATCAACCGTCCGAAGTTGATCAGCGGTGGGGTGTGCGATGCGCTAACAGTGGCCAGACGCTAAGAGTGCCGGCCACAGTCAGGGGGACAAGCGGCAGCACCCCTGGGGGGTCTAGGGTCACAACTAGAAAAAGAAAACTGTTTTTTACCACCAACTTTCCCTTTATTTTCCCTGCCTAGCCCAACCTTTCTCTAGACTTTCCCTAATTACCTGCAGATAAGATGAGGGGTGCTGGGGTGATGCTGGCTCAGATCCGACACGTGCAGACAGCGCTCCTCTCTCCTCGGGCTCCGGACACAAAAGGAGAAGGAGAGGAGTGCTGCTATCATTTGAATCTTCCGCCGGCCTGCCCTGCTACCAATCAGAGGCGATCCTGAGAGGTGATGTCACCATCACCACTCAGGATCGCAGGATGGTGATTGGTGGGGTAACATCACACCACCGATCACCATCCTGTTCCGGGTTATCGGGTCCTCAGAGACCCGGATAACCCGGAAACCCAGCAAACCGCAGGTCTGAATTGACCTGCGGATTGCTGCGATCACCTACACGGGGGGGGGTCGCAGGACCCCCTGGCGCATTTGCCCCAGGTGCCTGCTCAATGATTTGGTTAAAGAGGTTAAAGATATCCCATTTTGCTGTATTTTTGTTTTTTAGGACTTTGGCCTATGGCCTCTCTTAGTTGGCTAAATTTAGCTTTTTTGAAGTTTGGTATTTTTGTTCCTCCCTGTAGAAACGCTCTTTTGAATGATAATTGGAAGGTTATTACTTTATGGTCACTATTTCCCAGGTGTCCCCCAACCTGCACGTCTGTTGTTCTGTCAATACTAAGTCCAGTATTGCCGTCCCTCTAGTCGGGTCCTGAACCAGTTGGGAGAGGTAATTGTCTTTGGTTATTGCCAAGAACTTGTTTCCTTTATGAGATATACAAGTTTCAGTTTCCCAGTCTATATCTGGGTAGTTGAAGTCCCCCATAATTACCACCTCATTATTATTTGCCGCCTTGTCTATCTCATTTAGTAGTAGATTTTCTGTGGACCCTGGTATATTAGGTGGCTTATAGTAAACTCCTATTAGTAATTTATTATTGTTTTTAGCTCCATTTATCTCTACCCACAGTGACTCCACGTTCATGTCCCTCACTTATATCTTCTCGGACTGTGTGCTTTAGACAGGACTTTAGATAAAGGCAGACCCCTCCCCCTCTCCGGTTTTGACGATCCTTTCTTAACAGACTGTAACCTTGTACATTAACTGCCCAGTCATAGCTATCATCCAGCCATGTCTCAGTGATTCCTACTATGTCATAGTCCTCCTCACACATCACTAATTCCAGTTCCCCAGTTTTATTTGTCAGGCTTATGGCATTAGTATACATACATTTGAGAGGTTTATGCATATGTCATACCCTACACCTTTCCTTCTGAACTGTTCTAGTCCTTTCTTCCATTCCTCCCCCAGTCCCACTACCTTGACTTCGGTCTCTATCTGCACTATCTTCCCCTCCAATAATGTAATTTCCCTCACCCCCAGTCCCTAGTTTAAACACTCCTCCAACCTTCTAGCCATCTTCTTCCTTAACACAGCTGCCCCTTTCCCATTGAGGTGCAGCCCGTCCCTACGGTAGAGCCTGTAGCCGATAGAGAAGTCGGCCCAGTTCTCCAGGAACCCAAACCGCTCCTTCCTACACCAGTTCTTGAGCCACTTGTTAACCCTTTCATGACCAAGGGTCATTGATGCCCCAATGTCCAGGTCAAAATTTACAAATCTGACATGCGTCACTTTATGTGGTAATAGCTTTGGAACACCTTTACTTATCCACGCCATTCTGAGATTGTTTTCTCGTGACACATTGTACTTCATGACAGTCATAAATTTGAGTCAATATATATCACCTTTATTTATGAAAAAATCCCACATTTACCAAAAAAATTAAATAATTTGCAATTTTGTAAACTTCAATTTCTCTGCTTCGAAAACAGAAAGTGATACCTCATAAAATATTTATTACATAACATTCCCCACATGTCTACTTTATAATGGCATCATTTTGGAAATGTTATTTTATTTTTTTAGGACATTACAAGGCTTAGAAGTTTAGAAGCAATTCTTAAAATTTTTAAGAAAATTTCCAAAACCCACTTTTTAAGGACTAGTTCAGGTCTGAAGTCACTTTGTGGGGCTTACATAGTGTATACCCCCATAAATGACCCAATTATGGAAACTACACCCCTCAAGTTACTTAAAACCAATTTTACAAACGTTATTAACCCTTTAGGTGTTCCACAAGAATTAAAGGAAAATGGAGATGAAATTTCTAGATTTCACTTTTTTAGCAGATTTTCTATTTTATTAAATTTTTTTCTTTAACACATTAAGGGTTAACAGCCAAACAAAACTCAATATTTATTACTCTGATTCTGCGGTTTACAGAAACACCCCACATGTGGTCGTAAACTGCTGTACGGGCACACGGCAGGGCGCAGAAGGAAAGGAATGCCATACGGTTTTTGGAAGGCAGATTTTGCTGGATTGGTTTTCTGAACGCCATATGTTTTTTATTTTTCTACCGAACGTCTTGTGCAGGGGCTCATTTTTTGCATACAGAGTTGAGGTTTTTATTGGTACCATTTTTGGGTACATAGGATTTTTTGATCATTCATTATTACACTTTATGGGACAAGGTGGCCAAAAATTGGCTGTTTTGGAACATTATTTTTTTTTTTTTACAGCGTTCATCTGAGGGGTTAGGTCATGTGACAGTTTTATAGAGCAGATCGTTACGGACGTGGCAATACCCAATATGTATACCTTTTCTTATTTATTTAAGTTTTACACAATAATAGCATTTCTGAAACCAAAAAAATGATGTTTTAGTGTCTCCATAGTCTGAGAGCCATAGCTTTTTATTTTTTGGGTGATTGTCTTAAATATGGGCTAATTTTTTGCGGGATTAGTTAACAGTTTGAATGGTACTATTTTGGGGTATATACGCCTTTTTTGATCGCTTGGTGTTGCACTTTTTGTGATGTAAGGTGACAAAAATGGCTTATTTTTTTACACCGTTTTTATTTTTTATGGTGTTTATTGGACGGTGTTGATGATGTGATATATTTATAGAGATGGTCGTTACGGACGCGGTGACACGTGACACGGTGTTTTTTTTTTTTGTTTCGTTTTTTTATAGGAAAAGGAAATTAATTTTTTACATTTTTATTTATTTATTTTAACTTTTATTATTTTAACTTTTTTATCAGTTCCCTCTTGGATCTTGAAGATCCAGTGGGGCTGATGGTTGTACTATACTTTGCAATGCTCTTGCATTGCAAAGTATAATACAATCAGATGCCTGTAGGTGGCAGCACTGGCAACCGGACGCCAGTGCTGCCACCTACAGGCATCTGATTGTATTATACTTTGCAACCGGACGCTGCGATCGCAGCAGCACTGATGATTGAGAGAGAGGGAGCCCTCTCCCTCTATTAACCCTATGGATGCCGCTACTGCGGCATCTATGGGGTTACAGCAGTGTCAGCATAGAGCTGACACACGCTGCTGATGGCGGCGGCTCAGGAATGGAGCCGCCACCATCACACACAGAAGGGGGACCGCATCGGGGGCAGGGGACGGGGCATCGCTGGAAACTGGGGAGAGGGGGGCAGCATTTCACTACTTGCAGGAAGGGGCTGCAGGAAGGGGCGGACCGCATCGGGAGGAAGTAGCAGGAGAAGATGATGGACAAGAAGGGGGCGCAGGTCGGGGCAGGAGGGGGCGGACCGCATCGGGGGGGCAGGACAAGAACGGGGCACAGATCAGGGGCTTCAAGGGGGCACAGGGGCTTCAGGATACATTACCGATTTCAGGCTCTGATCTGCAGACCGCAGATCAGAGCCTGAAACCGGCATTTTTTTCACACCGCGATCCGATTAGTTAGTCTGCACAGACTAACCAATCGGATCGATTGCCGGCAAGGGGCCACTCTGATTGGTCCCTTGCCGGCATTACTGCACTGTATGCTGTCCGTGACAGCATACAGGGCAGGGGCAGAAGCTTTAATCCAAGCGCTTTGCAGCGCTTGGATTAAAGAGCTGCCAGAACGTATATATACGTGGTAGCTGCACGGGGTATGTGCAGCTATCACGTATATATACAGATTGCAGTCGTGAAGGGGTTAATATCCCTAATCTCCCGCTGCCTTTCTTGTGTGGCCCGTGGTACAGGCAGTATTTTGGAAAATACTACCTTTAGGTCCTTGCCTTAAGCTTTTGACCTAAATCCCTGAAATCATTTTTAATGACTCTCCACCTACCCCTAACTTTGTCATTGGTTCCGATATGGACCATGACCACTGGATCTTCTCCAGCCCCTCCCAGTAATCTGTTAACCCGATCCGCTATGTGTCGAACTCTAGCACCAGGAAGACAGCACACTGGTTCAGTGATCATGGTCTTTGTGACAGATTGCCCTATCTGTTCCCCTAATAATGGAGTCTCCCACTACCAGCACCTGTCTGGCCTGCCCTGCTCTCCTGGTCCCCTGCTTACTGGAGCTGACATTCCCCTGACTGGCAGAGGAAGTGTCCGGCTGCGGTAGTGCCATCCCTGGACTGACATCCCCCTCATCTGCCAAACTTGCAAACTTGTTGGGGTGTGTCAGATCAGGGCTAGCCTCCCTGGCACTCTTCCCTCTACCCCGCTTTCTAACTGTTACCCACTTTCCTCAGCCTCCTCTCTGTCACCCTTCCCCTCATCTACCCCAAAGAATGCTTGCTCGGTGAGAAGCAAACTCTTTCGCAAATTGTCTATGCCTCTCAGTGTTGCAACTTGCCTGTTTAGAGACTCTATTTGCGATTCCAAACGGGTAATTTGATCACATCTTGAACAAAGATATACACCCTCGAACGGCTGTTCCAGAACTGCATACATCATGCAAGATGTGCACTGGACTGCGTTGTCAATTGTGCAACACATACTAAATGGGGATTACACCACAAAAGCGAAAAATACAATATAATGTAGTACTAAGAAACTGGCTAATTGCAGTCCCCCACTGAAGTCCCTGAATCTAAACTCACTTAATCTTAAGTCACACACTTACGCAACCACACGTCGCGGTCAAACTCGCGTTTTATATATCTGCTTATATAAATATAAATCCAGCTCACTACACCAGCCTGGTTTGTTTTCCCTCTGGATTCAAAAAAGGCTGTAAATTGCATGTGGCAGCTTGGAGGTGATCTCTCATCTCAGGATAATGAAACTAAAGGATATTTCTTGGCAAATTAGAATTTTTGGACGTCCCAGTGCTCTATGGATATGATCAATTCTAAGCAAAGCTGTGTCTGCTTGAGCTAAGAGAGGCTGGAAAAGGTTAAGAACAGTAGGCTGTAAAGCGGCGATTGATTCAGGCATTCCCCAGATCCTAATATTTGCCTTCCAACTGCAATTTTCTAGATCCTCCAATTTAAGCTCCAGCACGTCCAGTCTATGAACATGGTCATTCAGATGAATCTTGTCCTCCTCCATGGCATGGCAAGTCCTGTAGCTGTTTGGTAAAATCTGACACTGCCTTAGGGAGTTCCATCGACGAAAGCGGTTTAATGTTAGCACAGAGTTTACTGGGGTCGAATGCAAACGGCGGTGGTCCTACAGTGGGATCAGGTTCTGATGGTATCAGTGAGTTTGTGCTGATCTCTCCATGGCAGAATATGGAAGATTTCTGAAAGGGTATGCCAGGAGGGGGATTTCTACCTAGAATTTTTCTTTGGTTACTTTGCAAGCATGTCCCACGTTCTGAGTAGATGTAGCGTAGTAATTAAGCCAGTTTGATATAGACAAGGACTATTAGTGCCGCACATGGAGAAAGGCTATTTAGTGAGATATTAATATACTATTGTAGGTTTACTATCTCATTGTAATAAAGAGCATTTCAGAGTTGCCAAAAGATGGTGCTAGGTGACCAATAATAACCATGTATACTATGGGCAATATGAGATGAGCCCCACACAGCAAAAAATATAGAGTGCAATGGGCAAGAGTAGCCACAAGATGGCGACATATTTCCAGTAATGATATGTAGAGTTCTGCAAAGCAAGATGCTACAGCAACAATGTGTGCCCCTCTTCTCCAAGTTCCAGCAGAATCGTATACTAAAATGGGGACCATCTGTAATTAAACATGAAAGTCCTTGTCTGTTAGGTGTAATGAGTACCTCCACACTGTCTCACACGTGGTAGGGGCAAGGGAGTGATCAGTCACACTTCTTAGCCAGAATGCAGGCCTAAAACATCACGGTTATTCGGCCCACAGAATCCTAGTTGCAATCCCAGCAGGGAGATGGATTGTCAAACGACAAGAGTCGTCTGAGAGGTGTGGGTGCGGCGGCTTACTAGGCATGCAATAAGCCTTGTTCAGTGGTGGGAACCAGGTTACTGTTGTCCAGAGCGCCCAGGACCCAACAAAAAGGCACTGGACTGTGTCGCTTGGAGGAGGTAATTCCAGGTGAGTGAAGGAAAGGTATCTGCACAAGTCAGTAAGGCACAGGATGTGAAAATTACAGGGTCCAAGTGGAGCTCTCCTCGTTGTGTGCTAGTCATACCACCCCCACCCCCCACACATTATACTCTAGTCAGATTTAAGGAACAGAACGCTCTGTCCAGATATCCGGGGTTTAGCCACACTATATAGCCATTAAATTCTGGAAACAGGTGTTACTCACAGAACATAGACTTAAAGAGTAACTAAACCTTTACATAAACATATGTTGTCCCTAATGTCCTAATAAAACTATGTCTAATATATTTAATTTATTAATTTTCTATTTTTACTACACTTTTCCCTGACTAAAGCGCATCAATCCCGCTTAAAACTCAGTTCTCTGAACGCGGCTGACAGCTCAGCGGTGTATGGAATACATTTTATCAATGGGGCCACAGCAGTGCTGTAAGTATGGGCAGGAGCGCATATTGCTCCTGCTTCTGCCTGCTCTGCTAAGCTAATAGAACTGCATGTCAACCCCATTGATAAAATGCACTTCGCACTATGTACACCGCTGAGCTGTCAGCGGTCTACAGAGAACTGAGTTTTAAGTGCACCAAATAGTTTTATTAGGGAATTAGGTACAATATATTAAAAGTTTATGTAAAAATGTTGTTACTCTTTAAAGGGGTTCTCCGGGAATTAAGAAAATGAAAATACTTAAACATTACTTTATAATAAACATATTCCCAAATACCCTTTATTAGTAATAATGGCTCATTTTGTCTGGAGAGCAATCATCAGGGGAAACAAAATGGCCGCCATCCTATTATAACCCAGAAAACCTGTCCTAATTGCACAGGAGGACAAGTTACTTCACAACACTGCCATTATCCTGAATACAGTGGATAAGAACTTTAGCCAAATCTCTGGGGAATTTATTACAGAGAGGATAGACAGGGCAGACTGTGGCTGTTGTAATAGAGGCTGCATACAAATTCTGCTGCTCAGCCACACCCCACAATCCTCTCACGTCTCCTCGTCATCTCCATTTCCACAGAGATTCACCTGTATTCAGGATCATAATCCCTGACAAGTAGAGCAAAGAGGAGGATCAGGCAGTTCTTTACCTCAATGTTGTGAATATATCTGATAAATGGGGTTACCTTAAAATATAACTTTTAATAGTCAATGGTTAAAATAATAGGCCCAATAGTTTCACTTAAAACTACAAACATCAGTAGTCATATGCCACCAAATGATGTAAGATGGTAGAAGATATAAACAAACACTCGCTGAGAGGGTGAGTTTACGAAACATAGGGATACCAATAAAGAGGGAGACAGATACTGGGTCTCTTCCCCGAATTAATCCCTAGGTTCTAACTCTACATGAAACCCTCCCCGTATGTCCCTTGGTGTCCCTTGCAAGCAGTGACAGTGACTGCCCAGCTTCGTCAAAATACAAAGTTATCACTCATCAGAGAACACACAACTCGTACAAACAATTAAAACAGTCCCGACGCGTTTCATTGGCAGCCAGCCAGGTCATCAGGGGACCAATGTAAACAGCAGAATACACAGATGTGCACAATAAACAAACATCCCAAAAACAAGGCGCTTCCAAGTATGCTGGAGCCGGCCAAGAAGAGACAGTATTATGGGTAAAAATACTACTGTCATGCCCGGCTCTGACTATGTGCGGAGGTCGGCCAGAATAGCAGCATGTCTTTAGTGTTTTGTTTTGGAGTCGTGTTGAATCCGCCTCCCATCAGGTGCACTGGGTGGGGTCATTATTTTAAATGGCTCTCAATTCCAGTGCTCTGAGCGGGTTATAGAAATCAGTCTGGCCTAGGAAGCAAGCAAGCAAGGAAGGTTTTCTGTCCCAGCTCTGTTAAGATAACTGTGGTTTCTGTTCTTGTTGTTTGCTGTTTTAGTTGTGTTGGTATCTTCTCTCCCATCCAGGTTCTGTGCAAGCAGGCTGCTCCTATTTCCCCTTTTCACCATCTCAGGGAAGTTTGGGTGTATTAACCCAGGCACGAGGACACAGCATTCCTACCACCAAGGTCTGCCTGTGGGCTGAGCAGTGCAGGGAGAGAGGTCAGGGATTAGCTAGGAGGTGACCCTTCCCCTGCTTCTCGCTCAGAGCCTGGTTGTTGGTTTTTCTGTGTGTCTGAGTGCTTGTCCGCCGTGACATTATAACCCGCCAAACTTTGACTGTCATTACTCAGCGGTTTTGTGATGGCGTCAATTGAAGCGTTAGTTGACCGCATGCAGGGGCTATCCCTAGAGGTTGTGGAGCTACGTGGTTCGGTCACACAGTGTGTCAGAATGCTCTGGCATCAGGTGCAGGTCAAATTTGTGTGGAGCCTAAAGTGGCTCTTCCTGATCGATTTTCAGGGGGTATGGATGACTTTATCCGTTTTAGAGAATGCTGCAAATTGTTTTTTCGGCTGCGTCCATCGTCGTCAGGTGATGAGAGTCAGAGGATAGGAATAATCATTTCTCTGCTTAAAGGGGACGCGCAATCCTGGGCCTTTTCTCTGCCACTCGGTTCTCGGGCCCTCCGGTCGGTGGAGGAATTTTTTAAGGCTCTGGGATTAATCTACGATGACCCAGATCGGGTCTCGATGGCAGAATTGAGGTTACGTAATTTATTTCAGGGTGAACATACTGCAGAGGCTTACTGTGTCGAGTTTAGGAGATGGGCTACGGAATCAGAGTGGAAAGATCCTGCGTTACGTAGTCAGTTTTATCAAGGGTTATCTGAGAGATTGAAGGATGCCCTTGCTTTTCATATATACCCAGACTCTTTGGAGAATGCCATGTCTTTAGCAGTACGGTTAGATAGACGTATCAGAGAAAGGTATAGGACTCCCTCTGCGCAAGGGATCCCTTCTGCGAGTGGTTTCGTCTCTACTACCTCCCCGGGTGATGTTACAGGTAACTCTGGGATAGCGGAGGAACCCATGTAGCTGGGTCAGGTTTCTTGCCATTCTAATAGTAGAGACTTTAGGAAATTGCACAAACTGTTACTATTGTGGAAAGAGAGTGGTCATTTTATTTTTGCTTGTCCTTATGTTAAACCACAGGTGGAAGTGAAAAAGAAAGGAGAAAAAAAATTTCCCTGTCACTTGGTAGCGTGAATGGTGTGGTGGAGCAGGCAGGTATGCAAGCTCCCTGCAGTTCCTGTTTTCTCCTTCCAGCTGTGGTGGCGCTAGAGTCAAGATTTTTTTTGTTGAAGTATTTCTTGATTGTGGTGCTGGGGTAAACCTAATTGACTCTTTTTCTTCAAAATCTAGGACTAAGTACTTGCACTTTAGAGAATGAGATTCAAGTTTTTGCAATTGATTCTTCTCCTCTTTCTCAAAGGAGTCTTACTCACATTGTTCATGGTATTCACTTAAGGGTGGGTGATGCACATGTTGAAATTATTTCTTGTTTTGTCATGAAGGATTTGCTAGCTCCTATAGTTTTGGGGTTGCCATGGTTGATTAAACATAACCCAATTATAGATTGGCAAGTGAGACAAATCATTGGTTGGAGTGAGTTTTGTTCGGATAATTGTCTTGGCACATCTATCTCTGGGGTGTCCACTACGATTTTACCTCAGTATCTCTCAGATTTTGCGGATGTCTTTTCGGAGGGTGGGGCTCAGGAATTACTTCCTCATCAAGACTATGATTGTCCAGTTAATCTCATCCCTGTGTCACAACCAGACAGCTGAGAATCTCTGACAGAAGCCTTTCAGAACCTCCTCCTTGAGTTCTCTTTGTTGTGCTGTTCAGTTCCTCATCTCGTTGGCCTCTCTCAGCTGTCATGTGGTTGGACTGATTGCTTCCCTTTAAATTCCTCCCCATGGTGCATTACTGGGCGGCTTATACTACTTCCTGGAGTGTGTGTGTAGGGAGCCGTCCGTGTCTGGTGTAGGGAGCCGGTGGTCGTGTCCCCTCACTATTGTAGGGTGTTCAGGGGTTATATAGTCGAGGTACGTGGATATGCAACCATCCACTTCTGGGATCTTTGCATAGGCTGAGCAGCCAGGGAAAGTCTCAGGTCTTGTGCAGGGGTCTCCCTTTTGGTTCCTTAGCTTTGGATCCACTCAGTCATATATGCATGTTGCTTTGTCTTGTTTCCTGTACACCGTCCGTGACACCCTGGGGCTAAATTGCCAAAATCTCGGCTTTACAACCTTTCTCAACCCGAAAGAGAGGTCATGCGAAAGTATATCGCCGAGAGTTTGGCAAAAGGTCATATTAGGCCATCTAAGTGTCCGGTGGCAGAAGGCTTGTGCTAAAGAAAAAGGATGGATCGCTGAGACCGTGTTTGGATTTCCGGGAATAGAACCGTATTACGGTCCGGGATCCTTATCCCCTGCCTTTGATTTCTGACCTTTTTGATCAGATTGTGGGAGCCAAGGTGTTCTCCAAGTTGGATTTGAGGGGGCCTACAACCTGATCAGGATCAAGGAGGGGGATGAGTGGAAAACGGCCTTCAATACGCACGAGGGTCATTTTGAGAATCTGGTTATGCCTTCTCGGTTGACGAATGTGCCAGCAGTATTTCAGCGATTCGTCAATGACATTTTTCATCACCTGGTGGGGAGGTTCGTGGTGGTTTATTTGGATGATATTCTAATTTATTCTCCTGATCTGAAGACCCATCAGGATCATGCGGGAAAGGTTTTGACGATCCTTCAGGAGAATAATTTATATGCTAAATTGGAGAAATGTTTATTTTCGGTGCAGGAGCTTCCGTTCTTGGGATATCTGCTTTCTGACTCTGGTTTTCGTATGGGCCCCGAAAAGGTCCGGGCGGTTCTGGAATGGGACCGACCAGAGAATCAGAAAGCTTTGATGCGGTTCTTGGGGTTTACTAATTATTATAGGAAATGTATTTCAAACTATTCCACCATTGTAAAACCTCTCACGGATATGACTAAGAAGGGCGCTGACGTCTCTGTCTGGTCGGATGAAGCATTGCAGGCCTTTTCGACCATTAAGGAGCATTCTGTGTCTGCTCCCATTCTGGTGCAGTCCGATGTGTCTCAGTCATTCATCGTGGAGGTTGATGCATCTGAAGTGGGGGTTGGAGCGGTACTGTCGCAGGGTTCATCTCCTGGCAAATGGGTCCCGTGTGCTTTTTTCTCCAAGAAGCTCTCGGTCGCCGAGAGGAATTATGATGTTGGAGATAGGGAGTTGCTGGCTATCAAGTTGGCCTTTGAGGAATGGCGTCACTGGTTGGAGGGGGGCATCTCACCCCGTTACGGTATATACAGACCATAAGAATTTGGCTTACTTGCAGTCTGCCAAGCGTCTGAACCCTAGACTGGCCAGATGGTCACTGTTTTTTACCAGGTTCAATTTTGTGGTTACCTTTCGCCCAGGGGTTAAGAACGTCAAGGCAGATGCCTTGTCTCGCAGCTTTCCTGGGGGAGGTGATTCAGGGGATCCTGCTCCGATTTTGGCAGATGGGGTGTTTGTCTCTGCTCTGTACCCCGAATTGGAGATGGAGGTGTTGGGAGCCCAGGAGGGGGCTCCTGGTTCTTGTCCCCCAGGGAGGTTGTTTGTTCCTGAGGGCCTGTGATACAAGGTATTTAAGGAACATCACGATACTGTCCTTGCTGGGCATCCTGGTGGTAAGTCTACCTTTGATCTTGTGTCCCGGAGGTTCTGGTGGCCCGGGTTACATAAGAGCATTGAGGATTACGTGGCAGCTTGCGAAACCTAGGCTCGGTCAAAAGGTTGCCCATACTCGATCGGCTGGTTAACTTCTTCCATTGTCTATTCCGTCTCGTCCCTGGACGCACTTGTCTATGGACTTTATTACGGATCTACCGAGTTCCTCCGGGAGAACAGTAATTTTGGTGGTAGTTGACCGTTTCAGTAAAATGGCTCACTTTATATCTTTATCTAGTCTGCCTAACGCCAAGACCCTTGCGCAGATTTTTGTGGATAATATTGTGAAATTGCATGGTATTCCTTCGGATGTGGTCTCCAATAGGGGCACGCAGTTGGTCTCCAGGTTTTGGAGGTCGTTCTGCTCTCGGCTTGGCATTCAACTTTCATTCTCTTCGGCTTTTCATCCGCAGTCGAATGGACAGACAGAGCGTACTAATCAAAACCTGGAGACCTACTTGAGGTGCTTTGTGGCTGAGAATCAGGAGGACTGGTCCTCATTCTTGTCTCTAGCAGAATTTGCTTTGAATAACCGTAGGCAGGAGTCCACGGGTAAGTTGGCGTTTTTCGGCGCATACGGCTTTCATCCTCAGTTTGGTACCTTTTCTGGGACTGGTTCCTCTGGGATGCCAGAGGAGGAGAGATTTTCTTCTTCTTTGTCTTCCATCTGGCGGAAGATCCAAGGGAATTTGGAGAAGATGGGTGAGAGGTATAAGCGAATGGCTGACAAGAGACGTGTGACTGGTCCGGACCTGTGTGTGTGTGTGATCTGGTATGGTTGTCCACTAAAAATATTAAGTTGAGAGTGCCATCTTGGAAACTGGGTCCAAGATTTATCGGTCCGTACAAAATATCTGCATTGATCAACCCAGTAGCATTTTGGCTGTATCTTCCGCAAACTTGGAGGATTCATGACGTGTTCCACAGGTCTTTACTGAAAAAATACGTGAAACCGGTGGAACCATCGCCATTGCCTCCTCCTCCTGTTCTGGTCGATAGAAATTAGGAGTTTGAGATCTCCAGGGTTCTCGACTCTAGAGTTCTTCGGGGTTCCCTTCAGTATCTGGTACACTGGAGGGGATACGGCCCTGAGGAGAGGATGTGGGTTCCTGCACGGGATGCCAGTGCCAGCCAACTGGTGAGGTTTTTTTTCATAGATCCCATCCCCATAAGGTTGGTCCGGGGTGTCCGGAGTGTCCGGAGGTCACCCGTAGAAGGGGGGTACTGTCATGCCCGGCTTTGACTCTGTGCGGAGGTCGGCCAGAATAGCAGCACGTCTTTAGTGTTTGTTTTGGAGTCGTGCTGGATCCGCCTCCCATCAGGTGCGCTGGGTGGGGTCATTAGTTTAAATTGCTCTCAATTCCAGTGCTCTGAGCGGGTTATAGAAATCAGTCTGGCCTAGGAAGCAAGCAAGCAAGGAAGGTTTTCTGTCCCAGCTCTGTTAAGATAACTGTGGTTTCTGTTCTTGTTGTTTTAGTTGTGTTGGTATCTTCTCTCCCATCCAGGTTCTGTGCAAGCAGGCTGCTCCTATTTCCCCTTTTCACCATCTCAGGGAAGTTTGGGTGTATTAACCCAGGCACGAGGACAGCCTGTTCAAGTTTGGGGTTGGGGTACTTTTCTGGGGAAGGGGGGGTTGGGGTATGGGAGGTGTCCACTTCAGATTCGCGGGTATCTACAACGAATACGTAGATTTGCTTTCTAATGGCTAATACACTGAAAATTGTATCCTGGAACATTAAAGGGTTTTGAGATCACCGGGTAAACGCATGATGGTTTTGAGGCACCTCAAAAGATTTAGGGTCGATATAGCGCTATTACAAGAGACTCATCTAACAGCTCAAGATTTCTATCGCATGAGGAAGCTATGGGTGGGGGAGATATTTGGGTCGGAGGCCACAGAGAAAAAGGCAGGTGTCAGTGGCGTAGGGATCGCCATAGCAACCATAGCAGTGGCTATGGGGCCCTACGTCACTGGGGGCCCATCCGGACCGCATTCATTATATATTTTTTTTTATTAACAGTCACAGTGCACAGTAAAAACACACAGGCAGCCAGGCCCGACCGCCCGCCCAGTGTAGTGGGCGGGGCGTGGGCAGTCCGCGGCTCGGGCCTGGCTGGGGGGAAGGCAAGGAGGAGTAGGTCAGGACTGGAGGCTGAAGCAGGCGGGCCTGGGGCTCACTGCCGCACGAGCAGAAGAGGTAGGTAACTAGAGGGAGGAGGAGGAGGCGGACTCAGGCGGTGAAGGGGGCGGGGCCGGGACCGTGGAGGGGGCGAGGCTGAGCCAGGCCGTGGAGGGGGGGGGGGTTACCTGTTGTGGAGGGACTAGGGAGGGAGAGGGAGTGCTGCTGCACTGGCGCCAGTCAGATTACCGCTATCTCTATCTGAGTCGCTCTGTCACTGACCTGACATCAGTGACATTGCTCCGCCTCTCCCCTCCTTAGTTCTTATGATGGACAGTGACCAGCAACAGGACGGCCCGATGTGGGCGGAGCTATAATAGCCCCGCACCCTTTTCTGCCCGCGATTCCTGCTGCCTGAAGTTGAACCTTCCCTGCCCAGCATGCTGACCATCAGTTGGATTGCCACAACTGCACCAGTGATGTGAGTGGCAGGGGAACTGGGGTTATATTCAGCTTTCCCAGACTGCGCACATGTGACCTGCAGTACAGTAGGAAAGCTGGGTGAATTATATCATGAGATGTCATCCAGCTTCCCTGCTATCCTGCATGGCACAAGTGCAGAGGCATTAGAGTATGGGGGAGAGGCACAGCAGGAAAGCTGGGTGTCTATATATGTGTATTGTATATGTGTGCGTCCATGTATGTGGTGACTGTGTGTATAAGTGCGCCCCTGTATGTGAAGAGTATGTGTATGAGTGCGTCCATGTATGTGGGGAGTGTGTGCATGACTGCGTCCATGTATGTGGAGAGTGTGTCCATGTATGTGGAGAGTGTGTGTATGAGTGTGTCTATGTATGTGTGAAGAGTGCGTGTATGACTGCGTCCATGTATGTGTGAAGAGTGCGTGTATGAGTGTCTATGTATGTGTGGAGAATGTGTGTATGACTGCGTCCATGTATGTGGAGAGTGCGTCCATGGCTGTAGTATCAAAGGTACAGAGGCTAAAATACTTGTGGATATGTAAAGGTAAATCAGACAGGTCTATTACAATTGCAGCGCAGGTTTTAAAGGGGTTGAGTTGAATTTAAACTCCGTCAGCAACTGGAAATGTCAAAAAACAAAGTAGTGCTAAAAATGACAGTAAATACAGTAAATAAAAAGTCACAAAATAGCCATATAAGAGGGGTTTGCACAGGAGGAGGCGGTTTGTAAAGAAGTGTGTGTGGGGGGGCCCCGTACAAAAATTTGCTATGGGGCCCAGTCAGTTCTAGTTACGCCTCTGGCAGGTGTCCTCACCTTATTGAAAAAAGGCCTACCATATACGGTATTAGATCATGTCCATGACGAGAGAGGTCGAGTGTCACACCTACATCTTACGTCAGTGAAGGGAGACTTAAGCATCTATAATGTATATGGGCCAAATTAATCGGATGCACATTTTTTTTATGCCTTGAGACAACGGCTATCTAAGGATCCTGTAGCTTTAAGAATAGTAGGTGGAGATATGAACACCGTAGTCAGCGAAGTTGAAGACAGGAAAAGAGATTGTCCAGTAGGAGAGGAGGGGAGGACGCAAACTTAGCGCGACTTCTGGCCGATGCAAATCTTGTAGATATCTGGCGCCTAGCTCATCCAGAGGGAAGGGAATTCACTTTTTTCCCTGCAGCCCATAAATCATGGTCCCGTATCGATTACATCTTAGCAGACAGGGACTCCTTGGGGCAATTCACAGAATTAAGAATTGAAGACATGGTGATCTCTGATCATGTTCCTGTCTAGATTCTATTCCAGGATGGAATACCGAAGGGATCAGACTTTTTGTGGAGGTTCCCAACGAAAATTTCTGAGACATGCTCCATGGATGGTGGATGGAATATCAGCAAGATAATAAAGATACCCCAGATCCCCAATTGCTGTGGAACGCAGGGAAGGCAGTGGTCAGGGGAAAAATCATGGCGTATATGTATAGAAAAAAGCGCACAACTAGATCAAAACTAGCCCAACTTAGTGACGAGTTGAGATCAGCGTACTCAGCTTTCCAGAGTAATCCCAATCCAATCTCGCATCAAAAATGGCGTCAAGCAAAACAGACGTACGAGTCATGGCTTCTTCAATGGGAACAGCTAGTACAATGGGAGGCACACTTATTTAGGTACGAAAATAAAGCGGGGAAGATTCTAGCTAGACTTACAATGGGACGGACTCTCATACACAGTCTTCGAGATAGCGCAGGCAAAATATGTTCTCATCCCGAGGAAATAAATGGGATTCTGCAAGATTGTTATACCAAACTATATGACACTTCAGGGTGCAAAAATAGAGGAGTCCAGGAGTGGTTAGGAGACGTCAGACTTTCAAAGATAACGGAGGAAGATAGGTCCATGCTTAATTCTCCTATAACTACGGAGGAGGTATTACGAACGATTAAATCTCTTACCTTGGGGAAGGCACCAGGCCCAGACGGGTTCACAGGAGAATTCTATCGCAAACTAGCTCCTGACATAGCCCCCACTCTTTCGATCATTTTCATCGGTTATATGCAGGGTAGAGCTATTCCGTCATATACAAACACAGCCCATATCAAAGTCCTGCCAAAACCAGGCAAGAATCCCACCCTGGCTTCCTCATACCGTCCAATTTCGCTCATTAATGTGGACCTAAAGTTAGCATAAAAAATCCTAGCAGATAGGTTATTGTCTATACTTCCTAAATTAATCTCCCCAAGTCAAGTGGGATTTGTCCAAGGCAGGGCAGGGGTCTCTAATATTCGCAAGGTGTTGGGGGTCCTGGACGAGATAAAAATGCATCCGGGTGCACATCCATCCCCGGCAAGGGTGGCAATTGATGCTGAAAAAGCTTTTGATAACGTTGACTGGGGATGGATGGGCGGCGTGATGGAAAATATGGGATTAACTGTCCCGTTTCGACAATACTTAACTGCCCTGTATACTGACCCGAAAGCCAGAGTCCATACTCCGGGATTTGTTTCTCCTCCCTTTGCATTACGAAAAGGTACCAGGCAGGGGTGTCCGCTATCCCCCCTGCTATTCAACCTAGCCATTGAGCCGCTTTCCCGAAAATTAGCCCAGACCAATGACATAGAGGGTATAAAAATTGGTAATATTACCATAAAGCATGCCCTTTTCGCGGACGACCTTTTATTATTTTTAGAAAATCCCAAGAGGGATCTGAGACGAGTCTTCCAGCTCCTGGAAGACTTTGGAACAGTTTCGGGCTACAAGGCCAACCCTACTAAGTCTGAACTTCTCTTATTACATAACCGCCCCAAAGACACTACTTCTTTCCCGCTAGATGTTCCCATTCATATAGCTAGTACTTCAATAAAATACTTGGAATACATATAGGAAGACGTCCGCAATCCCTGTATTTATTGAATTATCCCCCTCTTATAAAATCTATTCTGGCAGACTTAGATAGATGGAAAAAGCTCCCGCTGTCATTGGGGGGGAGATGTCAGCAACTAAAAATTATCAGCATTCCGAAGATACTCTATCATCTGCAGAGTATTCCCCTCTTGCTCAAACATTTAGAAATGATCAAACTGGAATCAGCATTCCGATCCTTCTTATGGGTAGGGAAGAGGCCTAGAATAGCTTTACGTAAGCTTCAATTACCAAAACAAAAAGGTGGGCTGTCATTTCCATGTCTTCGGCTTTATAATCTGGCAGGATTGCTGAGACACTGTATTGATTGGATCTTTGACACCAGCTTTTACTCCAATTGTAGGCTAGAATCTCAATTGGTTAGGCCCTGGTCTTTGGGAACGCTGCTGCTACAGTCCGGGATACTATAGCTACCTGGAAAGAGGTATGTAAAATCCTTAAATTGCTCTTCTTGCTCTCCAAGCTTATGCCCATCTGGGGACATCCAGAATTTGCGGCGGGAGTTTAATCTAAACACTTTAGAGAGTGGAGAGCAAAGGGAACAAAAAGAATGGGGGATTTTTGGAATGGTCAGGAGGGGCGCCTTAGCTCCTTCTCGGAAATTAAGGACAGGTATAAGCTTACTCACTCCCAACACTTATTTGCATATATGCAAATTGAAAGTTTCCTTAAAGGGACACTGACAGGGCCAATAAGCATATTGAGGTATATATATGGCAGTACAGGTCTTATAATGGGTATTACAATCATATAAGTATCCCCCCTGTCCACATTATACATACAGTAAACTTAAGTTTTATAACCTACTCCAACGGTCTTCAATCTGCCCAAGGGGCGGAGTTTCACCTCTCTTGCGCCCAGCCAGCCTCCCCCAACTGCCGCTTTGAAGCGCCGCCCAGCTCATGAATATTCAGTTTGCTAGGCGGCTTCTGCGGTCCCCGCTCTGAAGCGCTGCGCTTAACAGTTCCCGGCGCAAGCGCCGGATCTTGTGAAGTCCGGTACAGTAAGCGCCGCCCAGCTCATCAATATTCACTTTGCTGGGCAGCGCTTACTGTCCCCGACTTCACAAGATCCGGCGCATGCGCAGGGCACTGTTCAGCGCAGCGCTTCAGAGCGGGGACCGCAGAAGCCGCCCAGCAAACTGAATATTCATGAGCTGGGCGGCGCTTCAAAGCGGCAGTTGGGGAGGCTGGCTGGGCGCAAGAGAGGTGAAACGCCGCCCCTTGGGCAGATTGAAGACCGTTGGAGCAGGTTATAAAACTTAAGTTTACTGTATGTATAATGTGGACAGGGGGGATACTTATATGATTGTAATACCCATTATAAGACCTGTACTGCCATATATATATACACCTCAATATGCTTATTGGCCCTGTCAGTGTCCCTTTAAACATAGAACCCAAACTCCTGCAGCAATAATGCTCCCTAATGACATGGACAGGCTTTGAGGTCAAGGAAAAGTAAAAAAAAGGCACTGTTTTTGCACACTTGAAAAAAGAATTCCCTCTCATATCAACAGAAAATACGATTATCCTAGGATTAGAAAAGGTTAGGAAAACAACTTGGAATGAAGGATGGAGAGAAACACATTTTAGGATACTACATAAAGCCATCTATGGCTTCAACTGTGCTGGGAAAGACCCAGATCAATCTAGAATTGTCGCTTGTCCAAAATGTCACCTTAGGGGGTCGGATATGATTCATGGGCTCTGGTCTTGTCCAGATGCCATGCAATTTTGGAAGATGTTTAAAAACCATATCAAGGCACATCTGAAAATATTGATTCCAATCACACCAGAACTTATTATTTTCCACTCATCTCCTGATCGTAACCTCACTTCTCCAATAGTTCACATTGCAATTTTGGCGGCCAAGCGTCGTCTTTTGAGAAACTGGCTGCAGCCTCGGATTCCGACAGCCTCTGAGATATTCACACAAATCAAGAGGTGATTTGATATGGAAAGAATGGAGGTGGAGCAGACTGGCGGGTCATTAATCAGTTTGTTTTTAAAAAAAAATGGAAGACATTCATGTCAACGGTATACTCAGACAAAGAATTGAAAACCCTTCTTGGGTTCAGATTGGTACTTAAAGAATAGGATAGCAGGATCCTTGGGGAGGCTATTGGTCGATTAGATTGTTGATCTTATTTGTGTTGAAGGAGGGACACCCTATTGTTTAGGGGGGGAGGGGGTAAAAGTTGGAAAATTAGGATGACTTATAAATCTCAGTTGTAAAGGTTTCATGCTATTATATATGTGATTCTTCGAAACTGATTACCATCAATGGAAGCATTATGTATGTACTCAAACCCATTACATGAATATATACTACTGATTATGAATGAGCAATAAAAATTTATATTTCAAAAAAAATACCCCAAACAACCATACACAATGGCATTATTAGCCAAGCAGAGTGCGTCACTCCTAAAGAATCTCAGGAGGCGCTACCAAGGTATTTAAACAGCAGGTTCAATGGACAGATACAATTAAAAGAGGTTAGGTGAACAGATATTATAATATATAGTACAGACCAAAAGTTTGGACACACCTTCTCATTCAAAGAGTTTTCTTTATTTTCATGACAATGAAAATTGTAGATTCACACTGAAGGCATCAAAACTATGAATTAACACATGTGGAATTATATACATAACAAAAAAGTGTGAAACAACTGAAAATATATCATATTCTAGGTTCTTCAAAGTAGCCACCTTTTGCTTTGATTACTGCTTTGCACACTCTTGGCATTCTCTTGATGAGCTTTGTTGGAACTGATAAAATTGACATCTATGATACAGCTTTAATGCAAAGATGTTCCTTGATATTTTGAACTGAATCAGCCCGGGTCTGCTTGATATGCAAATGAGAATCATCAAAGGGTTCTTGGGGCAGGACACTGATGAAAGGAAGATCTGCCAGGACTGTCACATCCTGGGGAAAGCCCGACCCCCGCTGGTATTTACTGCCCACACCTGTGTCAGCAAGGACATATATGCTGGGATGGGGGCAGGGGCATATGATACAACTTTCTTCCTGTGTAATTACCTGCACCAACCTAACTCACAAGTAAGAGCAATGGTGACCTTGGTGACCTCTGGGACAAGACAAGTCTTCCTGGACTCTACAATCAAGAATGTGATTCACTGAGACCTGCTGGAGAGGAGTGTTCTGAGTACAGAAGAAAAGCCCATGGCATGTGTGACAGAGAGAGAATGGTGTAGCTAGCTCAAGAATCCTGACCCCCCACCAATCCCCTCTCCCATTCCCTTAATTGTATTTAGAATGTAGATATATCCCTATTTGTAAATAAATCCAACACTGAGTTAAGATATAGTTGTTCTTCAGTAATTTAAGGCACCCGCAAAGCAGAGCACATTCTACATTTGGCACACATAGAACCTATAAGACGGAATTGCTCTAATTCAAATTGCTGAAAGAACAGACCAGACCTGTTGCACAGAATCCTTGGTGAAGTTAGCTGGATCTTGGACTTCGTAGAAGGATTGAAATTTTGGTGAGTTATTCATTGGATATGCAAAAGTTCTAATTGTTTGTTGTCCTTGAGTGTATGTGGAGTTGTAATAGTGGATAAAGTATTGAATGCGGTATGTTAATAAGGGTTTAAGCAGAGGAAAGTGTGGATTCTCTGTAGAGGAAAAAGTTTGTTTGTAATCTTGACTTGAGTTCAGACTGAGTGTGTGCATATATGTAAAGACATTGTGGGAACACTGAAAAGTTTGGTTCTTTGTCTTGTTCACTTGTGAGTCTGTATTGGCAGTACAATAGCTTTTATATTAATAGTTGTATATTGTGTTGAGTGTACATTGGCGAAATGGAACTGGCCTATAGTTATGTTAAGAAATATGCCTCTGCCAAGTATCATTCCTGTGCAGATGAACCTCTTAAGAGTCAAGTTAATGCGTTGTTGTCTCAGTGTCAGCAACATAATGACGAGCTGCAGAGTAGACCGCTTACAAAAAAAGGTAACAAAGAGAAATTGGCTAACAAAATTGCGGTATTGCTCAGAATCACAGAAATTTCTGAGCAAATGGGGGAGCAATGGAGAGCAGAAAGGAGTCAACTTGGAGAGCAGATAGAGAAAGTTGGAGATAATCTTAGGAGCATTGCAACTGCCTCCAGTGTTGAAATGAATGACTTGAGGGCTACAGTGTGCAATTTATCCGAAAAAAATTGTGAGCTCCAAGAACAATTGGAACAATGCAATGCAAACTTTGATATGAAGAGTAGGCTTGTTGGTTCATTGCAACTAAAGTTATCTCATATGGAGGAATTGGTAATGTCTTTGGAGAGGAAATTGGAAGATGCAAACTCCCAGCTACTTAGAAAAGAGCAATGGATATTATCCCTCAATGAACGGAAGAAAAGGTGTCCATCAGCCAATATCTGTATTGTCACTGATGTGAATACATCCAATGAGGTGGCATTAACAAATGATCCTGGATATATAGGGGAGGGCACTAGTGTACTCACAATTAATGAATAACAATTAACTTACATTGTGCCAGATTCTGGGTGAGTTTAATACACTGGAGTCACCCGTGTGCCTATCTAATAAATTTGAGGCTATTGTACAGAAATACACTTTGACTGATAAAGATGCATGCTCTCTTCTAAAGGCTTGGGTACCAGCACCTCTAGCAGCCGAGGTATCTGCATATGAGAATGATAACTTAGATGCAGAGGGAAGGATGAAAGAACTGCAGCGTGCGTTAAAGAGTCGTGATGATAGAGGGATAAATGCGTTACAAAGAATGAGATTTAGAAGAGGAGATGACCCTATATTGTTCTGTAACCAATATCTTTCACTGTACAAAAGTGTGTATAACTGTCCTGGTATGTCTGCTGATGATCCGAGCCTCATATACTCAATGGCCAATATCTGTTATGTGAACTATCCTAATAGGATTGCCCTCAGAAATGCCAATTCATACCAGAGCTTTATCAATATACTTAGAGACTGGTGTGATGAATCCAGTGATGGTTATAGATCAGATGCAGATATATCAGTAGTGAGCAGAGGTACAAGAAGGAAGAAATTCATCAGGTGTTACAAATGTCACAGACCAGGGCACATTCAGAGGTTTTGTAGAACCCCTGATATTTCAAGCCTGATACAGGATGATAAAAGTATATCCACCCAGGACAAGGAAAGCATACCACAGGAGCCTGATGTCATGGATAACAGCCTTGGGGAGTCAGGAAATGCTGAGGGGCAAAAGGAGGAGGTTTCAGCTAGCAATGGCCCCCATCCTCCGAATAGCCAACAGCCATGGGGGACGAGCATACCAATGTTTGCACCCTGGGCTAATCTTCCATTTTGGCTGGTATGCAGTTGGTCCCAAATAGCATTACCATTTTTCATAACAAATATGGCAAACTTTGTGAGCAATGCCTGCTTAGTTAGGTAAGAATATGGGACTTATATTCTAACCGTACAGATAACAGGACAAGGCTTAGAGAATAAGGATTTGACTATAATGATAATTGTGTGTAATAATTGTCTTTGTGTTTCTTTTTCAGGAGCCACTGAAGGCAGCTTAGTCAAGCTGGCCAAACACTAATGTTTTTGTTTTGTTCACAGGTTTTAGGTGGAGTGGTCCGGACTACATTTAGTTAAGCATTAGTTAGATCAATTTAAAAAGGTCTTCATAGTCACCACGTGGTATCATGAGCTCAATAATTAGTAATTGTTTGCAAACAATTAAATAACAGTCAGGCATTTGTTGGTTGAAACAGTCACGTATACTCTACCTTTGTGATGTGAATGTATTTTTTGTCCCCCCCCCCCCCCAATGACCTTTTGTGTTTTAGGTGTAAATAGCATTTGCTCTTTCAATGGATCTCACAGGAAGATGTCTTTGTTCACACACCAGAACAAAAGTTGAGTTGGGAAATGGTGTTAGTATGTGTCTGTCTGTCTGTGTGCGATGTGTTAAGGGCCAGCAGAATTATTATTATTATTTTTTTTTATATATGTGATTTATTTATTTTTTCTACCTGTGCATTTGTATTCCTTGTTAACATTTTTAAATTAACAATTTTTTATTTTTTTTTAAGTATTTTGTAATTTATGTTTTTATATATACAGACCTACTGCTTGGGTAGGCACTAAACTTTAAAGTTGTTTACCAGATTGGTCATTTTCTAGTTAGTATGGTACCAGTGTAGTATGGTACCAAATGGGGGAAAGTGTTTGAAAGGATTATAGGTCACACTAAGAGGCCATGTTTTTTTGTTTGTTTTTGTGTGGTTTACAAATAGTCCCCAGCTAGGGTGGATTTAGATTACCGCCTGGTCTGAACCTAGGCATATTAGTGAGGTTACATGTAGGTGTAGAAAGGTATTGACTGCTAAGAATAATGATACTGCTCTTGATTTTTATTTCCAGGATCCATAATGAGGCAAAATTACATATTCAAATTTGGGACCCTGGAGAAGTAGCAGCAGCCCAAATATTGTGGTGGCAATTGGACTACATTCGTAGCGTTCATCTTGCACATTTTATTAATAGATCTTAGAAACTTCTTAGAAAAAAAAGAGTGACTGGGATTTTTTGCGAGGTGTGGCAGATTATTTGGAACAAGATGACAGTGCCCCATTTAAATGTGCATGGACATCAGCTAGAAGTCTACATGGGGGAAGGCCTGCCATGGACAATAGAAGAACACATGTGGTTGTTTTGCATAAATTCACCATATTGCTGAGTTCTTTTTGTTTTCTTGTTTCCTCTTACTTGCACCATTAAATCAGTGAGTGGAAAATGAAGGAAGCAGAAGTTCCTATCAATATATAATCCATACTGAAGTTCTAAAAACTAATTGTCTGTAGTCTGATATGGCCATGTCTATTCAATCTTCGGGCACATCTTTGAGCCTTTGAATAGCTAGATAATAGGTCCCTTGCAGCACCTATTATACAGGGGTAAGAAGGTAGAATGACCAACATGAAAAATTATTCAGCCTTCTGGAAATTGTAAATGTGTATGCCAGACATTTATAGCATGTGGTTGGTGATTAATTTACTCAAATGGTGTACTCGATTATCATGAATGAGGCCTGAATTTTCACATGTCTAGTTTAAAATCATGCAGAGTATGGTATTATGGGTAACAGTCCAAGGTTTCACTTTATGCTTATTGGCCAATATAGAGCACAACGTACATTAGAATCACCTGTATTAGACATATATACATCTATCATGTATCTTTGATTGTTTATTTTTATTTTATGAGATCTTGTGAAAAGTAGAATTCAGCTGGACTTTTGCAATGCACAGACTGTCATATATTGCTAAAGTGGGCTTACCCATATTCCAGTTATATAAGGCAGCTGATGAGCAAGACTAGTTGGTAGTGAAATGACAATCTGGTTAAGGGATCGAGTCAATTAGCATGGTGTAATGTTATATACTGTATGTGATATCAATGTAGGATATGTAGATTTTCCTGTGATTATCATGAGGGATATTGGTGACTTGTTATTTATTTATTAATATCCATATTGAATAGTGTGTGACTGTTGAATGAATGGGCTCCTGTTCTGCCTATGCCTGCCCATGTTGACGAAGAAACTGTTTCCGAAGAAAGGCCGCAATGCCGGAAAGTTCGTAGGACTGGAGTAATGCAGATATCAAGTTCCTGTGGTTATTTTTTGATTGTGTGTGCCAATAGGCACAAGACCAGGGAATGTTGGAACTGATAAAATTGACATCTATGATACAGCTTTAATGCAAAGATGTTCCTTGATATTTTGAACTGAATCAGCCCGGGTCTGCTTGATATGCAAATGAGAATCATCAAAGGGTTCTTGGGGCAGGACACTGATGAAAGGAAGATCTGCCAGGACTGTCACATCCTGGGGAAAGCCTGACCCCCTGCTGGTATTTACTGCCCACACCTGTGTCAGCAAGGACATATATGCTGGGATGGGGGCAGGGGTATATGATACAACTTTCTTCCTGTGTAATTACCTGCACCAACCTAACTCACAAGTAAGAGCAATGGTGACCTTGGTGACCTCTGGGACAAGACAAGTCTTCCTGGACTCTACAATCAAGAATGTGATTCGCTGAGACCTGCTGGAGAGGAGTGTTCTGAGTACAGAAGAAAAGCCCATGGCATGTGTGACTGAGAGAGAGAATGGTGTAGCTAGCTCAAGGATCCTGACCCCCCTCCAATCCCCCCTCCCATTCCCTTAATTGTATTTAGAATGTAGATATATCCCTATTTGTAAATAAATCCAACACTGAGTTAAGATATAGTTGTTCTTCAGTAATTTAAGGCACCTGCAAAGCAGAGCGCATTCTACAAGATTCAAGAGGTAGTCAACTGAAATGGTCTTCCAATAGTCTTGAAGGAGTTCCCAGAGATGCTTAGCACTTGTTGGCCCTTTTGCCTTCACTCTGCGGTCCAGCTCACCCCAAACCATCTCGATTGGGTTCAGATCCGGTGACTGTGGAGGCCAGGTCATCTGGCGCAGCACCCCATCACTCTCCTTCATGGTCAAACAGCCCTTACACAGCCTGGAGGTGTGTTTGGGGTCATTGTCCTTTTGAAAAATAAATGATGGTCCAACTAAACGCAAACCGGATGGAATAGCATGCCGCTGCAATATGCTGTGGTAGCCATGCTGGTTCAATATGCCTTCAATTTTGAATAAATCCCCAACAGTGTCACCAGCAAAGCACCCCCACACCATCACACCTCCTCCTCCATGCTTCACTGTGGGAACCAGGCATGTAGAGTCCATCCGTTCACCTTTTCTGCGTCGCACAAAGACACGGTGGAACGGAACCAAAGATCTCAAATTTGGACTCATCAGAACAAAGCACAGATTTCCACTGGTCTAATGTCCATTCCTTGTGTTCTTTAGCCCAAACAAGTCTCTTCTGCTTGTTGCCTGAGGAAATAGGAATTAGGAGCAGCACTATCTATGGCTTGTGCAGAGCTCTGGTGGTGTAATGCAGCAGCTGGGCAGGAGACAACAGATCCAAGGCGGTCAACAGAAAAGTCGAATGAGTAGAGGGCCACAGCAGCATATCCATCCAATCTTCTTGATTGTGCAAAGTTCCAAGGCACAGTGTACAAAGAACAGAACGTTTTGGCTAGACTAAGCCTTTATCAAGTGTATATTACAAATCTACAGACTCACATATATATAAAACTAAAGCACACCCACATCATTAATTGCCCAATGGTTGACGAGGCTCAGCATGCAGCAAATCATAGTGAGTTCTCACAGCAGTTTCTGAACTTGGGGTAAAAGAGGGTTGATGCCATGTGTGAACGATTCAGTGAGCGTGGCTACCCCAAGACACTGCTGAACAGAACAAAACAAAGGATCTCTTTGGTTGACAGGGAGTCAGCACTCCAGAAACCTACTAAGGCCAGGTCCGGGGCTAGGGTTCCCTTTGTATCCATCTTCGGCCGGGACAGTGGTGACATTGCTCACATCCTTAGGAAGGAATGGCACATTCTGCAAAGAGGTTTGCCTAAAATTGATCAATTTTATTCCCCGCCGATGATGGCCTACAGTAGGAACCCTAGCCTACGTGACAAGTTGGTCAAATCAGATATTGGTGGCCGCGCCTTGGACACACAAAGGCTTTTTGCTCCACGCAAAAATGGCACCTTTCCATGCTTGTCTTGCTGTAACTGCGGGAATATTTTAAAAGGGGACCACTTCTCTCACCCATATAGCAGAAAAAAGTATAAGATCAATGGGTATTATACCTGTAGATCACGTGACTTGGTATATATCATTCAATGCCCTTGTAGTCTCATCTATGTAGGTGAGACTACAATGGAAATCCGCGAACGGATCAATAAACACGATCCGCAAGGCAAGCATGGATAAGCCTGTGGCCAAGCACTTTGTGGAGGCCGGACACTCTGTCAACCAACTGCGGTTCAGGGTGATTGACAGCGTAGGGACCCTCCGTAGGGGATCGGTCTGTATGAAAGTAGCCTATGGCCACGGATCACGGACACGGATGTCAATCTTGTGTGCATCCGTGTTTTTTCACGGACCCATTGACTTGAATGGGTCCGTGAACCGTTGTTAGTCAAAAAAAATAGGACAGGGATCACGGACGCAGATGAACAACGGTGCATTTTCTGAGTTTTCAACTGACCCATTGAAAGTCAATGGGTCTGCAGAAAATCACGGAAAACTGCACTACGGACACGGATGCACACAACGGTTGTGTGCATGAGGCCTTAACCCCATAGGGACACAGCCTTTTTACACCTTAGGACCAGGCCATTTTTTGCAAATCTGACCAGTGTCACTTTAAGTGCTGATAACTTTAAAACGCTTTGACTTATCCAGGCCGTTCTGAGACTGTTTTTTCGTCACATATTGTACTTCATGACACTGGTAAAATGAAGTCAAAAAAATTATTTTTTTTGCACAAAATAATACCTAATTTACCAAAAAATTTCAAAAATTAGCAAATTTCAAAGTTTCAGTTTCTCTACTTCTGTAATACATAGTAATACCCCCAAAAATGTTGATGATTTTACATTCCCCATATGTCTACTTCATGTTTGTAGCATTTTGGGAATGATATTTTATTTTTTGGGGATGTTACAAGGCTTAGAAGTTTAGAAGCAAATTTTGAAAATTTTCAGAAATCTTCAAAATCCCACTTTTTATGGACCAGTTCAGGTTTGAAGTCATATTGTGAGGCTTAGATAATAGAAACCTCCCAAAAATGACCCCATCTAAGAAACTACACCCCTCAAGGTATTCAAAACTGATTTTACATACGTCGTTAACCCTTTAGGTGTTGCACAAGAGTTATTGGCAAATGGGGATGAAATTTGAGAATTTCATTTTTTTGTCTAATTTTCCATTTTAACCCATTTTTTTCCACTAACAAAGCAAGGGTTAACAGCCAAACAAGACTGTATCTTTATTGCCCTGACTCTGCCGTTTACAGAAACACCCAATATGTGGCCGTAAACTACTGTACGGCCACACAGCGGGGCGTAGAGTGAAAGGTGCGCCGTATGGTTTTTGAAAGGCTGATTTTTATGGACTGGTTTATTTACACCATGTCCCATTTGAAGCCCCCTGATGCACCCCTAGAGTAGAAACTCCCTAAAAGTGACCCCATCTAAGAAACTACACCCCTCAAGGTATTCAAAACTGATTTTACATACGTCGTTAACCCTTTAGGTGTTGCACAAGAGTTATTGGCAAATGGGGATGAAATTTGAAAATTTCATTTTTTTGCCTTATTTTCCATTTTAACCCATTTTTTCCACTAACAAAGCAAGGGTTAACAGCCAAACAAGACTGCATCTTCATTGCCCTGACTCTGCTGTTTACAGAAACACCCCATATGTGGCCGTAAACTACTGTACGGCCACACAGCGGGGCGTAGAGTGAAAGGTGCGCCGTTTGGTTTTTGGAAGCCAGATTTTGCTGGACTGGTTTTTTGACACCATGTCCCATTTGAAGCCCCCCTGATGCACCCCTAGAGTAGAAACTCCAAAAAATTGACCCCATCTAAGAAACTACACCCCTCAAGGTATTCAAAACTGATTTTACATACATTTTTAACCCTTTAGGTGTTGCACAAGATTTAATGGAAAATAGAAATACAATTTCCAAATTTCACTTTTTTGGCAGATTTTCCATTTTAATATTTCCAGTTACAAAGAAAGGGTTAACAGCCAAACAAAACTCATTATTTATGGCCCTGATTCTGTAGTTTACAGAAACACCCCATATGTGGTCGTAAACTGCTGTACGGGCACATGGCAGGGTGCAGAAGGAAAGGAACGCCATACGGTTTTTGGAAGGCTGGATTTTGCTGGACAGTTTTTTTTGACACCATGTCCCATTTGAAGCCCCCCTGATGCACCCCTATAGTAGAAACTCTAAAAAAGTGACCCCATTTTAGAAACTACAGGATAGGGTGGCAGTTTTGTTGGTAATAGTTTAGGGTACATATGATTTTTGGTTGCTCTATATTACACTTTTTGTGCGGCAAGGTAACAAGAAATACCTTTTTGGCACAGTTATTTTTTTTTTGTTATTTACAACATTCATCTGACAGGTTAGATCATGTGGTAATTTTATAGAGCAGATTGTCACGGACGCGGCGATACATAGTATGTATAATTTTTTTTTATTTATGTAAGTTTTACACAATGATTTCATTTTTAAAACAAAAAAAGTTTTAGTGTCTACATAGTCTAAGAGCCATAGTTGTTTCAGTTTTTGGTCGATTATCTTGAGTAGGGTCTCATTTTTTACGGGATGAGATGACGGTTTGATTGGCACTATTTTGGGGTGCATATGATTTTTTGATCGCTTGCTATTGCACTTTTTGTGATGTAAGATGACAAAAAATAGCTTTTTTTACACCGTTTTTATTTTTATTTTTTTACGGTGGTCACCTGAGAGGTTAGGACATGTGATATTTTTATAGAGCCGGTCCATACGGACGCGGCAATACCTAATATGTATACTTTTTTTTTATTTATGTAAGTTTTACACAATGATTTCATTTTTGAAACAAAAAAAATGATGTTTTAGTGTTTTCATAGTCTAAGAGCCATAGTTTTTTCAGTTTTTGGGCGATTATCTTAAGTAGGGTCTCATTTTTGGCGGGATGAGATGACGGTTTGATTGTTACAATTTTGGCGTACATGCGACTTTTTTGATCACTTTTATTACCTTTTTTTGGGAAGTAAGGTGGGCAAAATTTCTATTTCATCATAGTTTTTTATTTTCATGGCGTTCACCGTTCGGGTAAAGTAACATGACCGTTTTATAGATCAGGTCGTTACGGACGCGGCGATACCAAACATGTGTAGGGAATTTAATTTTTTTCATTTTTAATCAGTGATAAATGTGTTTTTTGATTTTTACTATTTTTTTCACTTTTTTCACTTTTTTTTTACCCAGACCCACTTGGTTCTTGAAGATCCAGTGGGTCTGATGTCTGTATAATACAGTACTGTACTCTATATAGGGTACTGCACTGTATTTTACTTACACTGAACAGATCTATGCTTTCAGCATAGATCTGTTCAGTACCATGGACAGCAGGACGCCTGAGCAGGCGTCCTGTTGCCATGGGAACCTTCCCCGTCTGTCACAACTGCGCAGACGGGGAAGGGTGAGGACTGGGGTGTCGGGGGGCTGTCTGGGGGCTCTCTCCCTCTCCCATCGGGGGGCTGCAAAGGCACAGCAGCCCCCCGATCGGAGAGGGAGGGAGCTCCCTGTGCTGTTAACCTTTTACATACAGCGGTCCGTACGGACCGCTGTATGGAAAGGGTTAAACGGCTGACATCGCATCAACGATGTCAGCCGTTTATACCAGGGTGCCAGCAATGTGCTGGCACCCTGGTATACCCACTAGAAGCCAACGATTATTCAAATGGAGGCGGGCGGGGGATCGCGATCCCGTCTGCCGCACCGCCCGCCTCCCGCACCGCCCGCAACCCTCCCCCTGCACCACCCGCCCACATAATATCATTCAGGGGTGCAGGGGGAGGAAGACCATGTATATTCTGGGCACTGTAAAGTTTCTGATCCCCGCGGTCAGGGACCGCGGGGATCAGAAACGGCAAAAAGCGCATCAAACCGCAGGTCTGAATTGACCTGCGGTTTGTTGCGATCGCCGACATGGGGGGGTCACGGGACCCCCCCGCGCATTTAGCCTAGGTGCCTGCTCAATGATTTGTGCAGGCACCTTGTTCCGATCACTGCCAGCCGGGCGGCAGTGATCGGAACAACACATGACGTACCGGTACGTCATGTGTCCTTAAGTACCAGGGCATCATGACGTACCGGTACGTCATGTGTCCTGAAGAGGTTAAAGTAATGATGGCCACTCGTTTTTCTTTACTTAGTTGCTTTTTTCTTGCCATAATACAAATTCTAACAGTCTATTCAGTAGGACTATCAGCTGTGTATCCACCTGACTTCTCCACAACACAACTGATGGTCCCAACCCCATTTATAAGGCAAGAAATCCCACTTATTAAACCTGACAGGGCACACCTGTGAAGTGAAAACCATTTCAGGTGACTACCTCTTGAAGCTCATCAAGAGAATGCCAAGAGTGTGCAAAGCAGTAATCAAAGCAAAAGGTGGCTACTTTGAAGAACCTAGAATATGACATATTTTCAGTTGTTTCACACTTTTTTGTTATGTATATAATTCCACATGTGTTAATTCATAGTTTTGATGCCTTCAGTGTGAATCTACAATTTTCATAGTCATGAAAATAAAGAAAAATCTTTGAATGAGAAGGTGTGTCCAAACTTTTGGTCTGTACTGTATATTCAACTGTATGATGCAACTTTTGAACAGACAATATCTGCAAGCTAAATCTGAAAAAATGAACTTTCCATTCATTTAAAGAAATTACCTGTTTTTTCATTCTGTGCAGTTTTTTGGATTATGTTGTAGAATTTGTTTTTCTTTTTTGGAAGGTTTATGTGGCAAATACATTGAAAATGATGTTCCTTTGCCAAACTAAAAACTCTCAACTAGAAAATAAAAATAAAATAAAATGAAAATCTTTCTTTATCCACAGTATTTAATGCAATTTTCAGTTTGTAGTATATGTTAATCTATATATATAAATAAGTACGTATATATGTTTGTATGTATGTTCTGTGATCAATCAAAAACCATTGATTTCAACAAAATTTGGTATACACATCCTTTGCAACCTGGAAATAAATTTTGTGGGGGTCACAGCTCTCTAGCACATACCGTTGCTGAGATATTCCCCAAAAATGCAAATATGGCACATCACATGACCTACATTAGCCAATAGAAGCTGCAGGTCTTTCTCTTCATATCCCAACTGCCATACACACGGTCACATGTCCCTTATCAGCCAATAGAGGCTCGCAGGTCTTTAGTCTCCACATACACACAGTTTTACACGAGGTTTCCATAACAACCCAGCCATTTTTCTTCAGTGCTACAGGCCAGCTTTAAAGTGTCAGGGTGCTGTGGATGACACTGTTAAGAGAGTGGAGTGCTGTGAAGGTGACAGTTCAGGGGCAGGTAGGGTGGCCTGTGGAGGTGACAGTTCAGGCCACCCTCAAAAGACGGACTTAAAAACCCTGTCCCCAGGTCCTGCTAAGCCACGCCCCCTCCCACTCTGCAGCCGACGGAGATTGAAAAAATGAAGGTAAAAATCAACTTCTGTCCAGCTGCAGGGAATCGACGGAGGGTGACCTCCTCCCTGCAGCTCATGCTCAGACAGCACAGTGTTGCTGTCGGAGAGTGAGCTGTTTAAAAGAACATCCCTGTGTCCGTCCATGCCCTGCACCGGATGGAGGACAGGGAGTCTGGAAGCTGGACTGTCCGGCCTAAAACCGGACCTCTGGCCACCCTACGGGCAGGCTGCTGTGGAGGTCACAATTAATGGGACGCTCCGCTATGGAGGTAAGTGTTAAGGGGCAAATTGCTGTAGAGGTCTCTGTTAAGGAGAAGGGGTACTGTGAAGGTCACTAATGAAGGGCCAGCTGCTGTGGAGGTCACTTTTAAGGGGGCGGCATGCTGTTGAGGTCACTGTTAAAGGGGCAGGCTGCTGTGGAGGTTACTGATAAGGGGGCGGGCACTGTAGATGTCTCTGTTAAGGGGACAGGTAGGGTCCACTATGAAGGTCAGTGTTAAGGTGCAGGGTGCTGTAGAGGTCACTGTTAAGGGGGATACTGTTGATATCTTTTAATGACATACACAAACATTAAATGAAATATACCCGTGCAAAGCCGGGTCCTTCTGCTAGTTGATACCTATAATCTATTCAGAAAGTCTTCAGACCCTTTCAATTTTTTTCACATTTTGTTATGTTGCACTACAATAAAAAAATAAATAAAAAAATTTACCCATCAATCTGCTCTGAATACGCCATAATGAGAAAGTGAAAACAGAATTTTATTTAAAAATAAATTTTTTACAGCTTATCAATAGTATGCTTAAGTATAATATTTCCACCCTTCCCACTGCTTGTATGTTAAAACAGAAAACAAAACAAAAGGAAACAATAAATAATAATAAAATAAAAAAAGAAGGATTTCTCTCTCTCTCTCATTTCTGCCAAAGTTCATCGAATCTGGCTTTTTTTTTCTTCTAGATACTAAATTAAATTTCTCTCATGTGGGCGAGGTTGTGACCCGGCTCTCCCACTCCCTGACCTCAGGGGCCGCGCCGTCTTTCCAATGTGATACAATACATTTTCTAGCTTGAAATAAGAGTTTGGCCACTTTTCCAATATACAGGTCTCAAGTTCCCAAGGGGCTCTAAATCCATGTTGTTTATATATTGTTTCGTTCACCTTCCACCAGAATTCGATGGTCTTCTTACATGTCCACAGTATATGAATATCGTCTACGAATATGAATACAGTATATGAATTGCACACATTTTTTGCTGCTAAATTCCTTGGTTTTGTAATATTGCATTAGCTTTTTAGGGGAATAGTATAGGCGGTACATTATATTAAATTGCATAATTCTATAGGAGAAATTACTTGAAACCCCATTTTTAGCCCTTATCACCCCCTCCCAGACTTCTTCCCGTTGAGGCTCCAGACCATCCTGCCATTTATGCATTTTTTTACTGCAATAATTTTTTTTTTTTGATCTAGCAAACTACCGTATATCTTGGACACCAATTTCTTTCCTATTTTTAATTTGAAGATATTGGCTGGGGGGGGGGGGGGGGGGGTGGGGAGAAGAGTAACAATTTGTGTTCCCCTGCCTAATGACACACGTAGGGCTTGTTTCAGTTGTAAATAAAAGAAGCAAAGATCCTTAATTCCAAATCTACCTTCATTTTTAAGATCTAGGTAGGAAACTATATCTCCCTCCCGTCATACCTGCCCCAATTTAGCAATTCCATGATTCCACCAAATCTTCTGTTCAATTGATTTAAATTCTGTAAGAAGTGTATTATCCCATAGTAAGGTGTCTGTATGTAACCCAATTGGAGCCCACAGTTGTCTTACCTCTTTATAAGTTTTGGTCCATAGCTCAAATAGCGGTATTTTACTAGTTTACGGCTGTGACAGAAGCATTAATTTTTAACGTCAATTTGTTTTCCCTTAGTCCTAACAGCAGCACAAGTGGGGAGTTCTCCCCTGTGAAACTAGTAGGACAGGTGGAATTTTTGACGACAATAAATTTCCTACCAAGTAATAAATAATTAGTAAAAAAAAACACCCCTATAAAGGGCAGACTGCCCATCATTCAGTGCTTTTATAACAAGTAGAAACAAACAAGGATGGGAAATTTGTGTGCTGCTGTTAGGACTAAGGGAAAACAAATTTACGTTAAAAATGAACGCTTCCCTTACGTCCTAACCAGCAGCACAAGTGGGGACCTAGCAAGTAACCCAACAAATTGGGAGGGGCTTTCCCAGGTATAATCCTATAGATTATTATTTTATTTTTTTATGAGAGGGCGGCAGACAGAATGGTACGTCCGAATGCTACCCCCTCTGAACGCCTAGAGTCTAGGCGATAGTGTCTAATAAAAGTGCTGTGGGAGCTCCAGGAAGCCGCAGAACAAATCTGTTCAAGTAAAACGAGATTATTTTCTGCAAAGGAAGTAGATATTGCCCTCGTGGAGTGGACAAAGGATGGAGGAGCCAAGCCTTGGGATAAAAAGGCTTCCCGGATTGCCTCCTTTACCCATCTACTTAGAGAGGGTTTGGAGGCTTTCAGACCTTTGCTTTTACCAGAAAGGGAGAGCAGTAGGTATTCCGATTTCCTAAAGTTCGCAGTCCTGTTCAGGTAGATTTCTTTATTTCTGGAAATGTCCAAGGAGTAAAGGGCTTCCGCTTCAGGAGATGATGGAGTAGGACATAGGACCGGCAGGGAGATGGTTTGATTTCGGTTACCGAATGAGGGAACCTTAGGAGCAAAGGTTGGTAGAAATCTCAACAGGACAGAGTCCTGGAGAAAGAGGGTATAAGGCTCAGTGGCAGCTAAGGCCTGTAATTCTCCAATCCTTTTGGCCGATGTTATGGCCAGTAAAAATGTGACCTTTAAGGACAGAAACCTAAGGTCTACATTCTCTAAGGGTTCAAAGGGAGGAGAGGATAGCCCATTTAGAACAATGGATAAATCCCAACTAAGGATAGGTCTCAGGATTCTAGGTTTTAATCTTTCGGCTCCCTTGAGGAACCTCCTGATTAGGTTCCTTGAGATAACGGTCTACCTAAAGAGGCAGAGAGAGCACTAATGTGGACTCTGAGAGTAGACGGACTTAGACCCTTGTCCAGGCCGTCCTGCAGGAATTGTAAAATAGCTGAAAGAGGAGGATCTGAGGGTACTACCTCTTTAACATCACACCACTGAAGAAAGATCTTGTGAATTCTTGAGTATGCCTTGTTTGTAGACTCCGCACGGGAGTGTGAAATAGTTCTCAAGACCTCCGCAGAAAGCCCTCTAGCTTCTAGTAGGGGCCTGTCAATCTCCAGGCTGTCAGATTGAGTTTCCTCAGATCTAGGCAGGGGCCTGTGTTTTGATACACAAGGTCCTGCATTAGGGGAAGTCTCCAATATGTGCCCTGACTCATCTTCATGAGCTGGGTGAACCAAGACCTCTTCGGCCAGAATGGTATTATTGCAATGATCGGGGTCTGGTCTTGTCTGATTTTCGTCAATACCCGTGGTATCATGGAAAGTGGAGGGAATATGTATGCCAGCCTGAACCTCCATAGAATAGACAGAGCGTCTATCACCAAGGGGTTGTCCTCCTTGTAGAGGGAACAGAACTTGTCCACCTTCGCGTTCAACCGGGTCGCCATCAAGTCGATCTCTGGAGTACCCCAACGTAGAGTGATCTGGGAGAAGATGTCTCTGTTCAGTGACCATTCGCCTGGAACTGGTAGACCCCGACTGAGTCGATCTGCAACTATGTTGAGATCTCCCCTGATGTGAACCACGGATAGGTGGGATAAACTGAGCTCTGCCCAAGAGAGAATTAGACCAACTTCGTGGAGAAGTGGTTGAGATCTCGTACCTCCCTGTCTGTTGATGTAAGTGACTACAGTGGTGCTGTCCGAACGGACTCTCACCGCCTTCCCGCGGATGAGAGGAGAAAAGTGATAAAGAGCTAGACGTACAGCTCTTAGTTCTCTCATATTGGACGAGAGATGCCTGTCCTGTGGAGTCCAGATACCTTTTACTGGACTGTCTTCCAGATGGGCTCCCCAACCTAGAAGGGAGGCGTCTGTGGTCAACGTGATCCAATGAGGTTGAATCAAGGACCTCCCATCTGATAGGTTCCTCCACCAATTGAGTGAGGAGCGGACTTTGACAGACAGGGAGTGAGTCTTGTCCAACCTCTTTGGGTTGTGGTTCCAGACATCTAACACGTCCTCTTGAAGTGGACGGAGGTGCCAAAGGGCCCAAGGAACTGCCTCTGCAGATGCTGACATGTGGCCCAACATCTTCATAAGTGTTCTGATGGAAACTCGACGAGGTGCCATGAGAAACTGAGCGGGGAGAGAAAAAGAGTCAATCCACTATAAATCCCAGGAAAATCCTGGAAGTGGAAGGTAGGATCTGGGATTTTTCCCAATTTATCAGCCAGCCCAACCGCTGGAGAGTCTGAAGAGCCAGATGAAGATGGGTCTTAAGAACGTCTATAGACACAGCTTTTAAGAGCCAATCATCTAGATATGGCACAATTTCTAGTCCTTGAAGCCTGAGCATGGCAACAACCGGAGCCACAACCTTGGTAAAGGTGTGGGATGCGGAAGAGATGCCGAAGGGTAGAACAGCAAACTGGTAATGCTTTACCACACTTTTTATGGAGACCGCAACTCTTAGGAACTTTCGGTGAGTTGGATGAATAGGGACATGAAGATAAGCGTCCTTTAGGTCTATGGTGACCATGAGGTCTCCGGGATTTAGAATGTTGATTAAGGAACGGATGGTCTCCATTCTGAAGCGCTTCTGTCTTATGAAGCGATTTAGGTAGCGCAGATCTATTATCATGCCCCAGTCTCCAGAAGTCTTTGGGACTAGAAATATGGGGGAATACACCCCTCACCCTCGTTCATGGGAGGGAACCTCCTCTAGGGCTTTTTTTGTGGATATAAAGGAGGACTGCGTCCTCCAGAATCTTTTGTTTGATTTGGGGTAAAGGTCGGGTAACACAAATTTCTCCTGAGGGGGAGACACGAATTCTATTGTGTAACCGAACAAAATTATATTTCGGACCCAATGGTCCGGGATCTTTTGCAGCCAAGTCTGCAGGAAAAAACGTAAATGACCTCCAACTGGAGGATTGCACAGAAGGTCTGGAGGGGAAGGGAGAAGGTAAGCGGGAGAGTCATAGGTCCGCCTTACGTTCACTGCCTCTACCACGATCGCGTCTGGAGGACGTCTGACGCCTCTGGGATCTCGAGGGGCCCTGAGGTCTTGTGTATCTGGACCTACTGCGACCCCGAAAGGACTGTTGAGGGAGATTTTTACCTTTCTTATCTGCCAAGCTTTCCATGAGCTTATCTAGCTCAGAACCAAAAAGCCTCCCTGGCTCATAGGGTAGGCCACATAAGTTGAACTTGGAGGTGTTTTCGGCGACCCATGGTCGCAACCAAAGGGCAGAATAATGTGCCATACTTTTCGCAGCCAAGTTCATATGTTGCGCAGAGGCGTCACATAGAAAATCCGCTCCCAATAGGAGGGTCTAAAATTGGTCCAAAATGTTCGTTCTGGCTACTCCGGCCTCTAGGTCAGCCTGAATTTTGAAGATGCGGGAACGTACAAAGTCTGCAGTCTCAGAGGAGGCGACAGCTACTGAGGCGGAGGCTGCCGCAGTAGAATAACTACGCCTTAAGGTGCATTCAACCTTACGGTCTAACGGGTCCTGGAGATTACTACCGTCATCTGACGGGACTAGGGTCCTTTTGGACAGTTTGGATATCGCCATGTCAACCTTTGGAGGCGGTACCCAAATGTCAGATTCCGATTCATGGAGGGGAAACATGAGTTTAAACCTCTTATTGAGGACTGGACCCTTCTCCGGGTGTTTCCATTCTGTAAGCATAAAACGCTTAAGGTTTTCGTCCACTTTGAAGGTTCTTAACCAACTAGAGGTGGATGGCGAAGCTTCCCCTTGCTCAAAATCACGGTCCCTTGACCGGATGGAGCGTAAAAGCCTTTGAGTCTTCTAGGCTGGAAACAGGAACAGTGAATCTTCGTCGTCAGAGGAAGAGGAGGAATGGTCATCCACAGAGATTTCTTCCAGCATAGGCATCAGAAACGGAGATGATTCTCTTGGTCTCTTTGAGGCGAGGGCGCTTTTAATTTCGGAAATAGAATTTCCCATGAAGTCTTTCATCCATCCAAACATGTCGCTTGCAGTGGGCTGCGACAGAGGTGGACGACATGATGGACACCGATTGTACTCGTAGGAGTCCAGCATTGGAATCTCGCAGGAAGCGAAGACTAAATGTCTCTGTATATGAGCAGATTTACAGCGCTGATCACCGTTAGGAGATGCCATCTGAAAAGAAATGTTCAGTTTAGAAGTAGTAGTAATAGCCACAGGTGTAGCTTTAGCTCTCAGTAGTAGTTTAGCAGGCACAGAACTGTAGCCTTAGCTCTCTGCTCAGAAAGAGGAAGTACTCCTCTTGTTGTGGGCTTATATAGGTGGATAGCTCCACCCCTAACCTTAGATCGGCCCCCTCTGGATAGCACTGCCTCACTTATCTTTCCCCTAGAAATATAAGTTTTTAAAACACATATACCTACTATATATCATTAAATATGCAGCCCGTAGGGCTCAAGTAACTAAAATACACTTGCGTTTTAAGTTTAACAACGCTGGCCGAAACCGGAAGTCGTCAATGACGCACTTCCTGTCGGCCGTGCAGCATGCAGCAGGAGCCGGCGAGAGACGCCGGCGATCCAAGCTCTGTAGGTAGCCGAGTGCCAATAGGCTCCGCCCCTGTAGCCTGGACTGCCGCTACCGCAGGTGCAGCGTGCGGCGGATTGCGAAGTAACGCCATGAGCAGAGGGGACCGGAGCGACTTAATGTCCACAAGCTAGGACCATCAGACAAGCGGTAGGAAAAATTGGTCAAAGTAAAAGTATTTTAAAGTGACAGGCCGTAGCCTGACTCGTCCTACTGTCCACAGGGACAGAGAAAAAAAAGCACTGAATGATGGGTAGTCTGCCCTTAATAGGGGTGGGTTTTTACAATTTATTTAATTATTACTTGGTAGGAAATTTATTGTCATAAAAAATGACACCTGTCCTACTAGTTTCACAGGGGAGAACTCCCCACTTGTGCTGCTGGTTAGGACGTAAGGGAATATCAGCTTCCACTATTTGAAAAATACTGCATTTATCCAGTTTTTTTTATTAATACCTGCCACTAGGTTTTTATATCTTTGCGAATTGCTCCATATTATCAAGTTTCTAATATGGTCATATATGGAAAATATAGCTCCATATCTGGAGCTGATAGTCCTTCCCTCCTTCTCTAGTGTCTGCAGTATTTGTGCTCTTATTCGCGTTTTTTTGCCGCGCCATATTAAATCCGCCAGTAAAGAAGCATTTAAAAAAAAAATCTTTTTGGGGATTACTATCGTTGCATTCCATAGTATATAATTCATAGAGGGCAAAATCACCAGTGAAATTTGGCCTGCCATTGAGACATACAGTTTTTTCCATACTTCTATTTTCTTCTTGGTTTCTTGTATTTTAGGTATTACATTTAATCGAACATAATCTTTGGAGTTAGGCGTTATTTGGATCCCTAGATATTTTACTGGTTCATCTACTCTCTTAATTTCCAGTTGACCTGGTATTAGGCCATTCAAGGGACCAATCGGGATACATGCCGACTTAGACCAATTTATATTGAGTCCAGCATATTTGCTGTATTCTTCAAAGATCTCAAAGATCCTAGTAAGTGATCCGTGGGAGCCCACAAACTGCATGATCTCGTCTGCGTACAAAGCAATTTTTTCTTCAAAAGATTCATACTTAAAGCCTTCAATCTCTTTATCTTGCCTAATCAAGTCTGCCAAAGGTTCCATAGCTATAGCAAATAGCAGGGGGGAGAGAGGGCAACCCTGTCTGACCCCACTGCAAATGGATATGCCTTCGGAGTGTATTCCTGGATATTTCTACACCTTGATTGGAGTCCACGTGGAGAAAATTCAGTTGAGTGGACATGATTTGGAAAGACACCACAAACCTATATAAGGTCTCACAGCTGACAATGCATATCCGAGAAACAAAACGAGCCATGAAGAGGAAAGAACTGCCTGTAGAGCTTAGAGACAGTATTGAGTGGAGGCACAGATCTGGAGAGTACAAAAACACTTCTGGTGCACTGAAAGTTCCCAGGAGCACAGTGGCATCCATTATTCTTAAATGGAAGATGTTGGGATCAGGACGCTTCCTAGAGCTGGCCACCCCTCCAAATTAAGGAATTGTTAAGAGAGGTGACCAAGAACCCAGTGGTCACTCTGGCTGATCTCCAAAGATCCTATGTGCAGAGGGGAGAGACTTCCATAAGGTCAACCATCACTCCAGCATTCCACCAATCTGGGCTTTTTTTTTTTTTTAATTAACAATTTTTATTGTTTTTATATTTTCATAGCCAAGTATTGTAACAGAGAGCATTGACTAGTATACAATACAAAAAGTTGTACACATGTGATATTGACATTTGAAAGGCAAAAAATAAATTATGCATTTGCACAAATGGAGAAAGGCCTGGGAGGCCGCATAAAAGCAGGTAACAAACAAAGGTAAACAAAACATTAAGTTGATCAAACTTTGTGACAGGGTGGTGAGGTAATAGTATTGACAGCAACATTGACAGTGCTATTGACAGTGGTATTGACAGTAGTATTGACACGGTGTAGGCACGAGAGTTATTAGTATGGAGATACGGCATTGAGACAGTGCACTAATACATTGAACTGAGCCATTGGGCCAGGGACTAGGGGGCAGAGGAGGGGGATTAAGGGAAGTTCCTGTAGGCTTTCCAGGGGGACCAGATCTGGAGGAAGATGTGTCTGGTACGAGATTCCCAATGGGAGATCTCCTCCATTCTGTAAATCTGGTCGACTCTATTAGACCAATGTTCTACACTAGGAACATCAGAAGACAGCCAAAAAGTTGGTAAAATTAATCTGGCCGCGGCCATCAAAAGCGAAAAGAGGGTGTGCTTACGTGAGTTGACCCCCCCCCCAATCCCAAAGACAATAGAGCCATGTCCGGTGAGCAAGGGAAGGAAGTCTGACAAATCCGATTACACAATCCGATCAAGGTAAGCCACCACGGGTTGATCAGCTCGCAAGACCACCAAATGTGTAGGAATGAACCCTTAGTTTTGCAGCATCGCCAGCACCTATCTGAAGCAGTAGGGCTATATAGGCAAGTCTTATCTGGAGTCCTTATACCACCTCATAAGGACCTTATAACTGTTTTCCTGTATACGCACACACCTGGAGATCTTATGCGGGGCAATTAGAGCTTTGGTTATCTCAAGAGGTGTCAGGGTTCTTTGGAGGTCTTTTTCCCACAGACCAATTATCGCAGGTTTGGGAACAGAGGGGGGTGACAACAGGTTCTTATAAATTGTGGAAATGATTTTAGGAGGGTATTTCTTATTACTGACCAATTCTTCGAACCAACAGATAGTGTCGGAAGAGGAGGTCTTTTTTGCGAGGAGGAGAGATTCGGTTTTAATGAAGCTCATAAGGACAGGGTTGTGGATCTGTGTGCCTAAGACATTACCAATTTCTAAGTCTGAGAGTAAACCCCCATTTGGATCCAGAAGCCGAGATATAGGAATATCGAGGGAACGTAAAGCCAAAGGGCTATCTCTCAAGTCCTTAGGAGCTAAATTAACAAGATCTCCTATCCGTAGGAGGGGAGAGGGCAAATTTAAAACCTTCGACGAAGATGAAAAAACTTCTCCAAACCTTTAATGTGCTTCGGATAAGAGGATTTGAAATAGAACCAAGAGAGGGGGTTAGTTTGTCGGCTAGTATAAGAGCCCTAATAGGGGAGGGTAGGAAGGCATTTTCTATTGTGAGCCAGGATTTATGAGAGGGATATCTAATCCAGTCGACAACCCTAGAAAGCTGTATAGCTTTCATGTATGTCTCTGGGTCAGGAAGACCAATGCCGCCCCTAGCTTTGGGCTTGGTTAATGTAAGGAATGAAATGCGTGGGTGTTTACCACTCCAAATAAATTTTCTTATAAGCTTATTTAGAGAAGCAAAGAAAGACTTGGGGATTTCTATGGGGAGTACCTGCATTAAGTAGGTGAGTCTGGGGATGATTAAGGACATTAAAATATTTTTCCTTCCAAACCAAGAAAGGTATGGAAAATCTAGTGAGTCTATTTGGGTTTGTATAGAAGCTAGAAGAGGTTTAAAGTTCAAGCTGAATAGGTCAGACAGGTGAGGGGAGATCCTGACTCCCAGGTACGTTAATAGCTGGGTTTGCCAATTAAATGGGGAGTTTATCCGGAGGGATGCAAGAGTTAGGGGAGATAAACCCGTATGGAGAATTTGAGACTTCGAAGGGTTGACCTTGAAGTTGGATAGTGAGCCGAATAGGGAGAGTTTTGACAAAATTCTGGGCATGGAAATATGGGGGTTGGTAGTTAGAATCAGTAGGTCATCTGCAAAGGCTGCTAATTTAAACTCATGACGCCCGACCAACAGACCCTTGATTTCCTTGTCTTGCCGGAGAACTTGTAGGAGGGATTCCATTACTAGGACGAATATAAGAGGGGATAGAGGGCAGCCTTGCCTCGTGCCATTTCTTATTGGGAACTGAGAAGACATAAGCCCATTGACTGACACGGATGCCGAAGAATGCACATACATGGAAAACACCGCATTTATATATTGTATAGGCAGATGGAATTTTGAGAGGATCATCCTGATGTATGTCCAGTCTATTCTATCAATGCCTTTTCGGCATCCGTGCCAATCATGACCAGAGGGATGGCTTTATGGGAGGCATAAAACAGGGCATTGAGGATTTTTGTGGTATTATCCTTCCCTTCACGGCCTTTGACAAATCCCACTTGATCAGGATGGATCAGTTGGGGGAGTAAATTTTGCAGTCTTGTGGCAAGCATTTTTGCAATGAGTTTGAGGTCTACATTGAGTAAGGATATGGGACGGTAGTTGGAACATGATGTGAGGTCTTTGCCCTCTTTAGGGATGATTGTGATTGTGGCTTTCGTCATGTCTGAAGAGAGAGGATGACCCATTAGTGTACGATTGCAAATGGGAAGCATAAAAGGGAGTAACAATTCCCCAAAGGCCGAGTAGTATGATATAGGGAGACCATCGGGACCGGGGCTTTTCCCTTTAGGGGTAGATTTGATGGCCAATGTTAATTCAAGAGGGGTAAATGGCTTGGAAAGGGATTCTTGCTGTGTAATGTTTAGTGACGGGAGAGTGAGGGTGTCCAGAAAGGACTTGATATTGGCTTCTCTATCTAAAGAGGGGTTCGGAAGAGCAGAAGGAGGGAGGTTATATAATGACTCGTAGAACAGTTTAAACTGATCCGCAATTTCTTCAGCTTTGAAAAGCTGAGTACCTTGGGGAGATTTAATGCTTTGCACATAACGGGAGTCTCTTCTCTGTTTTATTCTACGCATCATGAATTTCAACGCTTTATTTCCATGAGCGAAAGTTTTTTGCTGGGCCGACAAGTAAAACTTGGCAGAGCGCTCAGTTCAGCAAATTCTTTAGTTGCGTCCTAAGAGAAGAGAGTTCCGCTAATTGGTGGTCAAGCAAGGACCTCTTATGAGCTTTTTCCAATATATGGATTTTGGCCAGTAATGCATTAAGCTGCTTCTCAGACTCCCTCTTTAGAAAAGAACAGAGGCTGATCAGCCTGCCTCTAATATAGGGCTTGTGGGCATCCCAGAGGATCTGGGGGGATATATCAGGGGTATTGTTCAATCTGAAATATTCCTCAAGAAGGATGATATTTGTGTCTTATGTTTGGAGTTTCCCAACAGTGACTCATTCAATCTCCAGTTTGTGTGCCTACTGCTCTTAACTTCAGGGTGTATAAAACAATAGACAGGAGAGTGATCGGACAGTGTAATATCACCGATTCGGGCCGAGGAGCAGAGCTGGAGTTTCTCTTTCGGGGCTAAAATATAGTCAATCCTGCTGTACGAGGAGTTGGCTGAGGAGTAAAAAGAGAAATCCACTGAATCAGGGTTATGACATCGCCACACGTCAACCATACCCATGTTGAATAATTTAGTATGCAGTAGTCTGAGGGCTTTTGTAGAAGTTGATGACTTCTTTGACGAAGTATCAATAAGGGGGTTAAAGGCCAGATTAAAATCTCCTGCAATGACCATGAATCCTTCTCTTTGTGAATCTGCAAGGGACAGGATACTAGAGAGCCAACTCACCTGGTCTGAATTGGGGGCATATATATTAACAAACGTGTATAGGGCCTGCCCTATTTTGCCCTTGAGGATAAGGTATCGACCATCTGGGTCCTGCATATGGGACATATACTGGAAAGGGAGCCCTCTACGGAAACCTATACTGACTCCTCTTGAGGCGGCACCCCCAGCTCCACAATGGTACCAGCTAGGAAATTTGGAGAAAGAGAGGTCAGGGTATTTATCGTGCTTAAAGTGAGTTTCCTGAAGGAAGACCACGGAACATTTCTCTTTATGCAACATGGAGAAGATTTGGCTTCTCTTAGCGGGAGACCTTAAGCCTTTAACATTGTAGGATACCAATTTAAGTTCGGACATTTTTGAATATGGAGAGAAGAGTGGAGCACAACTCAAATGACATACCAGCCAGGGGGGTACCAGCCGCCCATAGGAGGAGAAGGGGGGTGCCACCACAAGAGAAGCGCATTCGGTACCACCATCTCAAGTCGTTCCAAGGACATGTCTTCTCAACCAACACCATGTCAAGATCGCTCGTGGAAAGAGCAATCAAAGAAAACCATGAGCACCTGTCATAACAACATAGATCAAACATAAAGAACAAAACAAGAAAAAGCAATCTTAAATGGTTAGTTAGATAGTTGGAAAGGGGGAACATGACAACCATAGTTCCCTGTATGGGTGATGTGACGTAGGGGGGGAGGGAAATATGGAAGAATATCATAGGGAGGTAGTTCCCTCTAAGGAATTAGTAGAACCGGAGAGTTAACTTGGAGTGTCTTAAGAATTGTGTCAAGCCAGAAGACAGTCAGTAATATAAAGTTATCAACTTCGTGGACATATGCAGGGGGGGAGAATAGATAAGAAAGATGAAGTGGAAGGGAGGGAAGGGACATGGTATATATGTTATCTTATATGGCACAAACTATTAATCAGAGATAAGGCTATAATAGCCTTCAGACAGATGGGACGTAAGTCCCCACTGTATCTTCCTTGTACCCTGAGTGGGGAAAAGGTATCAACAAGGGCAGTAAAATAACAAACTCCTAGTACACCACTCAGGGGTTAGAGCAAAATACGTTGGGGAGCAAAATTAAAGTTACACAAATACCATAATATCAAGGACTGAGGCCTAAAAGATCTCATTTAAAGGGGAAGAAGAGGTAAAGGGAAGTAGAGGAAGAAGAAGAGGGATCAGAAGGGCATCAATTATCTGTTAACGACAGGCGTTTAGGAGTAGTAGCGACATTTCCCCGTCTAGATCTCTGGGATTTAGGGGTGCGGAGAGGCTCCGACTGAGTCACCGCAGGAAGGTTTGGCAAGGTTGACAGGTTTTGGGCCATGTCCCAATTTTCTATAGGCAACGGCGGTATCTGGAGAAGGTCGTAGGCTCTACTCAGGTCGCTATAGGAAGCGATGTGGACACGACGCCCATCATGAAGAAAGGAGAGTCCAAATGGAAATGTCCATCTGTATAAGATCCTACGGTGGCGCAGCAGGTCAGTAAGTGGTTTCAACAGCTTTCGTTTCTTCAGGGTGGTCTGAGCCAGGTCTTGATAAATAGAAATGGGATTGCCCTCCCAGTCCACAGAGTCAGAGTTCCTAGATCCAGCCAGGATTGCTTCTTTCACTGGAAAATGCAAAAACTTGCAGATCACATCTCTTGGGGGTTCCCCGGCTTGTGGTTTGGGGCGCAGCGCTCTATGAGCTCTTTCAATTAGGACCTCGTGCGCAGAGTCAGGGCCCAGGAGTTTAAAACAGATCTGGACAACCGTTTCAGGAACTTCCAATGCAGAAACAGATTCCGGGATGCCTCTAAAGCGGAGATTGTTTCTCCTGCCCCTGTTCTCTTGATCTTCAATTGCAGTGTACAGGGCATTGATGTGGTTCTGGGCAAGAGACAAACTAGAGACCATTTCACTCTGGTGTTGCAAAACTGTGGCCTGGGTGTCTTCCAATACTTCCACTCTGCGGCCTATATGATGCATATCTTCTTTAATGGAAGAGAGGTCCTGACTGAGGGGTCCCAAAGCGTCGGCTAGGGCTTCTTTAAGAAAAGCTCTGGAGATGGGTAGGCGGTCTGTGTCACCGAAGTCATCTTCCGTATTATCGGAGCTTGTAGTTGCTGCTTGCTTGTAGCCGGAGCGAGGCGTTCCAGGAGTTGTTTTGGATTCTTTGCTCAGTGCTACAGCCGCCGCCTTCTTAATAAATTTCTCCATTTCGCCAGATTGGCTCAGCGATCTGTTGGAACTAGCTTGGTCAGTGGGTTTTTGACCTCCGATCTTGACCATCTTCAGGTCCGGTTTGCTAATAATAAGGAGCTGCGAGGGAACTACTAGCGCTTCACATATTCATTTAGCACCAGTGCAGGTTCCACAGGAGAGATGAATCTAAGCGAGAGGGGCTCCTGGAAATAGCTTTTTTTTTTTTTTTTTTTCCTATTATTTCTTCACTTCCCCCTTCAGGCAGTCTCACATCAATTAACTGCAGTACCACTTTAATATCTATGCCAATAATAAAGAGAGTTCCTTGCAGCGCTGCAAAAGACAGTGGCCGTAAGTGAGGTTTCGATTGAAAGCCCTGGCAGAGCCTGAATAGGAGTAGTGCAGGCAGTTGAAGTACAGGATCGGCGGAGCGATATGTCTTGTGATGCGGCTGCCAGGTCCTGTCTGCACGGCGTCAATAGTAGATATGGAGCAGGTAAGAGAACCCCAGCAATCTTCTATTTAGTAGTCGCTAGTACAGGGGGTGCACAGGGCACTTACCGCTCCTATGGCCGAACGGTCCGGGTAGAGCTAGAGGAGTCTGCTAGCTGTGGCACTATCACAGACCAGACACGATGTGCGGCCGGAACTACTTTCGCCGGTCTCAGGCTGAGTCAGGTCCGCTTCTTCCAGCGATGCTCACTGACTACTGCGTAGCTTGTAAGTATTCCCTGTGGTAAGCAGAGTGCCTGTGAGCCGAGGGGCTATGTTGAATCCGGCGATGGGTGGCACGAAAGCTGCGGGGCACAGCGATTTAGGCCCGGAGGGGCGTGCAAATAAAGTCCGGTGCTCACCAGGGCTGACTAGGCCGCAACTCCTCGCCGCCTCGCATCCACGAGATATTTATACCGCTTTGTTCCAGGCGATGTCTGGAGCTGGAAAAAGGTGCTTTAGGCAAAGTTGAGCCCAGATTAGCCACGAAAAACGGTTTAAAACCAACACTTTCTGCAGAGCTCTCACTAGCTGCTACTGGTTAGCTCTGCAGCTAGCTCCGCCCCACCAATCTGTGCTTTTTGGCAGAGTGATCAGAAAGAAGCCTCTCCTAACTAAAAGACACATGAAAGTTTGCAAAAGGCACCTAACGGACTCTCAAACTGGGACAAACAAGATTCTCCGCTATGATGAAAACAAAATGTAACTTTTTGCCCTGAATTCTAAGAGTCATGTCTAGAGGAAACCATGCACTACTCATCACCTGCCCAATACATCCCTACAGTGCATGAAAGGATCTGCAGAGAAGAAGGGCAGAAAATCCAGGCGTCATACTGGAGGCTGTAACCGCTGTCAAAGGTGCTTAAACTAAGTGCTCAGTAAAGGGTCTCACTCTGAATACTTACAGTATGTCAATGTAGTATTTCAGTTTTTCCTGTTAAAAAAATAGGGTCTGAATACTTTCTGAATGCACTGCATAAAAATGAACATTAGCATACAGTCAGGTCCAAAAATATTGGGACATGGACACAATTCTAACATTTTTGGCTCTATACACCACCACAATAGATTTGAAGTGAAACTTACAAGATGTGCTTTACCAGCAGACTATCAGCTTTAATTTGAGGGAAATTACATCCAAATCAAGGGAACGGTGCAGGAATTATAACAGTTTGCATTTGTGCCTCTCACTTGTTAAGGAACCAAAAGTAATGGGACAATTGGTGTGTGTTATTCCCTCATTATCCCAATTACAATGAGCAGATAAAAGGTCCAGAGCTCATTTCCAGTCTGCTATTTGCATTTGGAATCTATTGCTGTCAACTCTCAAGATGAGATCCAAAGAGCTGTCACCATCAGTGAAGCAAGCCATCATTAGGCTGAAAAAACACAACAAACTAATCAGAGAGATAGCAAAAACATTAGGCCCGGCCAAAACAACTGTTTGGAACATTCTTAAAAAGAAGGAACACACTGGTGAGCTCAGCAACACCAAAAGACCCGGAAGACCACGGAAAACAATTGTGGTGGATGAGCGAAGAATTATTTCCCTAGTGAAGAAAACACCCTTCACAACAGTTGGCCAGATCAAGAACACTCTCCAGGAGGTAGGTGTATGTGTGTCAAAGTCAACAATCAAGAGAAGACTTCACCAGAGTGAATACAGAGGGTTCACCACAAGATGGAAACCATTGGTGAGCCTCAAAAACAGGAAGGCCAGATTAGAGTTTGCCAAACAACATCTAAAAAAGCCTTCACAGTTCTGGAACAACATCCTATGGACAGATGAGACCAAGATCAACTTGTACTGTATAGTATATTGTACTGTACTGTATTATACAGACATCCGACCCACTGGATCTTCAAGAACCAAGTGGGTCTGGGTCAAAAAAAAGTAAAAAAAAAAGTGAAAAAAGTAAAAGATAAAAAAAACATTTATCACTGAATAAAAATAAAAATAAATAAAAAATGCTACACATATTAGGTATCGCCGCGTCCATAACGACCTGATCTATAAAACAATCATGTTACTTTCCCCGCACGGTAAACGCCATAAAAATAAAAAAATAAAAACTATGAGGAAATAGAAATTTTGCCCACCTTACTTCCCAAAAAAGATAATAAAAGTGATCAAAAAAGTCGCATGTACGCCAACATAGTGCCAATCAAACCATCACCTCATCCCGCAAAAAATGAGCCCCTACATGAGACAATCGCCTAAAAACTGAAAAAACTATGGCTCTCAGACTATGGAGACACTAAAACATGATTTTTTTTGTTTCAAAAATGATATTATTGTGTAAAAAAAGGTAGACATATTAGGTATTGCCACGTCCGTAAGAACCTGCTCTATAAAAATACCACATGACCTAACCTCTCAGGTGAACACTGTAAAAAAAAATTAGATAAAAACGGTGTCAAAAAAGCAATTTTTTTGTTACCTTACATCACAAAAAGTGTAATAGCAAGCGATCAAAAAGTCATATGCACCCCAAAATAGTACCAATCTAACCGTCATCTCATCCTGCAAAAATGATACCCAATCTGAGACAATCGCCTAAAAACTGAAAAAACTATGGCTCTCAGACTATAGAGACACTAAAATATGATTTTTTTTGTTTCAAAAATGATATTATTGTGTAAAACCTAGATAAATTAAAAAAGGTAGATATATTAGGTATTGCCACGTCCGTAGGAACCTGCTCTATAACAATAGCACATAATCGTACCTGTCAGATGAACGTTGCAAATAATAAAAAATAAAAACAGTGCCAAAACAGCTATTTTTTGGGAAATTTTCCATTTTAATCCATTTTTCCCCTAACAAAGCAAGGGTTAACAGCCAAATAAAACTCAATATTTATTGGCCTGATTCCAGAGTTTATATAAATGCCCCATATTTGGTCGTAAACTGCTGTATGGCCACACGGCAGGGCACAGAAGGAAAGGAATGCCATATGGTTTTTGGAAGGCAGTTTTTGCTGGACTGGTATTTTTGACACCATGTCCCATTTGAAGCCCCCCTGATGCACCCCTTGAGTAGAAACTCCAAAAAGTGACCCCATTTTGGAAACTACACCCCTCAAGGTATTAAAAAATGATTTTACAAACTGTGTTAACCCTTTAAGTGTTCCACAAGAGTTAGTGGCAAATGGAGATGAAATTTCTATTTTTTGTTACTTTGCCTCACAAAAAGTGTAATATAGAGCAACCAAAAATCATATATACCCTAAAATAGTACCAACAAAACTGCCACCTTATCCAATAGTTTCCAAAATGGGGTCACTCTTTTGGAGTTTCTAACCTTGGGGTGCATCAGGGGGGCTTCAAATGGGACATAGTGGCATCCCTTTCCTTCTGCGCCCTGCCCTGTGCCCATACAGCGGTTTGCAACCACATATGTGGTGTTTCTTTAAACCACAGAATCAGGGCCATAAATAATGAGTTTTGTTTGGCTGTTAAACTTTGCTTTGTAACTGGAAAAAAAAATTAGTAAAAAATTGAAAATTTGCCCAAAAATTGAAATTCTGAAATTTCATCTTTATTTGCCAATAACGCTTGTGGAACACCTAAAGGGTTAACAACGTTTGTAAAATCAGTTTTGAATACCTTGAGGGGTGTAGTTTCTTAGAGGGGGTCACTTTTATAGAGTTTCTACTCTAGGGGTGCATCAGGGGGCTTCAAATGGGACATGGTGTCTAAAAACTAGTCCAGCAAAATCTGCCTTCCAGAAACCATATGGCGCACCTTTTCTTTCTGCGCCCTGCCGTGTGCTCGTACAGCAGTTTACAACCCCATATGGAGTGTTTCTGTAAACTACAGAATCAGGGCCATAAATAATGAGTTTTGTTTGGCTGTTAACACTTGGTTTGTTACTTGAAAAAAAATATTAAAATGGAAAATCTGCCAAAAAAGTGAAATTTTGAAATTGTATCTCTATTTTCCATTAAATCTTGTGCAACACCTAAAGGGTTAACAAAGTTTGTAAAATCCGTTTTGAATACCTTGAGGGGTGTAGTTTCTTAGATGGGGTCACTTTTATGGAGTTTCTACTCTAGGGGTGCATCAGGGGGGCTTCAAATGGGACATGGTGTCAAAAAAACTGTCCAGCAAAATCTGGCTTCCAAAAACCATACGGCGCACCTTTCACTCTACGCCCCGCTGTGTGGCCGTACAGTAGTTTACGGCCACATATGGGGTGTTTCTGTAAACGGCAGAGTCAGGGCAATAAAGATACAGTCTTGTTTGGCTGTTAACCCTTGCTTTGTTAGTGGAAAAAATGGGTTAAAATGGAAACTTTCATCTCCATTTGCCAATAACTCTTGTGCAACACCTAAATGGTTAACAAAGTTTGTAAAATCAGTTTTGAATACCTTGAGGGGTGTAGTTTATAGAATGGGGTCATTTTTGGGTGGTTTCAATTATGTAAGCCTCACAAAGTGACTTCAGAGCTGTAGTGGTCCCTAAAAATTGGGTTTTGGAAATTTTCCGAAAAATGCTTCTAAACTTCTAAGCCTTGTAACGTCACCAAAAAATAAAATGTAATTCCCAAAATGATCCAAACATGAAGTAGACATATGGGGAATGTAAAGTCATCACAATGTTTAGGGGTATTACTATGTATTACAGGAGTAGAGAAACTGAAACTTTGAAATTTGCTAATTTTTCCAAATTTTGGGTAAATTAGGTATTTTTTTGTGCAAAAAAAAAATATTTTTGGGACTTCATTTTACCAGTGTCATGAAGTACAATATGGGACGAAAAAACAATCTCAGAACGGCCTGGATAAGTAAAAGTGTTTTAAAGTTATTCACACATAAACTGACACTGGTCCGGTTTGCAAAAAATAGCCTGGTCCTTAAGGTAAAAAATGGCTTGGTCCTGAAAGGGTTAAGGGAAAGAAGTGGAATATTATGAAATGGCCAATGACCTGAATCCGATTGAGAATGCATTTCACTTGCTGAAGACAAAACTGAAGGGAAAATGCCCCAAGAACAAGCAGGAACTGAAGACAGTTGCAGTAGAGGCCTGGCAGAGCATCACCAGGGATGAAACCCAGCGTCTGGTGATGTCTATGCATTCTAGACTTTAGGCTGTAATTGACTGCAAAGAATTTGCAACCAAGTATTAAAAAGTGAAAGTTTGATTTATGATTATTATGTCCCATTACTTATAGTCCCTTAACAAGTAGGAGGCACATATGCAAACTGTTGTAATTCCTACACCGTTCACCTGATTTGGATGTAAAATACCCTCAAATTAAAGCTGACAGTCTGCAGTCTGCACATCTTGTTTGTCTCATTTCAAATCCATTGTTGGTGGTGTATAGATCCAAAAATGTTAGAATTGTGTTGATGTCCCAATATTTATGGACCTGACTGTATATTCACTTATGGACATGTTTGTTTTATATCTTACTTGTACATGAGATTTGATTTCTTAAAGTTACAGCCCAATGCCTGAGGCACAACTGAGATTCTGATAACAATGTGACCCTTTGTGATTTCTATCAGATAAGCATCAGTGCCTACGTAATGGGACCCTTACGCTATGGTTTTGTTTCCTAGGTATTACACACAGGTATAGCTCCTCAACTTGACTCTTAACGCGTTAAGTAAACAATGTCAAGAAACTGTTGATTGCCTTTTTCAATGGCTTTCAATAGATTTTGTGTTGAGACTTCACGGTGAGATATGATATCATACTCAAATTTATATCTGTTACATCTGTACATGTAACCATAGATTCCACCCAGTTTAACCCTCTTAGTACGTATTATTTAGAAGCTATTTCTACCATGTCGACAGACTTGTCACATACACTGCTGAGCAACAACGCTATTTGTTAAATTCACCAAGCACAATACATACATGTCATATGCATAACAATTTATGGCATTTGTGATTACAGGTACATCTATGCTTCTGAAGATGACTTTGCATTGTACGTGTATGTGGTAGCTGGCCTTACTGTTCATATTTAGGGTGTTGGAAATGTATTAAATGGGTTTTCAGAGACTTAAATACTGATGACCTGTCCTCAGGATAGTATCTAATCGATGGGGGTCTGACACCCGGTACACCTGCCAATCAGCTGTTTGAAAAGCACTGGCGCTCATAGTAGCACCACAGCCTTCTCCAGCTTTCTGTAGGCCAAGTGACAAAGCATTCATTGGTCACATGGCCTAGGCGCAGCTCAGCCTCATACAAGTGAATCTGCAGTGCTTCCACAACATGTGGCGGTACCCAAAAGGTAATGTTTTTTTTTTACATTTCACAAAACCCCCAACTCCCTTCTAAATGTTTTAAATCTTTGAGAACCTATTTAAGAAACTATAGTTACTGCTAATAAGCAATCACTTTCATTAAGGTATATTAGTGTCCACATCCGTTCCGCAATTTTGCAGAACGGATGCGGACCCCTTTTCATTTCAAGATAGAACATGTCCTATTCTTGTCCGTTTTTGCAGACAAGAATAGGCATTTCTATCATAGGGCTGGCCGTTCTACAAAATGCGAAACGCACACAGCTGGTATCCATGTTTTGCAGATCCACAATTTGCAGACCGCAAAACAGATGTGGTCATCTGAATGAGCCCTAAAGAAAATTTGCACTTTAGAAAAACTTCTATGTCATGGCAACAGATCAAAGGTTTTGATTGATGGGGGGTGTAAACACTGTAAATACATAAAGTCAGAAGTGCTCCACTGAGCACTGTCTCTCCATGCTGCTGAAGGTGGGCTGAAGAAGGACTCTGTAGAAAGTCTACGAGACGGTCTTCAGCAGCTAGGATAGACAGGGCTCAGCTGAGAGCTTCAAACTTCTAGTTTTAGTGACTCAGAACTTGGACCCCCACCAATCAAAAGCTTTGATTCTATAAACAATTCCTGTAATTGTGATAAACCCAAATCCACCAAAGTAGTCAAAAAGGTATTTTACCATCCCATCTGCACAGCCAGTAATAAGCTGCTCATTTTCTGCATCAATGTACATCTTCAGAAGAGGAAATGCTGTGAATATCAGACAGTATATATATATATATATTATATCACAGATCTCTAAAAACAACATATAATATGTATACTTAAATTTTTCGGAGCAAGTCATTTTCTATTTAGCATATACTAAAATGAGGCTACTTTCACACTAGCGTTCGATCGGATCCGTTCTGAACGGATCCGATCATATTAATACAGACGGAGGCTCCGTTCAGTACGGATCCGTCTGCATTAATAACTTAGAAAAAATTCTAAGTGTGAAAGTAGCCTAAGCGGATCCGTTCAGACTTTCAATGTAAAGTCAATGGGGGACGGATCCGCTTGAAGATTGAGCCATATGGTGACATCTTCAAGCGGATCCGTTCCCATTGACTTACATTGTAAGTCTGAACGGATCCGCTCGCCTCCGCACGGCCAGGCGGACACCCGAACGCTGCTTGCAGCGTTCAGCTGTCCGCCTGTCTGTGTGGAGGCGAGCGGAGCGGAGGCTGAACGCCGCCAGACTGATGCAGTCTGAGCGGATCCGCTCCATTCAGACTGCATCAGGGCTGGACGGAGGCGTTCGGGTCCGCTCGTGAGCTCCTTCAAACGGAGCTCACGAACGGACCTATGAACGCTAGTGTGAAAGTAGCCTGAACTGCTACATAAGTAGAGCTCTGTTCACATTAAGAGTGGGTCATTTATTTCACATATTGTATTACATTGGGAAATACTCAATGTATAGCTTCAATGTTTGATACTGTATGCCATAAGTCATGTGAAAAATCGCTGTCTAACTAGGCAAGGCCTTTAACCCCTTCCCGTAATCCACCATACATGTATGGCATTTGTTGGGTATTTAAAGATGGCGCCCGCTCCGGAGAGGAGCGAGTGCCATAGCTATCGCATGTCTTCTGTTTCATACAGCAGACACCTGTGGCTAAGGTCCGCAATAGGCAATAATGCCGATCAAGGCCATTTAACCCCTCAGATGCAGTGGTTAAATGTGACCAGACCATGGCATCAGGGAGGACGTAAACCTAGAAACACGTGCTTCGCGGACAGAAACACATTCCTCCGGCAGAGATTAGAGAAGGCATTCCATGTAAGTATTGAGCCTGAGCCTGTACTAGTATATTACAATTCAGGCCAGCATGTGGCAGCATTAAATAGTAATATAGTGAAATCCGTATAGGATAATTGAGAAAATTCCATTACTCTAAACAAATTGCAATCTGATGATAAATAAAAAGTGATCAAAAAGTTGTACACACCCTAAATTGGTATTAAAAACTACAGATCTTCCCGCAAAAAATGAGCCCTTACACATCTCCGTAGACAAAACTGCAAAGAATTTATGGGGGGGGGGGGGGGGGCAGAATATAAAAAAAATCTGTATTAAAATGCAAGAAAAACTATACAAGCGTACTATTGTCGTAATCGTACTGACCTACAGAATGAAGAGCACAAGTCAGCTTTACCGCATAGTGAACGCCATAAAAACAAAACACAGAAAACAGTGTGTTTTTTTTCAAATTCCACCCCATTTGGAATTTCCAGCTTCCCACTACATTCTATACATTAGTAAATGGTGCCATTAGAAAGCACAAATTTGTTCCGCAAAAAAACAAGTCCTCATACAGCTATGTGAATGGAAAAAAAAAAAAAGGCTCTGGAAAGGAAAAAAAAAGGGTTAGGCTGAGTTCACACGAGCGTGACAGATTAGGTCCGGATGCGTTCAGGGTGCGTTCAGTTAAACTCGCACCATTTTGCAAGCAAGTACAGTCAGTTTTGGCTGCAATTGCGTTTAGTTGTTCAGTTTTTTCCGCGCGGGTGCAATGCGTTTTGATGCGTTTTTCACGCGCGTGATAAAAAACTGAAGGTTTACAAACAACATCTCGCAGATGCAATGCGTTATTAACGCAGCCCCATTCACTTCTATGGAGCCAGGGCTGCGTGAAAAACGCAGAATATAGAACATGCTGCGATTTTAAAGCATTGCAGAAGTGATGCATGAAAAAAAACGCTCATGTGCACAGCCCCATTGAAATGAATGGGTCAGGATTCAGTGCAGGTGCAATGCGTTCACCTACTGCATTGCACCCGCGCGGAAATCTCGCCCGTGTGAACGCAGCCTTAAAAAACATTCTTGTTTAGAAAATGCTGCCAGAAAATATTGCCAGCTTTGTTCTGCCATGCTGCCAAATATTAAATCTGATTTTAAAAGAGACTGACCATTGTAGTTCATTTTTAAAAATGTAGGGTTTAGAAATTATTATAATAAAAAAATCATACTCAGCTCCTTATCTCCCTCTGCTCCTGTTTCAACACTTCTAAGTTCAACACTTCTAAGTCCCCCACGCAGGAAATGATTGCTCAGCCAATCACTTACCAAAGTGGTGACCCACCCTAGGCAGTGATTGGCTCATTTTCAACGTGAGAAAAGGACTGGCCGGGGGACCACCAAGTGTGAAAAGAGCAGGGGATTATCGGTAGTATTATATATCATTTTGACACTTAAAAAAGAACAAAAAATAAATAAAAATAAGCTGATATTTTGTACACAGCAGTACAAATCTAGTGGCTTAAAATTACAAATGTTTTAATAACTGGAAATTAAAGAGGTTCTTACATTTTTATTAAAGGGCAATATTTCATACAGTATTTAAAGGGAACCTGTCACCAGGATTTTGTGTTTAGAGCCGAGGACATGGGTTGTTAGATGGCCGCTAGCACATCCGCAATACCCAGTCTCCATAGCTCTGTGTGCTTTTATTGTGTAAAAACAAACGAACTGCTAGCTCGCGCATCGCGATATTACGGCGTTCTATCTTTCTGACGTCGGGGAGCAAGGAGGAGATTCTGAGGATGCGGGCGGTGCTGGGCTCCTTCACGCTGCACTCATCTCAGGGACAGGACTCATCTCACGTTAATTAGCATATCTATCAAATCGGGTTTTTTCACACAACAAAAGCACACAGAGCTGTAGGGACTGGATATTGCGGATGGGCTAGTGGCAATCTAGCAACCCATGTCCTCAGCTCTATACACAAAATCCCGGTGACAGGTTCCTTTTAAAGGGGTTCTGCACTTTGTTTAAACTGATAATCTATCCTCTGGACAGATCATCAGCTTCGGATCGGCGGGGGTCCGACACCCGGGACCCCCCCACCGATCAGCTGTTTGAGAAGGCAGTGGCAATCCAGCAGCGCCGCGGCCTTCTCACTGTTTACCGCAGGCCCGGTGACGTCACGACTAGTATCACTGGCCTGGGCGGGGCTAAGCTCTGTTCACTTGAATGGAGCTTAGCCCCGTCCAGGCCAGTTGATACAAGTCGTGACGTCACTCGGCCAGCAGTAAACAGTGATAAGGCCACGGCACTGCTTGAGCACCTCCGATCAGAAGTTTATAATCTATCCAGAGGATAGATCATCAGTTTAAACAAACTGTAGAACCCCTTTAAGATATATTTTTTGATTTCTGTTATTACATCCTAACAAATTATTCTAAGCTTAGACTGTTGTCAGGAATTTAAACAGTGTCACAAATGTTTAAAGGGGTTAGGCTACTTTCACACCTGCGTTAGGTGCGGATCCGTCTTGTATCTGCACAGACAGATCCGCACCTATAATGCAAACACTTGTATCAGTTCAGAACGGATCCGTTTGCATTACCATGAACAAAACATTGTTCATGATAATGCAAACTGATCCGTTTTGACTTACACTGAAAGTCAACGGGAGGCGGATCCATTTTCAATTGCACCATATTGTGTCAGTGTAAACGTATCCGTCCCTATTGACGCATCGTCAGGCGGACATCAAAACGCTGCAAGCAGCGTTTCGGTGTCCGCCTCCAGAGCGGAATGGAGACTGAACAGAGGCAAACTGATGCATTCTGAACAGATCCTTATCCATTCAAAATGCATTGGGGCTAAACTGATCTGTTTTGGGCTGCTTGTGAGAGCCCTGAAACAGATCTGAAACGGAAAGTAGCCTTACCCCACTGATGTGGGTGTCAATGCCACTGAGAAAGAACTATCACAAACTAAATATTGTCAGTAATCTCCAAGTACCTGATATTATTCCCGACTGGTAAATCAGGTGCTGTGCGCAATAATCCCAGACCTGCAAAAAACAGATTATTTTCAGTCTAATGACTTTCTCAGAGATCTAAAATAATGCATAAACACTAAAAGGTCTTAATTATCACATAGTCAGACCCTCTTCTATCTTAAAGAATTGGATCCTACATCCATACATCTAATTTTCACAAATAGTACTGTAGTTCAGTGTGTATATTACCGAAAATGTTCGATCTTCAGATATGCATATGAGAAAGCTATTGCACCAAAATTCAGCTGCAGTCACTGGACCTGAGTGAACCACTAATTCTGTAATGGTTTCTTCTTGCTGCAATTAAGTTAAAAAAAATAATAATGTTAAAGCATGAGCTAAACACAAATACAATAAATACAAATACAGATAAATGCAAAAGAATTTATGTACGAGTGACTGATGTAATGTACAAGTTAGGGCTCATGCACGCGACCGTATGCCCTCCAATACATACGGTCCATGAGTGGGACATATGTCCCAGAGCGGCATACATCGTGCGCACGGCATCATAGGTTACTATGATACTGTGCGCATCGGGCCACCTGCGGGACTACTGTCCTGCACTCATATGATCAAATGCAGGACAATAGTCCCATGGGCGGCCTGATGCGCACAGTATTATAGTAACCTATGATGATGTGCGCTTCCGTGCGGACGATGTATGCCACTCCAGGACATATGGCCTACTCACGGACCATATGTCTCGGAGGGCATACGGTCGTGTACATGAGCCCTTAGGCTACTTTCACACTCGCGTTTTGTGCGGATCCGTCATGGACAGATCCGTTCAGATAATACAACCGTCTGCATCCGTTCAGAACGGATCTGTTTGTATTATCTTTAACCCCTTCTACCCCAGGCCAGTTTTCACCTTCCTGCACAGGCCATTTTTGAGTAATACACTAACAGGTTGCCTAGGAGACATAGCCTGAGGCTGGATCTCCTGGGCACCCGTAGAAGGCAGGTCCCAAATACCTTTGCACGGCATCGGGCTGCCTTCTGACACATCGAGTTCCCGCCGCTGCAAGCAGCAGTTTGGTGTCCGTCTCCAAAGCGGAATGGAGACTGAACTGATGCAAACTGATGCATTCTGAGCGGATCTTTTTCCATTCAGAATGCATTAGAATGCAATCTGATCCGTTTTGGACCGCTTGTGAGAGCTCTGAACGGATCTCACAAATGGAAAGCCAAAAAACGAGTGTGAAAGTAGACTTACAATACTAACCTATTGCAGGAAAACCATTGTAGGTTGAAAACATTGTAACTTCAGAACGTAACTCTACAGAAAACCAAAGATTGGTTCCAAAGCCCCTAAAATGTCATTCATTCCCCCCTGCCCCCCCAAACAAAATAAATAAAAAATAAGTAGATAACTAGTAAAGATAAAGCAAGCCCTTAAAGGGGTTGTCCGGGTTCAGACCTGAACCCGATCATACCCTTATTTTCACCCAGACAGCCCCCCTGAGGCTAAATTGCGCAGGGCACGGGCTCTTTTGTTTTTCAATAACACTGCCGGGCGGTAACTTCCGCCCGCTAGTGTGTTCGGTGACATCACCTGCTCTGAGGGGCGGGCTTTAACTCTGCCCTAGCCGTTTTACTGGCTAGGGCAGAGCTAAATCCCACCCATCAGTGCTGTGATGTCATCGGTGTTCCTGGCAGCCCCATCGAGAGCCCTAGTATGTCACTGGTTCTCCAAATATGCCTTGCTAAATTGTGCAGGGCAAAGGAGAACATCGGAGCATGAACTGCTCCGATGCTCATGTCAGGGGGGCTGCCGGGGTGAAAATGGAGGTATGTCCGGGTTCAGCTCTGACCCTTTAAGAGTCAGAAAGAGCAAATGGAAGCTGTAAATCACTTAAGGAGTGAACCTGCTTCCCAACCAATAACCAGACAACATTCTTCAAGGAAAAAATATGCCACAGTTTTATTGGAACATTAAAAGTATTAAAACATACATCAGGGAGCCCGACAAAAGCATCACTGTGCCTTGGGTGGAGTGTCACAATTTCCACCTTACACAACCCAGTTACTATTGTATAAAACCATTAGAGAAAAAACTATAAATCTAAGGCTAGTTTCACACTAGTGCTTGAGATCCAGTCAGCTGTTCTGGCAGGGATCAGCTGGCCGGATCTCTCTGCATTCCGGAAGTTTTCTTCTGGCCAATTCTTGGCATATTTGCTGAGTTCCTGACGGATCTCTGCCGGTCCCCATTATAGTTAATGGGGATGGATAGAGACTTACAAACTTCCGGCAATGCTGGAATTCAGAGAAATCTGGTCCGGCGGTTCCCTGTCAGAAAAGCCGCACAGATCTCAAGCACCAGCGTGAAACTATCCGTACCTAACTGTAGCACATTGGATGGTGGGTGGGAAAAAAAACCTGGCCTGGCCCCCAAGCTTTCCCACATGAAATACCTTTTTTGTTAAGGAACTCCTGCAAAATGTTTTTTTATTCTCTGTTAGAAAGGTACATGATATAATCTGTAGTGAATGTAATCTTCTCATCAGTGACCGGATTTGTGAGTTATCCTCTCCCTTCTGATCCTGAGCTGTGTCATGTGACCAACTTTCTGATCTACACTGACACAGGACAGGAAGTCAGTTACTTCTCTATTCATTCCTATGAGACTGACATTGAGACTCCCATGGAAATACATAGAGAAACTGACTTCCTGTCAACACTTTTAAAGCTGCGTCAGGCTACTTTCACACTACAGTTTTGGCTGGATCCAGCAGGGTTCAGCAAAAACGCTTCAGTTACTGATAATACAGCCATTTGCATCTGTTATGAATGGATCCGGTTGTATTATCTTTAACCACTTAAGGACCACAGGTTTATACCCCCCTAGTGACCAGGCCCTTTTTTACAAATCGGCACGCCACAACTTTAGCGGTTTATTGCTCGGTCATGCAACTTACCACCCAAATGAATTTTACCTCCTTTTCTTCTCACTAATAGAGCTTTCATTTGGTGGTATTTCATTGTTGCTGACATTTTTACTTTTTTTGTTATTAATCGAAATTTAACGATTTTTTTGCAAAAAATGAAATATTTGACTTTCAGTTGTAAAATGTTGCAAAAAAAAACAAAAACGACATCCATATATAAATTTTTCGCTTAATTTATTGTTCTACATGTCTTTGATAAAAAAAAAATGGTTTGGGTAAAAGTTATAGCGTTTACAAACTATGGTACAAAAATTTGAAATTCCGCTTTTTGAAGCAGCTCTGACTTTCTGAGCACCCGTCATGTTTCCTGAGGTTCTACAATGCCCAGACAGTAGAAAACCCCCACAAATGACCCCATTTCGGAAAGTAGACAACCTAAGGTATTCGCTGATGGGCATAGTGAGTTCATAGAAATTTTTATGTTTTTGGCACAAGTTAGCGGAAAATGATGTTTTTTTTTTTTCTTACAAAGTCTCATATTCCACTAATTTGTGACAAAAAATAAAAACTTCCATGAACTCACTATGCCCATCACAAAATACCTTGGGGTGTCTTCTTTCCAAAATGGGGTCACTTGCGGGGTAGTTATAACTGCCCTGGCATTTTAGGGGCCCAGATGCGTGAGAAGAAGTTTGAAATCAAAATCTGTAAAAAATGACCGGTGAAATCCGAAAGGTGCTCTTTGGAATGTGTGCCCCTTTGCCCACCTAGGCTGCAAAAAAGTGTCACACATGTGGTATCGCCGTACTCGGGAGAAGTTGGGGAATGTGTTTTGGGGTGTCATTTTACATATACCTATGCTGGGTGAGAGAAATATTTTGGCAAAAGACAACATTTCCCATTTTTTTATACAAAGTTGGCATTTGACCAAGATATTTATCCCACCCAGCATGGGTATATGTAAAATGACACCCCAAAACACATTCCTTAACTTCTCCTGAGTACGGCGATACCACATGTGTGACACTTTTTTGCAGCCTAGATGCGCAAAGGTGCCCAAATTCCTTTTAGGAGGGCATTTTTAGACATTTAGATCCCAGACTTCTTCTCATGCTTTAGGGCCCCTAAATTTTATTTTTTTGGCATAAGTTAGCGGAATTTGATATTTTTTTTAGTTTTTTCTCACAAAGTCTCAATTTCCGCTAACTTGGGACAAAAATTTAAAACTTTCATGGACTCAATATGCCCCTCAGCGAATACCTTGGGGTGTCTTCTTTCAAAAATTGGGTCATTTGTGGGGTGTTTGTACTGCCCTGGCATTTGAGGGTCTCCGCAATCATTACATGTATGGCCAGCATTAGGAGTTTCTGCTATTCTCCTTATATTGAGCATATATTGAGCATATGGGTAATGAGATTTTTTTTCCGTTCAGCCTCTGGGCTGAAAGAAAAAAATGAACGGCACAGATTTCTTCATTCACATCGATCAATGTGGATGAAAAAATCTCTGCCCAAAAAAAAAAAAAAAAAAAAAAAAAAAAGGAGGGGAAAGGCGTCTGCCAGGACATAGGAGCGCCGCCCAACATCCAATACCCACTTAGCTTGTATGCCCTGGCAAACCCGATTTCTCTATTCACATCAATCGATGTGGATGAATAAATCATTGCAGGGATTTTTTATATTTTTTTTATATATACAAAGTGTTTGCCAAAGTATATGAACACAGCCGTCTCCTCAGCTCATATGCCTCGGCAAACGTATCTTTTACTGCAGAGGAGAAATCTCGTCTTGCAGCGCCGCATACACTGACTTTTGTGTAATCTGACAGCAGCGCAATGCTTCTGTCAGAATGCACATCAGTGCTGCAGCTGCTTGATCGCTTGGTCCACCTAGGAGGTAAAAAAACAAAAAACAGGCCGCAACGCAATAAATTTATTAACATTAACTTTAGAGAACATTAACTTTTATAAACTTTTGAAACAGAACAATAACTTTTTGCTTTGTTTTGTTTTTTTTTGTTTTTTTACCTTTATTGGACAAACCTCTCCTTCCTCATGGGACAATGTGCAAAGCGCAAATCGCCCAGAGATGTGGCGAAGTACATTATGCACTTTGTCCCAGGTGAAAGGAGAGGTTTGTGGCAGCTCTGTGTGAAAGGGCCCTAAGACCCCTGTGTGCCTGTCCTGTATACGCAATCCCTATGCTAATAGTGTACCTGAGTGTGGAACTTGCGGAAACACTCCGCTATGCATAGGGCAGGCTGGTCAGGACAGTCAGGACAAAAAAAGGTGGTGTCACGCCTTATTCCACCCCTGCTACAGACACAACATCTTTTTCTTGGGGAACGTTGAGTTGGGGTACCAGGATAGACAGACGGGAAGTGTCTGCCATGTAGCCGGCTCACTACATCAGGGCCTTGGGGCACGGAGCCTCCTGGATACAGGATTTCCGAAATGATCTCTTCTTGGAATTTTAGGAAGGATCCTGTTCTCCCAGCCTTACTGTAGAGAACAAAACTATTATACATCGCCAATTGGATCAAATAAACAGACACCTTCTTATACCAGCGCCTGGTGCGTCGGGAAACTAGATAGAGAGCCAACATTTGGTCATTGAAGTCCACCCCTCCCATGTGAAGGTTATAGTCGTGGACAGAGAGGGGTTTCACAATGACTCCAGTTGCCCTTTCAATTTGTACAGTCGTGTCTGCGTGAATGGTGGACAGAAGGTAAACGTCCCTCTTGTCCCTCCACTTCACCGTGAGCAGTTCTTGGTCACACAAGGCAGCCCTCTCCCCCCGTGCAAGTCGGGTACTAACGAGCCGTTGGGGGAAGCCACAGCGACTAGGTCGCGCTGTGCCACAGCATTGAATTCCGACTATATGCAAGTGCCGAAAGAGGGCCACGCTTGAGTAAAAATTGTCCACGTATAAGTGGTACCCCTTGTGGAATAAGGGTGACACCAAGTCCCAGACAATCTTGCCACTGCTCCCCAGGTAGTCAGGACATCCGACTGACTCCAGTTTTGAGTCTTTTCCCTCATAGACCCTAAAACGATATGTATAGCCTGTGGCCCTTTCACAGAGCTTAAACAGTTTGACCCCATACCGGGCGCGCTTGCTGGGGATGTACTGTTTTATGCCAAGGCGCCCGGTAAAATGTACTAGGGACTCGTCTATGCAGATGTTTTGATTAGGGGTATACGCATCTGCAAATCTGGATGACAAATGGTCTATGAGGGGCCGAATTTTGTGGAGCCGGTCATAAGCAGGGTGGCCTCTTGGATGACAGGTGCTATTGTCAGCGAAATGCATAAAGCACATGATGACCTCAAAACGTGCCCTGGACATTGCAACAGAGAACATGGGCATGTAATGTATTGGGTCTTTAGACCAATATGACCGCAATACATTTTTTTTTGTTAGACCCATGCTGAGGATAAGGCCCAAAAAAATGGTAAACTCGGAAACGGTGACTGGTTTCCACCGGAAAGGCTGGGTAGCCTTTCCGGATTGGCGGTAATAAACTGTGTGGCGTAGCGGTTGGTTTCTGCCACAACTAGGTCCTAGAGATCCGCGGTGAAGAACAGCTAAAAAAAACTGAAGGGCCGATCCTAAATGAGCCGTCTCCACGCGAACTCCAGACTGGGCGGTGAAAGGGGGCAATACGGGTGCGGCGGAATCAGGGGATTGCCAATTAGGATTTGCCAGCACCTCTGGGAGACTAAGGGTTCTACGGGCCTGTGAACGCGGTGGCTGCGACTGGGTAGTTATTGCACGTGCCACCGTACCAGCTGGAACTGCCCTTCTGGTGCTCGGCACTTCACCAGGGAATACGGCAGTGCTGGTAGAAGGTTCAGGGTGTGCTGCGCTGCTGGTGTATGCCGCACCATAAACAAGATCAGCGCTAGCACCACTCTGCTGCAAATGAGGATCATCATGCGGGGTTTGTAGAACTCTGACATGGGATCGGGTACGCCTGACCGTAGCAGGGACCTCTACCTCGTCATCTTCGCTAGTGGTTAGAATGCCACTGCTGTCTACAGGTTCATATTCTGAACCACTGGATTCAGCGGATGAGGCGTCCCCATCGCTTTCATCCATCACGGCCAGAATCCTGTAGGCCTCTTCAGCGGAATACCCCTTGTTTGACATTTTGGGTTCACTAAATTTAGGGGGTATTCCTCTGAGACTACCCGGGATTAAAGAGCAAACCTACCTAGTAAAAAGGAGTGCTTGCAAAGTAAATCTGCAATCGCTAATAAAGATCCAAAAAGCTCAAAAGTGATCTTTATAGCGGCGCAGCGATTTTACAGTGTTTTTGCAGTAATCAGGAAAAAAAAATTCTGTCACTGCGGTGGGGCGGACTGAACGCAAGTGTGCGCACAAGATCAGGCCTGATCAGGAGAACACTGCGTTTTGTAGAGCCTAAGGTAACCCTAATGTACTTATATAGATCTGAATGCGATCAGTCTTGATCACTTACAGATACTATATAGTACTAGTGCTGATTAGCGACAGCGATGACGCTAATCAGCGACTAATCGGTGACTGCGGTGCAGTGGGCTGGGAGCTAAACTACCTAGCAAGTAGCTAACTACCTGGCAGGGATGAGGGACCCTTACAGGGGGGGTGATCAATGACAAGGGGGTGGATAAGGGGGTGATCAGGGTGATTAGGGAGTCTAATATGGGTGATCAGGTGCTAAATAAGGGGTTAATAAATGACAGGGTAATATCTAATGTGTAGTGGGTGATTTGGTGCTACTTACAGAGCTGCCTGTGTCCTCTGGTGGTCGATCCAAGCAAAAGGGACCACCAGAGGACCAGGCAGCAGTTAGATCAGACGCTATTTTCAAAATAGCGTCTGACATAACCATTTCATTGGTCGATTCAAAAATCCACAGCCTGCCAGCCAATGATCGCGGCCGGCAGGCTGCAGATGAACTTGTGAACTACGCGATCCTGTGAACGAGCGCTCCTGTGTGCGCGCGTTCACAGGAAATCTCGGCTCACGCGAGATGATGCCAATCGGCGTTAGTGTGACATGGGAGCACCGCAGCAATGACGCCTTTCGGCGTTAGTGTGAAGAAAGGTAGTTAAGGCCCCTTGCAGACGAGCATTATGCCAGTGTTATCCAGTACATTACAGAACTGTAAGGGTTACATAGCATCATATATCTCCCGGCAGCGATGGGAAGTCAGGCCGGGTTCTGCGATGCGGACTCGCTGCAGGAGGAACGCTTGTCTGCAAAGGGCCTAACATAGCCAAGACAGATCCGTCATGAACACCACTGAAAGCCAATGGGGGACGTATCAGTTTTCTATTATCAGTCACTTGCATTGTGGGTCATGACGAATCCGTCTTGGTCCGCATCCCATGACGGAAAGAAAACTGCAGCTTGCTGCGTTTTGGAGCATTCCGTTCTGTTCAGTTACATTTTTTGTCCCCATTGACAATGAATGGGAACAAAACGGAAGCGTTTTTCTCCAGTATTGCGACCCTATGACGATTTCATAGAAACACTAGTGTGAAAGTAGTCTTTTTTGGAAAGTCTGATTGCTCTTCACATGACACAGCTAAGGATCAGAAGGGATACTGGTAAGAAGATTACATCATGTACCTTTCGAGCAGGTCAGATAACTTTTGCGGGAGTTCTTCTTTAATCAATCATTAGCCTATCCACCTTCTGCACTCCCCTCCCCAACACCATTAGCCCTCAGTGCCTTCTTGGCTCCACAATGCCTCCCTCCCTATTTTTATCAACTTCTCAAAGTATCTGTAAATTGCATACTTCAACTGCATTTAAATCCATTGAACAATAGGTCACAAAGATTAGTTCTTATAGCTGTTAACATGAAGTTCCCTGCATTCGTTGCTCTTTCTACAAAAAGGACAGGGTATTCTTCAGTGCACACCGTGTACCAGAATTACCGAACACGATGTATAAAAAAAAGTATCAGATTAGTCAGATGTCCAAAGTATCCAAAGTATTAGCTCAGCCTGATACAGGTAAAGGACAGTACTGAACATGAAGCACTGTACTGCACTTCAGTAGGCACCATTAGGCAGTCAATCGGTGCATACATTTCAGTATACCGATTGGCTGGATCTTCCAGAACATTGTATGTACCACACATTGGCAGTTTCTGTAGCATTGTAGTTGCAATGTTTCAAGCTACAAAAGCCCAGGAAAGACAATCATATTTTGAAAGTATTGTACCTTGAGGCCAGGATTACCATCAGGGCTGTACTGACGATACTGCAGTTAGGGGCCCCAAGCAGCTGGGGAGCCTGGAAAGTCACTTGTGGTCTCTGACATTAAGAAACCTCATTAATACTCATTTTAGTGCAGTGAAAAATAATAAAAAACTGTGTGGCCCTTCTCCTCGATATAAGTTGGGGAGGGGCCTCTCCCAGCATATAGATATTTACTAAAGAATATTTACCACTACACTATAGACCTGCCTTATTGGAAAGACTGGATATTTTTTAATGTAAAAAATTATTAAATAGCATTATTGTTTTCTTTACAGGTATAATATTCAGGGGTTGTCTCATCATGGACAATGGGGGCACCGCAGAGACCCACACCTATATCGAGAACGGAGCCCCGCAAGTGAAGGAGGGTGCACTGCGCATGCGCAGAAGCCCTCCACTCATTTTCTATGGGGCTGTCAACAACAGCCGAGCGTAGCTCAGCTTTTTCCGTCGGCCCCATAAAAATTAATGGGAGCTCCTATTCACTTCTATGGGGAGCCGTCTTGGTGGTGGCGAGACCAGAGTCCTCCAGCCACCACCTTGCGGGGCTCCGTTCTCTATATAGGTGCAGGTCCCAGCGGTGGGACCCGCACCTGTAAGACAACAGGGGCATATCCTAGTGATATGCCCACATTGTCCATGATGAAACAACCCCTTTAACCACTTCAACCCCGCTAGCTGAAACCCCCTTCATGACCTGAGCACTTTTTACACTTCGGCACTACACAACTTTCACTGTTTATTGCTCGGTCATGCAACTTACCACCCAAATGAATTTTACCTCCTTTTCTTCTCACTAATAGAGCTTTCATTTGGTGGTATTCTATTGCTGCTGACATTTTTACTTTTTTTGTTATTAATCAAAATGTAACGATTTTTTTGCAAAAAAATGACATTTTTCACTTTCAGCTGTAAAATTTTGCAAAAAAAACGACATCCATATATAAATTTTTCGCCAAATTTATTGTTCTACATGTCTTTGATAAAAAAAATAATGTTTGGGCAAAAAAATAAAATAAATGGTTTGGGTAAAAGTTATAGCGTTTACACACTATGGTACACAAATGTGAATTTCCGCTTTTTGAAGCAGCTCTGACTTTCTGAGCACCTGTCATGTTTCCTGAGGTTCTACAATGCCCAAACAGTAGAAAAACCCCACAAATGACCCCATTTCGGAAAGTAGACACCCTAAGGTATTCGCTGATGGGCATAGTGAGTTCATAGAACTTTTTATTTTTTGTCACAAGTTAGCGGAAAATGATGATGATTTTTATTTTTTTATTTTTTCTTACAAAGTCTCATATTCCACTAACTTGCGACAAAAAATAAAAAAATTCTAGGAACTCACCATGCCCCTCACAGAATACCTTGGGGTGTCTTCTTTCCAAAATGGGGTCACTTGTGGCGTAGTTATACTGCCCTGGCAATTTAGGGGCCCATATGTGTGAGAAGTACTTTGCAATCAAAATGTGTAAAAAATGACCAGTGAAATCCGAAAGGTGCACTTTGGAATATGTGCCCCTTTGCCCACCTTGGCTGCAAAAAAGTGTGACACATCTGGTATCGCCGTACTCAGGAGAAGTTGGGGAATGTGTTTTGGGGTGTCATTTTACATATACCCTTGCTGGGTGAGAGAAATATCTTGGCAAAAGACAACTTTTCCCATTTTTTTATACAAAGTTGGCATTTGACCAATATATTTTTCTCACCCAGCATGGGTATATGTAAAATGACACCCCAAAACACATTCCCCAACTTCTCCTGAGTACAGCGATACCAGATGTGTGACACTTTTTTGCAGCCTAGATGCGCAAAGGTGCCCAAATTCCTTTTACGAGGGCATTTTTTATCATTTGGATCCAAGACTTCTTCTCACGCTTTCGGGCCCCTAAAAAGCCAGGGCAGTATAAATACCCCACATGTGACCCCACTTTGGAAAGAAGACACCCAAGGTATCCAATGAGGGGCCTGGCAAGTTCATAGAAATTTTTTTTTTCGCATAAGTTAGCGGAAATTGATATATTTATTTTTTTTCTCACAAAGTCTCACTTTCCGCTAACTTAGGACAAAAATGTAAATCTTTCATGGACTCAATATGCCCCTCAGCAAATACCTTGGGGTGTCTTCTTTCCAAAATGGGGTCAGTTGTGGGGTGTTTGTACTGCCCTGGCATTTGAGGGTCTCCGCAATCATTACATGTATGGCCAGCATTAGGAGTTTCTGCTATTCTCCTTATATTGAGCATACAGGTAATGAGATTTTTTTTTTCCGTTCAGCCTCTGGGCTGAAAGAAAAAAATGAACGGCACAGATTTCTTCATTCGCATCGATCAATGTGGATGAAAAAATCTCTGCCAAAAAAAAAAAAAAAATGGAGGGGAAAGGCGTCTGCCAGGACATAGGAGCTCCGCCCTACATCCATACCCACTTAGCTCGTATGCCCTGGCAAACCAGATTTCTCCATTCACATCAATCGATGTGGATGAATAAATCATTGCCGGGATTTTTTTTTTTTTTATATATATACAAAGTGTTTGCCAAAGCATAGGAACGCCGCCGCCTCCTCCTCAGCTCGTATGCCTTGGCAAACGTATCTGTTACTGCAGAGTAGAAATCTCGTCTTGCAGCGCCGCATACACCGACTTGCGTGTAATCTGACAGCAGCGCAATGCTTCTGTCAGAATGCACATCGGTGCTGCAGCTAATCGATCAGTTGGTCCACCTGGAAGGTAAAAAAAAAAAAAAAAAACAGGCCGCAACGCAATAATTTTATTAACTTTGGAACAGAATATATAAACTTAAACTTTTTTAACTGAACATTAACCTTTTTGCTTACTGGTGTTTTTTTTTGTTTTTTTTTACCTTTATAGAATAAACCTCTCCTTCCCCATGGGTCAATGTGCAAAGCGCAAATCGCCCAAAGATGTGGCGAAGTGCGTTATGCACTTTGTCCCAGGTGAAAGGAGACGTTTGCAGCAGCTGTGTGAGTGAATGGGCCCTAATAGCCCCGTGTGCCTGTCCTGGTGAGATGATCCCTATGCTAATAGTGTACCTGTGAGTGGTACTTCCGGAAACACTCTCCAAAGCATAGGGCAGGGTGGTCAGGACAGTAATAGCGGGTGTCACGCCTTATTCCACTCCTGCTACAGACACAACATCTTTTTCGGGGTGACGGTTGGGTTGAGGTACCAGGAATGACATTGGGGAAATGTCGCTCGTGTAGACGGCTAACTACACTGGTGGACGGGGCCACGGAACCTCCTGGGTACAGGAGGTTCTCGATGATCTCTTCCTGAAATTTGAGGAAGGATCCAGTTCTCCCAGCCTTACTGTAGAGAACAAAACTATTATACAGAGCCAATTGAATTAAATATACAGACACCTTCTTATACCAGCGTCTGGTTCTGCGGGAAACTAAATACGGAGACAACATCTGGTCATTGAAGTCCACCCCTCCCATGAGCAAATTATAGTCGTGGACTGAGAGGGGCTTTTCAATGACACGGGTTGCTCGCTCAATTTGTATTGTCGTGTCTGCGTGAATGGAGGAGAGCATGTAAACGTCACGCTTGTCTCTCCATTTCACCGCGAGCAGTTCTTCGTTACACAGTGCGGCCCTCTGCCCCCTTGAAAGACGGGTGGTAACTAGCCGTTGGGGGAAGCACGCGCGACTAGTTCGCGCGGTACCACAGGCGCCAATCCGTTCTAGAAACAAATGCCTAAAGAGGGCCACACTTGTGTAAAAATTGTCCACATAAAGATGGTACCCCTTGCCGAATAAGGGTGACACCAAGTCCCAAACTGTCTTCCCACTGCTCCCCAGGTAGTCAGGGCAACCGACCGGCTCCAGGGTCTGATCTTTTCCCTCATAGATCCGAAATTTGTGGGTATAGCCTGTGGCCCTTTCACAGAGCTTATACAATTTGACCCCATACCGGCCGCGCTTGCTTGGGATGTATTGTTTGAAGCCAAGGCGCCCGGTAAAATGTATCAGGGACTCGTCTACGCAGATGTTTTGCTCTGGGGTATACAATTCTGCAAATTTCAGGTTGAAATGGTCTATGAGGGGCCGAATTTTGTGGAGCCGGTCAAAAGCAGGGTGGCCTCTGGGACGGGAGGCGGTGTTGTCACTAAAGTGCAATAAACGCAGGATGGCCTCAAAACGTGCCCTGGACATAGCAGCAGAGAACATGGGCATGTGATGAATTGGGTTTGTGGACCAATATGACCGCAATTCATGCTTTTTAGTTAGACCCATGTTGAGGAGGAGGCCCAGAAAAGTTTTAATTTCGGAAACTTGGACTGGTTTCCACCGGAAAGGCTGGGCATAAAAGCTTCCCGGGTTAGCGGTGATAAATTGTGAGGCATACCTGTTTGTTTCGGCCACAACTATGTCTAAGAGCTCCGCAGTCAAGAACAGCTCAAAAAATCCCAGGGCCGAACCGATCTGAGCTGTCTCAACCCGAACTCCAGACTGGGCAGTGAAAGGGAAAACTACAGGTGCGTCTGAAGTTGGGGACTGCCAATTAGGGGTTGCCAGCACCTCAGGGATTCTAGGGGCTCTACGGGCACGTCTTTGCGGTGGCTGCGACGGGGTCACTACTGCACGTGCCACTGTACCAGCTTCAACTGCCCTTCTGGTGCTCGCTACTTCACCAGGTTGTACGGCAGTGCTGGTACTAGGTCCAGGGAGGGCTGGGCTGCTGGTGTATGCCTCACCACGTAATCCGACAGCACCAGCCCCACTCTGCTGCTCTTGAAGCGGATCCTGCGCAACCTGTGGTCTAGCGACACGGGGCCGGGTACGCCTGGTGCCATCAGGGACCTCAGCCTCCTCGTCCGAACTTTGGGTCAGAGAGCCACTGCTTTCTACAGGTTCGTATTCTGACCCGCTGGATTCATCAGATGAGGGTTCCCACTCCTCATCCGACTGGGTCAGAAGCCTGTAGGCCTCTTCAGAGGAATACCCCCTGTTTGACATTTTGGGCAACTAAATTTAGGGGTATTCCCTGAGACTACCCAAGAAAAAAAAAGCAAGCCTGTCTTACAAAGGGGAGGCTAGCGAAGTACCGGAGGCCGCTGCGGTTGATAAAAAATATCAAAACTGATTTTTTTTATCGCCGCAGTGCGTGTAAAGTGATTGTGCAGTGATCAAAAAAAAATTTTTTTTTGTCACTGCGGTGGGGCGGGCGTGGGTGAACGCACGTGTGGGCGACCGATCAGGCCTGATCGGGCAAACAATGCGTTTTAGGTGGAGGGCGAACTAAAGTGACACTAATACAATTATAGATCTGACCGTGATCAGTTTTGATCACTTCCAGATACTATAAAAGTACAAATGCTGATTAGCGATACGCTAATCAGCAAATAACGGACTGCAGTGCGGTGGGCTGGGCGCTAACTGATCGCTAACTACCTAACCAAGGGGCCTAAACTATACCTAAAACCTAACGGTCAATACCAGTGAAAAAAAAAAGTTACAGTTTACACTGATCACTTTTTTCCTTTCACTAGTGATTGACAAAGGGGTGATCAAAGGGTTAATTGGGGTTCAGGGGGGTGATCTGGGGCTAAAGTGTGCTGTTTGGTGTACTCACTGTGTAGCCTGCTCCTCTGCTGGATCCAACCGACGAAAAGAACCAGCAGAGGAGCAGGCAGCCATATAACAGATCATATTTACAAATATGATCTGTTATCTGGCTCTCTGATTGGATTTTTTGAAAATCATCAGCTTGCCAGCCGCGATCATTGGCAAGCTGATGACGAAACGGTCCTCTACGAAATGCCGGCCCGAACTGCGCATGCGCGGGCCGCATAGCGCGTCATCTCGCGAGATGACGCGTATATGCGTCGTTGTGCGGAGCGCTGCCGCCTCCGGACCCCACATCTGCGTTAGGCGGTCCGGAGGCGGTTAACCCATTCAGGACACAGCATTATTTCACCTTAAGGAACAGTCAATTTTTTTGCAAATCTGACCAGTGTCATTTTATGTGGTGATAACTTTAAAACGCTTTTACTTAGCCAGGCCATTCTGAGATAGTTTTTTCGTCACGTATTGTACTTCATGACACTGGTAAAATTGAGTCCAAAAAATTCATTTTTATTTATTAAAAAAATACCAAATTTACCCAAATTTTGGAAACATTAGCAAATTTCTAACTTTCAATTTCTCTTCTTCTACAATACATAGTAATAACTCCAAAAATAGTTATTCATTTACATACTCCTTATGTCTACTTCATATTTGGATCATTTTGGGAATGATATTTTATTTTTTTGGGATGTTACAAGGCTTAGAAGTTTAGAAGCAAATCTTGAAATTTTCCGGAAATTTTCAAAAACCCCATTTTTAGGGACCAGTTCAGGTCTGAAGTCACTTTGCGAGGCTTACATAATAGAAACCACCCAAAAATGACACCATTCTATAAACTACAGCCCTCAAGGTATTTAAAACTGATTTTACAAACGTTGTTAACCCTTTAGGTGTTCCATAAGAATTAATGGAAAATAGAGATACAATTTCAAAATTTCACTTTTTTGGCAGATTTTCCATTTTAATAATTTTTTTCCAATGTTATAAAGCAAGGGTTTTGCTGGACAGTTTTTTTTTTACACCATGTCCCATTTTTGAAGCCCCCCTGATGCAACCACATAAAAGTGACCCCATCTAAGAAAGTACACCCCTCAAGGTATTCAAAACAGATTTTACAAACGTTGTTAACCCTTTAGGTGTTCCACAAGAGTTATTGGCAAATGGGGATGAAATTTCAGAATTTATTTTTTTTTTACAAATTTTCAATTTTAATCCATTTTTCCCAGTAACAGAGCAAGGGTTAACAGCCAAACCAAACTCAATATTTATGTCCCTAATTCTGTAGTTTACAGAAACACACCATATGTGGTCGTAAACTACTGTACGGGCGTGTGCGCAGAAGGAAAGGAATGCCATACGGTTTTTGGAAAGCAGATATTGCTGGACTGTTTTTTTTTTTTACACCATGACCCATTTGTAACCCCCCTGATGCAACCCTAGAGTAGAAACTCCATAAAAGTGACCCCATCTAAGAAACTACACCCCTCAAGGTATTCAAAACTGATTTTACAAATGCTGTTAACCCTTTAGGTGTTCCACACGAGTTATTGACAAATGTAGATAAAATTTCAGAATTAAATTTTTTTTATTTTTTTTTCCATTTTAATCCATTTTTCCCATTAACAAAGCAAGGGTTAACAGCTAAACCAAACTCAATATTTATGGCCCTGATTATGTAGTTTACAGAAACATCCCATATGTGGTCCTAAACTGCTGTACGGGCACACGGCAGGGTGCAGAAGGAAAGGAATGCCATACGATTTTTGGAAGGCAGATTTTGCTGGACTGGTTTTTTTGACACCATGTCCCATTTGAAGTCCATCTGATGCACCCCTAGAGTAGAAACTCCAAAAAAGTGACCCCATTTTAGAAACTAAGGGATAGGGTGCCAGTATTGTTGGTACTAGTTTAGGGTACATATGATTTTTGGTTGCTCTATATTATACTTATTGTGAGGCATGGTAACAATAAATCGCTGTTTTGGCACCGTTTTTATTTTTTGTTATTTACAACATTCATCTGACAGGTTAGATCATGTGATATTTTTATAGACCAGGTTGTCACGGATGCGGCGATACCTAATATGTGTACTTTTTATTTATTTATGTAAGTTTCCATAGTCTGAGAGCCCACATTTTTTCAGTTTTTGGGCGATTAACTTGGGTAGGGTATGATTTTTTTAAGGATGAGATGACGGTTTTATTGGCACTATTTTGGGGTGTGTGTGAGTTTTTGATCGCTTGCTGTTACACTTTTTGTGATGCAAGGTGACAAAAAATTGCTTTTTTTATTTTATTTTTACGGTATTCACCTGAGGGGTTATGTCATGTGATATTTGTATAGAGCTATATGTTGTATGTTATTACAGACGCTGCGATACCCAATATGTATACTTTTTCTTATGTAAGTTTTACACAATAATATCATTTTTGAAATAAAAAAAATAATGTTTTAGTGTCTCCATATTCTGAGCGCCATCGTTTTTTGGCGATTATGTAGGGTCTAATTTTTTGCGGGATGAGATGACGGTTTGATTGGCACTATTTTAGGGTGCATATGACTTTTTGATCGCTTGCTATTACACTTTTCGTGATGTAAGGTGACAAAAGATGATAATTACTCTTACCGGTAATTGGATTTTCCGTATAGCCTCCACAACGGCACTTCAGCAGGAGGGTACCCTGCCCCCAGGGACAGGAAACGACGTAGAAAGCAGAAGTTTAAATGCCTCCTCCCCCTTACCTTCTCCAGTAAATACCAAAGGAACCAGGGTGATGCTGAAGAAGTAACATTTTATTTGTAAGGAGATATAAATCAAGTTATAATAGACAAAAAAAAAGTAAAGACAATAATGGGTGGGAAAAACCCCAGTGCCGTTGTGGAGGCTATACGGAAAATCCAATTACCGGTAAGAGTAATTATCATCTTTTCCGTACGCCTCCCACAACGGCACTTCAGCAGGAGGAATAACAAAGGAATCCATTAGGGGGGGGGGAATGCCGCTGACAGGACTTTACGTCCGAACGACAAATCCGAATTGAACTGAACGTCCAACCTGTAGTGGTTAAAAAAGGTGGAAGGATTTGCCCACGTAGCGGCCTGGCAGATCTGTGACAAGGAGACTAAAGCAGATTCTGCCCAGGAGGTGGAGACTGCCCTGGTTGAATGGGCTTTTAGACCCCCTGGAGGAGTAAGACCTTTAACTGTATAGGCCATTGCAATGGTCATTCTTATCCAGCGGGCTATAGTAATCTTTGAAGCTGCCTGCCCCCTATTTTGGCCTGCATACTGGACCAGAAGACGGTCGGACTTTCGCAGTCCCTTGGTGGCTTCCAGATAGCCAAGAATACATCTACGTACATCTAGATGGTGGAAACGTTCTTCCCTCGGAGACTTCGCCCCTGCGCAGAAGAAAGGTAAGGAGATCTCCTGTTGGCAGTGGAATTTAGAGAAAACCTTTGGTAAGAAGGAGGGTTCATGTCTCAAAACAATCCTATCGTCAAAGATGGTTAGATATGGAGGTCTGCATGAAAGAGCGTGGATTTCCCCCACTCTCCTGGCTGAAGTGATAGCTATGAGAAAAGCGGATTTAAAGGACAGCAACCTGAGGGGGATTGACTCAAGAGGTTCAAAGGGATGGTCCATAAGGACAGAAAGGACCAAATTAAGGTCCCAAGGCGGAACCGTAGATCTAATAACTGGGTGAAGTCTGCTGGCTCCCTTTATGAACCTCTTGACCACATCCAAATCCGCCAATCTCATATCCAAGAAGGCACTAAGGGCTGAAATCTGGACTTTAATTGTACTGACACGAAGACCTTTTCCTAGCCCTTTCTGAAGGAAGTCCAGGATTACCCTCAAATCTTGGGGAAGAGTGGGATTCCACGATTCCTTGGCAAATGAAAGGAAGGCATTCCAAGTTCTCCAGTAGATATTGGAAGTTACTTGCTTCCTGCTAGAGAGCAACGTAGAAATAACTGCCTCTGAGAAGCCTTTGGACTTCAAAATGGAGCGCTCAAATTCCAAGCTGTCAATTTTAGTTGACTGACTGCTGGATGCCAGGCTGGGCCCTGATGGAGAAGGTCCAGAGACTGAGGAAGGGTCCAGAAGTCCCCCTTGGAGAGGTTCAGAAGGAGGGAGAACCAAGGTCTTTTGGGCCAGTATGGAGCCACTAGGATGACATGTGCTCGTTCCTCTATTATCTTTGCCAGCACCTTTGGTATAAGCTGGAAAGGAGGGAACGCATATAGCAGACCCAAAGGCCATGGACCCGCTAAGGCATCCACTCTCACCGGGTGGTCCTTTGCCGAGAGGGAATAGAAAAGGTCCACCTGATTGTTCTTCTGGGAAGCAAAGAGGTCTATACTTGGGACTCCCCATCTGCTGCAGATGTTCTGGAATACCGCTTTTTTGAGGCTCCACTCCCCTGGCCAAATTCTCTTCCTGCTCGGGAAGTCTGCTAGTGTGTTCTCGCCCCCCTTTAGATGGACCGCGGTTATGGACTGGATGTTTAACTCTGCCCAAGAAAAGATCTGAGATGCTATCCGACAAAGGGAACTGCTTCTTGTGCCCCCTTGCTTGTTGAGATATACCACCGTGGTGGAATTGTCGGAGAGGATTTTCACGTTTTTTTCTCGGATGACTGGAGCCAGGGCTTTTAGGGCCAGAAACACCGTCAGAAGCTCTTTGGCGTTTGAAGAGAGGGGAAGGGTCTCTGCATTCCAGGACCCCTGCAACAACTGACCCTGACAATGGGCTCCCCAACCTCCCCCGCTTGCGTCTGTTGTTACCACTATCTGATTGGAGAGCCTCCAAGGGACCCCCTTGACTAGGTTTCTCTCGTTCAGCCACCACTGTAAGGAGAGTCTGACTCCGTGAGGTAAGGCAACTCTTTTTTCCAGGGAGAAGACGCTCTTGTTCCACTGTTTTAGCAGGAATTCTTGAAGAGGTCTCCCGTGAGCCTGTGCCCATTTTACCGCAGGAATCGTCGATGTCATGAGTCCCAGAATTTTCATAATCCTTCGGAATGTGACCTTTGTCTGGTTTAAAAAGACAGAAATCCTTAACCTGATGTCCCAGATCTTTTGTTCTGGAAGAAAAGAGGTCATCTGGGTGGAATCCAGAAGAATACCTAAAAAGATCATCTTTTGGCTGGGTGATAGATTTGATTTTTCCAGATTTAGTTTCCAACCTAGGGATGTTAAGGTCTCCAGGACGAACTTCACCTGTGACTGCAGTTGAGTCTGGGAGGCTGCTGTAATGAGAAAATCGTCTAAATAGGGTATGAAGTTTATCCCCTTCTGGTGAAAAAAAGCCGAGACTTCTGCAATGATCTTTGTGAACACTCTGGGTGCAGAAGCCAGGCCAAAGGGTAACACCTGAAACTGGAGATGGAGAAGACGCTCCCCCTTGAAAATTGTGAAACGCAGATATTTCTGATGTTTCTGATGGATCGGAACATGGCAATATGCGTCCGCCAGGTCGAGTGTTACCATGGAGCAGCCCTGAGTCAAAAGGTTCACTGTAGATTTTACTGTCTCCATTTTGAACCTCTTGTATTTTAAGAACTTGTTGAGGCACTTTAGATTGATAATTGCTCTGAAAGAGCCATTGGGCTTCTTTACAAGAAAAATTGGGGAGTATAAACCCCTTCCCTCCTGATCTGCTGGAACCGGAACCACCGCTCTTTTTTCCAACAAAAGGGAAATTTGTTACTCTAGAAGATTGTGATCTGATTTTAATCTTTTGTTCAAAACAAATCTGTCTGGAGGGAGAGTGCAAAATTCCAGCTGGTATCCCTGACGAATTACGTCTAGGACCCAGGCTGAATTTGAGATTTTTTCCCAAGCCGGGGCAAACCCTTTCAATCTCCCCCCCCACCGGGTTCCTGGCGTCATTGGGAGGACTGTTTTGCAGATTTATCCTGACTAAAGAGGAAATTTCTACCTCTCCCCTTTGAGGACTGCCAAGAATTAGAGGGATCCTTTTTTCTACGGTCCTGTCTACCCTTTCTTTGGGGGCGAAAGGAGCGACGCTGTTGGAAGAACCTGGACTCTGGTGGAAACCCCTTTTTTCTATCAGAGGCCTTTTCAAGAATGTCATCCAAGACTGAACCGAAAAGACGATCTCCTTCGCAAGCGATACTGCAGAGTTTATTTTTTGAAGCAGTATCACCTGACCAAGAGCGTAACCAAACTGACCTCCTTGCCGTGTTAGAAAGAGCCGCCGACCTAGCTGATAACTTTACCAGGTCGGCAGAAGCGTCTGCCAGGAAATTAGAGGCCTGTTTCAAAATCGGCAAGGAGGCCAGGAGATCCTCTCTGGGGGTGTCAGAGACCAGGTGTTCCTCCAGCTGAGAGAGCCAGAGAGACAGAGATCTAGCAGTATAGGTAGCAGCTATGCTAGGTCTCAACATGGCGGTATTGGATTCCCAAGCCTTTTTATCAATAGCATCCTTTAATAAGCTGACATCTTCAAAACGTAAGGCTGCTTTTTTAGAAATACGTGCGACAGGGGCGTCAACCTTTGGCGTTTTAATCCAAAGAGCCGAATCTTCCTCGCTAAAAGGATATTTTCTTTTAAAGACCTTTGAAGTACCAGCCCTTTTCTCTGGGTCCTTCCATTCATCCCGTATAAGCTTCCGGATTCTGTCATGGATCGGGAACACTCTCCTCTTCCTATCACCCAGCCCCCTGAAGATTTGATCCTGGACCGACTGTGACTGTCTAGATTCTTCAATATTTAGAGTTAATCTTATTGCCTTCAAGAGGGCATCAGTGTCCTCTACTGAGCATAACAGCCCACTGACCTCTTCATCAGAGGAGGGTCCTGAGTCAGACGAATCATTATCATCGTCATCCTCCATATCCCATTCTATCTGGGGCTCCGTGACCACTTTAGAAGTGGAAGGTTTCTGGGAAAGGAACGCCATTTTTGCTTCCACTGCTGAGCTCACTTCTTCTCTTATAATTGAACGTAAATTCTCCACAAGAGAAGGTGAATCTTCAACCATTATTTTGTCCGTACATCTTTGGCAGATAGGTTTTTTACTCTGTACTGCCAGATGCTTTTTGCAAATAGCACATTTTCTTTTCTGTGCAGATTCCCCACTCCTTCCGGCTTCTCTATTCTGAAAGAACAAAGAAAAAGAGCGGGAGCTCCTTTACTATAGGGGAAGGAGTGGGGCAACCGTCACCAGGAATAACCCACAGGTGATGTAAAATAAATCACTCCGGAGGAGGAGGCTTACCGGACTGGGGGCCTGAGGGGCATCAGAAGGCTTCTCCTGCTGCAGAGACATGCTGAGGATCCACTGCTGCTCTGCTGGAGACACTGAGCGGCGTTTACCCAGCTTCCCGCCGTCAATTTGAATCCATTTCCGGGTCACCTGACCTGCCGGCGCGTCACATGGCCCAGCCGAGGTCACATGACCGGATCTCGCGAGATCTCGGCCCAGAGATCCCGCGCGCCTTCTGGCCCTGCAAGCGGCTTCTTCCTGAGCCGGTGCACCGTCCGGTGGCTGCCTGAAGCGAGGACTTACGCCGGAAGCAAGCGGTGGGAGCAGTATCTCCCCCCCAGCGTCTGCATCTCTGCCACAGCCCTCCTGCAAAGCAGGTAATGCTCACCGCAGGCAGGGCGCATGGAACTTCGGCAGGAGGGAGCCTGCCCGCTTTCCACTCATCCCAAGGGACAGGAAACGACTGGAGAAGGTAAGGGGGAGGAGGCATTTAAACTTCTGCTTTCTACGTCGTTTCCTGTCCCTGGGGGCGGGGTACCCTCCTGCTGAAGTGCCGTATTTATGGTGTTCATCTTAGGGGTTAGGTCATGTGATATTTTTATAGAGACGGTTGATACGGACGCGGCAATACCTAATATGTATACTTTTTTTTTGTATGTTTTACACAATAACAGCTTTTTCTGAGCCATGTTTTTTTTTTTGAGGGCGATTGTCTCAGGTAGGGGCACATTTTTTGCGGGATGAGGTGACGGTTAGATCGGTACTATTTTGGTGGGCAAACGCCTTTTTTTATCGCTTGCTGTTGTACTTTTTGTGATGTAAGGTGACAAAAAATATTGGTTTATTTAGCAGTTTTTATTTTTTATGGTGTTCATCTGAGGGGTTAGGTCATGTGATATGCTTATAGAGCCTGTCGATACGGACGCGGCGATACCTAATATGTATACTTTTTTTTGCCCCCTATTTTTAACCAATTTTTTTTTTTACTTTATTTGGGGAAAATGACGTTTTTGTTTATTTTTACTTGAAAGTTTTAATTTTTTGGGGGGTAAAATTTGATTTTTTGTACTCACCGTAAAATCCTTTTCTAGTAGTAGGCATTGGGGGACACAGCACCATGGGTATATGTCCAACTACCACAAGGAGGCACTAGACACAAAAAGTGTTGGCTCCTCCCAGGTGGGCTATACCCTCTCCACAGGCACGAGGCTATTCAGTTTGTACCAAAAGCAGTAGGAGAGAGAAGAAAAGCAAGAAACCAACAACTCCCGTACCGGGAAAGATCAAGAGACCAGCCCGGAGAAGCGGAAGTAAAAACATAGGGTGGGATCTATGTCCCCCAATGCCTACTACGAGAAAAGGATTTTACGGTGAGTACAAAAAATCAAATTTTCTCGTGCATGGCATTGGGGGACACAGCACCACGGGACGTCCCAAAGCAGTCCCTGAGGGTGGGAAAATAACAGCCATGCCACCGGTTGGGCATACAGGTGCAGGAGAACCATGTGACCCAACAGGAAAAAACACGGAATGGGCAAGAGGTTCCATAACAAGGAAGAAACCTCAAGGAAGAAGCAGTGAAGACTTTCAGCACCCCAGGACAAATGCCTGGAAGAAAATCCCAAACGCGAGAAGGCGGCAAAAGGGAACACCGAGCTCAGCCAAGGGCTGGAGAAAAATTAGGACAGCACCGCGTGTTGGAACTACCTAACGCTCTAAATTGTCTCAGACCCAAAGAGCAAAAAAACCTGTGGCCAACCCCTGACAGGCCAGGGGAGAAGAGAAACAAGGAAGCACTGGAAGACAAACGAGTAAGGGAAGCCATAGCAAGGCTCACATGTGAAGGAAGCAGGTCTCCCCTCACCGCAAGGCCAGGTGATGAAGTTAAGCGCCCTATTTAAAAGGTGAAAACCCAAGGCTGCTAGAGGAACCGCCAACCCTTGGAGAAGGAGGGGGTTTTAGGTAAAGGCCAGGAAAAGAGAATGATAAGACCTGCGTCCCAAAAACAGGAGACGAGGCTCGAGCCTCTGAAAAACAAGATATCACTGTGAAGCGTAAGACCAAAGGAAACTCTGGGCATGTGAAGTATCAGGGAAAAAGGGAAACAGATACAGGCCCAGGAAATCTGAGCAGGGACACACTGGACTGAGAGACATGGGAGTAGAAGGAGAGTACTCCAAACAGCCTAAGGAGGAAAGGTTCTACAACAGGATGAGGTCCCTCCCGAAGGAGACCATACGGCGGAATTGCAAACCGTAGCACTAAACCACTCAATACCAGGCACTTAACGTGGGAGGATGGGAAAAGAGACACGAATCCCAAGAGGACCACAAGGCTATTGGAACCCAAAAAGGGAACAATCAACCCAGGCCCCCCCCCCCCCATGCAGAACCTGAGTGGTCAAATGAACGGGGACAGGGACTCCAGAAAGGAGTACGCAGTATGGGCTCACAAGGAACCAGGAGCTGAACCACCAGAAGACAACGCAAGCCAGAATATCCAGGAAAGGTGAAATGAAACTACCATAGGGGAAGGGACATTGGCCATGGACAACTAGCCATTCAAAGAATAGTGACTAGCAAACTGTATACATTGTCCCAGAGGGGGCAAGTACAGCAGCTCGGGATGTACCACTAAATCGACAGACATCCATATGCATAAGGAATGCAGAAGTCGCCATGAAAAAAAAAAAAAAAAAAAAACGGGCAAGACTACACAGAAATGTATAAACTAGCTGCGACCGGCATACTGACAATTCCCAGGGGGGAGAAAGTACCTGACAGGTGCAGATGACGGCAAGGTCCAAGGAGACTGCCCCTCTGTCATGCAGTACAACTAAGCAGAGACTACAAGGGAATACAGAGAACACCTGGACCCAGAAGGAACTACGGGACCCTGACCGATGCCAGAGCAATCAGCTGAAAATTCACCTACCAGACAGATGTGTGGCGCTCAGTGGTCCTGTCCCTGACCCGTCAGGGAGGACGTCTAGCGACGATAAATGCCGTTGACCCCAGAAGGATTTCGTGTGGTGGAGTACATCCAGCGATGACCGAAAAACATAGCCAAGCAATGTGTCCCAACAAGGTAGAAGATCCAGTGGAGATTCCTGTACTCAACTAGGAATGGGCCGGTCTGTAATAGGAAACAACGCGAGTACTCCTCTATTACATGGGGTAACGTGGAGCGCAGCATACCGTAGTACCTTATAGAGATGGCAAGAGCAACCCTAGCACAAAGGCCAACAAACCACCTGGCCATGGTGTAGGGAGCGTGGTTGTATGTGGACCACCCGCCAGATCAGAACAGATCAGCCACATACTAGAGCTACCAGAAGTAGCACTAGACCGACAAGGTGGGGGTTGGGATGGCCCACCCCTGCTAGATATGGTAACCATGCACATGCTGAACCAGGATGGCCTGTTGTAGACAGTGCCTTGAGAAGTACAAGGAGACCATTGAGCACGACAGTAACGGAGTGGCAGATGTATGGAAGAACCAAAAGGATGGAACCAACATCCGCAGCACAGATTAGAACCCGGGGGCAGAAAGCACCCAGTAATACAGAAACTGTATGGGCCACAGATTTCACCATAGGGCCCAGCACTTGGGGCACTACAAACACACACCTAAAATATAGGTAAAGTTGCTGCATGTTGCCTTCCAAGCAGAGTGGAAACATAGCCACAGCATCTGGGAACGCGACAGCATGTGGAGGGTACAGGTACTCAACCTGTAAAGTAGAAATACGGCTGTGTTGTGCAGAGATACGACCAGACAGGTGTAATGGGTACAGCATCTGGAGATAGTAGAGGTACTACATTAAAGATCGGAGCAATGTGGCCGCATGGTGCACCCTAGAACCAGAGAGGTGTAAGAGCTACCGCGTTAGCAATGGTACGGTTGGTACCTACCAATAGTCCGCCCGGGAAGGGGAATAATAGGGCCGCACGGTACCACAAAGAACAAGACAGGTGCACACTACAATCAGGTAGGTGCAATGGCAACTGAAGGAGGCCCTCTATTTCGCCTGAAAAAAAGGGAAACAGGGCAGCATAGTACACCATAGAGCCAGACAGGTGTAACGGCTGCAGCATCAGACGGTGCAGGAACTCTACCTATGAAGGGAGTAAGATGGCTGTTTAGTGCACACTATGATGAGGTAGGTGCAATGGCCACGGCAATTGGAGGAGGCCTCAATATCTCGTCCGGTAAGGGAGAGAAATGCCACATGGTACACCATAAAGCCAGACAGGAGTAACGGCTATAGATGGTGCAGGTACTCTACCTATGAAGGGATCAAGATGGCAGCTTGGTGCCCACTAGAACCAGACAGAGGCAATTCTACGGCAATTGAAAGTGGCCTCTATATCTCGCCCGTAGGGAGAAATGTTGCCGCATGGAACACAATAGAGCCCGCTAGGGGTATTGGCTACAGCATCTGGATATGGTGTAGGTACTCTACCTATGATGGGAGCAAAGTGGCTGGGAACAGACAGGTGCAATTGCTACAGCAATTGAAGGCGGCCTGTATATCTCGCCCGGAAGGGAGAAATAGTGCCGCATGGAACACCATAGAGCCAGCTAGGACTAATGGCTTCAGCATCTGGAGTAGGTGTAGGTACTCTACCGATGAAAAGGAGCAAGGCGGCTGGAAACAGACAGATATAATTGCTTTTTACTCACTAACCTACAGGAGGCGTTTGCCTGAGCTAACAGCTTGTCTAGAACAGGAACCCCCTGTAATGAGGTAGAGTGGCGAACACCAGCACCAGGATGGGGACCCGGTGGAAGCACACTCAAATGTGTAGAGCATAGCCCCTGGTATAGGGGAACCAGGAAGGCTTGTCAGGTACAGCCTATGGCAGTGGTGCAGGTACCCCCCTGTTAAGGCGTACATACCAGAGACACCACGTAGGTGACTCAGTATGCTAAACACGGAGACGACTGCCTTACCTGTGCGGTTGAATACCTGTGCAGTCAGGGGAGCGCCATCCGAAAATCCACTAGAGGGGATACCAACCCTGGGTAGGAGAGGTTCCTCCATGTACGTTAGTCTGTATGGAGGAAGACCGCCTGATGCTCTGTTCCGAGGGAATCATTGCAGAGGTGTCCCCAGAGGCATCGGATGGGGTGACAGGAAAGGATTCGTCACCAGCCTCAGGCCTGTCCTGGGGAGGACCCGAGGATGCCGAGGAGGGGTGGAACCCTTTTGAGACCACCCGAGGTTGTACTGTGAGCTACCCCTTGCCGGACCTGAGCGTGCCCCATCTGCAGGGAGGACCCTGGGAGGGCAGAGGTGGCGGCAATTTGGATAGGTAGCGGTCCAGCGACTCTGCCAGGGATTGGGAGAGTCGGACAAGGTTCCCATGGCTTTGATAGGAAGAACCATTCAGGGGGACCTACACAAAAGGATTGGTCAGGGGACACAATGGGGTCTGGGAAGAGGTTCTGCACACAAGCAGGGACAGGCTGACTGCATGGCAGCCTTCGTAGACAGCGGACGCACGTGAAAACACATAGCGATCCGAGGAGAGGCTGGGAGAGGAGACCCTCATAGAGCAGCCAGCAGAGGCAGTCTTATCTGGACCCGGATGCCATGTTCCCCAAAGAGGTGCTGCAGCAGCTATAGAGGTGGTCAAGAGGGCTGCAGGAGAAATGAAGCAATTGAGGGGGGGGGGTTAGCCACCCCCTCCAACAGAAAACCCACGTTAGACCAGGAAAGGGTGGAGGAGATAGCCCCTCCCGAGGGCCGGATGGGGTCAGAAAAGCCCGGGAAGCAAGGAGGAGGGGCCGGGAAGATCGCGGCCTAGCAGGCCTCGATTTATGAGGTGGCCGGGAATGGAGCGAGGGGGGGGGGGGGGGGGGGGGCGGGGAATGGAGCGAGGGGGGGGCGGGGCGAATCGCGGCCGAACGAGGGCCCTCCTGACCCACAAAACTAGGTGAGGAGGGTAGGGGGGGAGAAGCGACGCCTGGGGATGGGCGGATCAGGGCAAACGGAGCACCTGGGAGCCGAGAACTGGCCATGGAAGATGAGACCTATTCCCGGCAGAATCCGGGGACTTAAGTAGCAGGGAAGGCCGGGGAGCATACTGTGTGGCCAGGGAGGAGAGAAAAAAACAACGAAGGGGGAAGAGAAAGGTGGGGAAACAAGAGTATAACTAAAGGAAGATGGAGGCTTCCCAGGACCCCCAGCTAAGGTGGATCCCACCCCCCTGGCCACAGGAAGGAACCTAACCCTGGGGCAGGGACACAGGGGCAGGGGAGTACTCACCATCCGATGTCTTCAGACGCCGCAGGGTCACCCCTGACGGCAAGCCACTGCGGATGCAGTCTGTGGGGACTGGGTGACCGGCGATGGTACAGAAGTATGCGCCCGCAGGGGAGGGGGGGCAACTAAAGTGGAGCCCCAGCCTGCAGCAGGTATAACTGTGGAGATCACCAAGTCCTGCAGAAAAGAGAAAAAAAGGTCTGCCTCCTACGGACACTAGACTAAAACGGAATAGCCTCGTGCCTGTGGAGAGGGTATAGCCCACCTGGGAGGATCCAACACTTTTTGTGTCTAGTGCCTCCTAGTGGTAGTTGGACATATACCCATGGTGCTGTGTTGTACTTCTGTATTGGAATACATTGGCTGTATGAGTAATACTGTGTGTATTACTCATACAGCTTCCGGCCTGTGAGATCCAGGGGGCTGGATCTCACAGGCTCATCACTGGAAGGCAGCGTGATGCCTTCCTTAGGCATCGCACTGCCTTCCATGCCATCGGGTCACCCCCTACAGCCGCATGGGGACCCGATGGCACCGCCACCAGCAGCCGCAAACCGCAGGTAAAGCCACAAACCGCAGGTCTGAATTGACCTGCGGTTTGCGGAGATCGCCGACACGGGGTGGTCACGGGATCCCCCCACGGGCACTGGGTTCCATCACCGCCCGCCCAGGACATCAGGGCGTGTCCTGAAGAGGTTAAGAACCGGGCCATTTTTTGTTTCTGCATTTTCATTTTTTCCCTTCTTCCTCCATAAGCCACAGCTTTTAAATGTTTCATTCACATAGCCATATGAGGGCTTATTTTTGCTGCATTTGTTTTATTTTTTAATGCAACTATTTAATTTACCATATCTTGTATTACAAAACGGTAATACAATTATTTGTGGGGTGAAACAAAAAAAAACACACAATTACCCCAAAGTTTTTCAGATTTTTAATATTACAGTATTCGGCTACTTTCACACTTGCGTTTGGAGCGGATCCGTCTGGTGTCTGCACAGACGGATCCGCTCCTATAATGCAGACGATAGGATCTGTTCAGAACGGATCCGTCTGCATTATATTTCAGAAAAAATTGTAAGTGTGAAAGTTAGTCAGACGGATCCGTCCAGACATTACACTGAAAGTCAATGGGGGACGGATCCGTTTGAAATTGAGCCATATTGTGTCAACTTCAAACTGATCCGTCCCCATTGCAAGCAGCATTCGAGTGTCCGCCTGCTGAGCGGAGGCCAAACGGTGCCAGACTGAGGCATTCTGAGCGGATCTGCATCCATTCAGAATGCATTGGGGCAGTACGGATGCGTTCGGGGCCGCTTGTGAGAGCCTTCAAACGGAACTCACAAGAGGAGCCCCGAACGCTAGTGTGAAAGTAGCCTTCACTGTGCACTAAAAATTACATGATATCCTTATTCTGCGGATCAGTGTAGGATTACGGCGATAACAAACTTGTTTAGTTCTTATCATGTTTTACTTCTTTTTACAAAATAAAAACCTTTGAAAAAATAAACATTTGATTTCAGGAAAAATATTTGGATATTTTAATAATTCGGACATTTTTGGAAAAGTATAATCTGCTATGTTTATTTTTGACGGTTTATTTTTCTATGTAAAACTAGGAAAGAGGATGATAAGAATTTTTCACATTTTGGAACTTTAACACCTTAAGGACCCGGCTCATTTTCACCTTAAAGGGGTTGTCCGGGTTCAGAGCTGAACCCAGACATACCCTAATTTTCACCCCGGCAGCCCCCCTGAGCTTAGCATCGGAGCATCTCATGCTCCGATGCGCTCCAGTGCCCTGCGCTAGATCGCGCAGGGCACGGGCTCTTGTGTTTTCAATAACACACTGCCGGGCGGTAACTTCCGCCCGGCAGTGTGTTCGGTGACGTCACCGGCTTTGCGGGGCGGGCTTTAGCTCTGCCCTAGCCGTTTTACTGGCTAGGGCAGAGCCAAATCCCGCCCATCAGTGCCGGTGACGTCACCGGGGTTCCTGTCAGCCCCATAGAGAGCCCCGGTACGTCACCGGAACTCAGAAAAATGCCTTTGCCCTGTGCAATTTAGCGCAGGGCAAAGGAGAGCATCGGAGCATGAACTGCTCCGATGCTCATGTCAGGGGGGCTGCCTGGGTGAAAATGGAGGGCTGTCCAGGTTCAGCTCTGAACCTGGACAACCCCTTTAAGGACCAGGCCATTTTTTGCAAATCTGACCAGTGTCACTTTAAGTGGTGATAACTATAAAACGCTTTAACTTATCCAGGCCATTCTGAGATTGTTTTTTCGGCACATATTGTACTTCATGACACTGGTAAAATGAAGTAAAAAAAACAAATTTTTATTTATAAAAAAAATACCAAATTTACCAAAAATTTGTAAAAAATTGCAAATTTCCAAGTTTCAATTTCTCTACTTCTATAATACATAGTAATACCTCCAAACATAGTTATTACTTTACATTCCCCATATGTCTACTTCATGTTTGCATCATTTTGGGAATGATATTTTATATTTTGGGGACATTACAAGGCTTAAAAGTTTGGAAGCAAATCTTGAAATTGTTCTGAACTTTTCAAAAACCCAATTTTTAGGGATCAGTTCAGGTCTGAAGTCACTTTGTGAGGTTTATATAATAGAAACCACCCAAAAATGACACCATTCTAGAAACTACACCCCTCAAAGGTATTCAAAACTGATTTTACAAACTTTGTTAACCCTTTAGGTGTACCACAAGAATTAATGGAAAATAGAGATACAATTTCAAAATTTCACTTTTTTGGCAGATTTTCCATTTTAATATTTTTTTTTTCCAGTTACAAAGCAAGGGTTAACAGCCAAACAAGACTCAATATTTATGGCTCTGATTCTGTAGTTTACAGAAACACCCTATATGTGGTCATAAACCACTGTATGGGCACACGGCAGGGCGCAGAAGGAAAGGAATGCCATACAGTTTTGGAAAGGCAGATTTAGCTAGACAGTTTTTTTGGACACCATGTCCCATTTGAAGCCCCCTTGATGCACCCCTAGAGTAGAAACTCCATAAAAGTGACTCCATCTAAGAAACTACACCCCTCAAGGTATTCAAAACTGATTTTACAAAACATTGTTAACCCTTTAGGTGTTCCACAAACGTTATTGGCAAATAGAGATGAAATCTCAGAATTTCAATTTTTGGGCAAATTTTCCATTTTACTATTTTTTTTTCCAGTTACAAAGCAAGGGTTAACAGCCAAACAAAACTCATTATTTATGGCCCTGATTCTGTAGTTTACAGAAACACCCCATATGTGGTCGTAAACCGCTGTACGGGCACACGGCAGGGGGCAGAAGGAAAGGTATGCCATACGGTTTTTGGAAGGCAGATTTTGCTGGACTGGTTTTTTGACAATATGTCCCTTTTGAAGCCCCCCTGATGCACCCCTAGAGTAGAAACTCCAAAAAAGTGACCCCATTTTATAAATGACGGGATAGGGTGGAAGTTTTGTTGGTACTAGTTTAGGGTACATATGTTTTTTGGTTGCTCTATATTACTCTTTTTGTAACAAGAAATAGCAAGGTAACAAGAAATAGCTTTTTTGGCACAGTTTTTTTTTTTGTTATTTACAACATTCATCTGACAGGTTAGATCATGTGGTATTTTTATAGAGCAGGTTGTCACAGACGCGGCGATACCTAATATGTATACAATTTTTTTATTTATGTAAGTTTTACACAATTTCATTTTTGAAACAAAAAAAATATGTTTTAGTGTCTCCATAGTCTGAGAGCCATAGTTTTTTCAGTTTTTGGGTGAATATCTAAAGTAGGGTCTCATATTTGTGGGATGAGATGACGGTTTTATTGGCACTATTTTGGGGTGCATATGACTTTTTGATCGCTTGCTACTACACTGTTTGTGACATAAGATGACAAAAAATGGCTTTTTTTTAGACCGTTTAAATATTTTTTTTTTTTTACGGTGTTCATCTGAGGGGTTAGGTCATGTGATATTTTTATAGAGCCGGTCGATACCTAATATGTATACTTTTTTTTATTTATGTACGTTTTACACAATGATTTTTATTTTTGAAACCCAAAAAATCATGTTTTAGTGTTTCCATAGTCTAAGAGCCATAGTTTTTTCAGTTTTTGGGCGATTATCTTGGGTAGGGTATGATTTTTGCGGGATGAGATGACGGTTTGATTGGCGCTTTTTTGGGGTGCATATGACTTTTTGATCACTTGCTATTACACTTTTTGTGATGTAAGGTGACCAATTTTTTTTTATTTAGCACAGTTTTTATTTTTTATTTTTTACGGTGTTCATCTGAGGGGTTAGCTCATGTGATATTATTATAGAGCTGGTCGATACGGACGCGGCGATACCTAATATGTATACTTTTTTTTATTTATGTAAGTTTTACACAATAATATCATTTTTGAAACAAAAAAAATAGTAATCATGTTATGGTGTCCCCATAGGTTTTTTATTTTTTGGGCCATTGTCTCATGTAGTGGCTAATTTTTTTGCGGGATGAGGTGACGGTTTGATTGGTACTATTTCGGTGTACATGCAACTCTTTTGATCACTTTTATTACCTTTTTTGGGAAGTAAGGTGGGCAAAATTTGAATTTCCTGATAGTTTTTATTTTTTTATTTTTATGGCGTTCACCGTGCGGGGAAAGTAACATGACCGTTTTATAGATCAGGTCGTTACGGACGCAGCGATACCCAATATGTGTAGTGTATTTTATTTTTAATTTTTATTCAGTGATAAATGTGATTTTACATTTTTTGGACCCAGACCCACATGGTTCTTGAAGATCCAGTGGGTCTGATGTCTGTATAATACAGTACAGTACAATATATATTGTACTGTACTGTATTTTACTTACACTGAACAGATCTATGCTTTTAGCATAGATCTGTTCAGCACCATGGACAGCAGGACGCCTAAGAAGGCGTCCTGTTGCCATGGGAACCTTCCCCATCTGCGACAACTGAGCAGACGGGGAAGGGGAAGGAGAGGAGCTCCCTCCCTCTGTCCCCCCATCCATCTGGGGGCTGCAAAGGCACAGCAGCCCCCCGATGGCAGCGGGGGGGGAGCTCCCTGACTTAACGGACCGCGGTATGGAAAGGGTGAAACGGCTAAACGGCTGACATCGCAGCGATGTCAGCCGTTTATAGTACCACTGGACACCAATGAAAATTTAGCGGGAGGCGCCTGCCGCACCGCCCGCAACTACCGCACCGCAACTGCCGCACCGCCCACAAACCGCCCCCCTGCACCCCGCCACATAAATGAATTCAGGGGTGCAGGGGGGGTTAAAAAATTTAGATTTTGGCCATTTTTAGATCAGATCAGAAACTGATCAGAAACTACATAAAGCGCTGCAAACCGCAGGTCTGAATTGACCTGCGGTTTGCAGCGATCGCCGATATGGGGGACCCCCCTTGGCATTGAGCCTGACTGTGTGTAACAGCCGGCACTCAGCGCTGTCACCATGTCTGCAGACATGGTGACAGTTTAATGCCAGGTCGAGTATACTCGTCCTGGAGCGCTAAGTACCCTTGCTCCAGGACGAGAAAAATGGAACTTCTATTTTTAGAATTTTCTACTTTACTAAACTATTTATGCAGATTAACTCTATATGTAAACCGTAAAACAACACACATTTCTATAACTGGGCCAAAGATTTTTTTTGTCCCTCCTTGTTTATGTGTAATTTGGCATGGATTGAATAAAGCCACTGAAACAGGTGAGACAGGTGAGTGCCGCTTTATGTATTCTATGAAAGATGAATGTCTGCAACTGATTTTGCAAGCGAGCACCATGGAAAGGCTGTGTGACTGTCCAGGCAACTGTGAATTGCTATTAAGGGTTAAAACGGGTTATCCAGTATCATACAGCCCCTCCATGTGCCGGGCCCCTCAGAGGGAATATACTTACCCGGGTCCCTGTTCCCTGCACCTCTCCTGGTCCCCTCACCACCGATGCTGCTTCTCCCTGTACACAGATGAAAACATCTGGTGTCTGTGGGGAGCAGCCAATGGCAGGTGGGGATGGGGAGGAGCCTGCCTAGCGTCATTAGTGATGCTAGGGAGACTCATCCCCGTCCCCGCCTGCCATCGGTTGCTTCCCCCCAACACTGGATGTTTTCGTGCATGCACAGGGAGAAGCAGCAGCGGTGGTGTGGGGGCCAGGAGCGCCGCAGGGAGCGGGGAGCAGGGTAAGTATATTCCCTCTGAGGGGCCCGGCACGTGGGGGTGCTGTTTATGATATTGGATAACCCCTTTAATGCTCATGCAGAGTGGCGCTGGTGCAGTGTTGGTTCTTTGAGGTGAACGCTTCTACAACTGACTTAACTAAAAAGTCACTTACCTCAGCACTAAGAATCAATACTCTGGCACCTGCACATACTGCCACTAGTTGTTTGTCAGGATGCATGCTCAAATGTTGAACAGTACCTAAGAGCGTTCCAATGACATGACCACGAGGAAGCCGTCCTAAGAATGACAACAAAATGTTAATGAGGTAGGTGGAGGCTTTTGTTTCTAAATGACAACATATTAGGGCTACATGCACACGAACGTATTTTGTTTCCGCGTACATTCCATTTTTTTTGCGGATAGGATGCGGACCCATTAATTTCTATGGAGCTGTTATAAAATAGTCAACCATTTGTTTTCCGCGTCCGTTGTCCTATTCTTGTCCGTTTTGACGTCATCTGTTTTTTTTTTTTTGCGGACCGCAAAACACATACGGTCGTGTGCATGTAGCCTAAAAGAGATACAATTTTTGTGTGTGTGTTTTTTTATTTAATCAGGTACAAAATTCATTTTCTCCATATTTTATTATTACTCACCTGTTCAGTAGAAAGGCAGTGAAGCTTTCTTATACCCAAATTACATTTACGGAAGATGTCACAAAGGGGTTAAAGGAGTTTTGCGATAAACTTCTTTTCATTCTAAGGTTTATTTTCATCAATTACTGTACAGCAGCTTTCTCCTTGCATTGTTTTTTCCCAAAATTTACCTAATTTGTAGTTTTCCTCTTATCCCCTATACTTAAATCCTACTTCCTGGTTTATCATGTTTCTGCTGTCCCATCATACCTGAGGGCAGTGAGGTGTGTCCTAACACCAGTATGACATGTGACATTAATCACCCCTCTTGTTCCTACCATTGACACTCCTACATTACAAGGTACCAACGCAGGACGCAACTTAGGCTACTTTCACACTAGCGTTCGGAGCGGGTCCGTCTGATGTTTCATCAGACGGATCCACTCATATTAATGCAGACGGTGGCTCCGTTCAGAACGGATCCGTCTGCATTATAACTTAGAAAAATTTCTAAGTGTGAAAGTAGCCTGAGCGGATCCGTTCAGACTTTACATTGAAAGTCAATGGGGGACGGATCCACTTGAAGATTGAGCCATATGGTGTCATCTTCAAGCGGATCCGTCCCCATTGACTTCCATTATAAGTCTGGACGGATCAGCTCGCCTCCGCACGGCCAGGCGGACACCCGAACGCTGCTTGCAGCGTTCAGGTGTCCGCTCACTGAGCGGAGCGGAGGCTGAGCGCTGGCAGACGGATGCATTCTCAGTGGATCCGCCTCCACTGAGAATGCATTAGGGCCAGACGGCTGCGTTCAGGGCCGCTTGTGAGCCCCTTCAAACGGAGCTCACGAGCGGACACCTGAACGCAGGTGTGAAAGTAGCCTTACAGCCACCCAATAACAAAACAGATTTGCCACAGGGTGCAACTGTAGGCTAATAACTTTTGAGAAGGCAGTTTTGCTAAATGGTATTTGGGGAAAGTGATATAACAGTGATATCTGTTGGACAGGATACATTCATAATAGTGACACAGGATTTATCAAGATTATAACGGCAGGGAATATAAAAAACAAAACAAAAAAAAAAAAACCTCACCTGCAGCAATGCCGATTCCATGGTCCCTACTGGTCTTATGGCTCTTTCACAAGAGCGGATGCCGTGCGGGTAATCCGCTGCGTGAAAGACAGCCAAGTTCAGCTCCGGACAGCGAAGACACGGAGTAGTAACATGATTGATAATGCTCTTTGCTTCTCTGTGATCTTTTTACTACAAAATCACAGTGAGATAAAGTTGTCACTGTGATTTTGTGTCTGTGCTGTCTTAAACTGGGCTTGGCAGTCTTTCACGCAATGGAGTCCACACACAGGATCCGCTCCGGTGAAAGATCCCTTAGTAAACTTCCATGCAGCTGATTATATGCTAATCACTGAGGCCACATGGGGTAGTGATGGGCTAGCGATACCTGTTGTGTATTAACCCTTTCTACCCCAAAGGTTTTTTTTGACTTTGCGTTTTCTTTTTTCGCTCTCCGCTTTCCCCTTGCCATAACTTTTATATTTTTCCGTTCACATAGTCATATGAGGGCTTATTTTTGGCGGGATAAGTTGTACTTTCCAACCCCACTATTTAATGTTGCATAGAATGTAGTGGGAAAAAATTCCAAAGGTGGTAGAATTAAAAAAACAAAAAAAAAACAATGCAATTTTACAGGTTGTTTTTTTTTTTTACGACGTTCATTATGCGGCAAAATTGACTTGTGATCTTTAGTCTCCAGGTCAGTACGAATCCAGCAATACCACATATGTATACTTTTCCTTGTGTCTTGCTGCTAAAAAAAAATAAAAAAAATATGAAAACTTGGAAAACTTTTTAATTTCTTTTTGGCTGTCATTTTCTGATCCCGTATAACTTTTTTGTAGTTATGTGTGCGTTGGCGATCTGTACCGGTAGTTTGCATTGATACCATTTGGGGCGTGTACAACTTTTTGATCACTTTTTATTACATTTTTTGTGGGAGGAGAAGTGGCCCAAAAAATGGCAAATCGGCCATTTTGACCCTTTTTTTCCCCTTTTGCCTTTATGGGATTAATACTTTTATATTTTGATAGTACGGGCGTTTACACATCGGTGATACCCAAGATGTGTATTTTTTTTTATTTTTGTACATTTTTTATTCTCAATTTGGGGAAAGGGGGGTGTGATTTGAACTTTTATATATATTTTTTATTTCTTTTATTTCCCATAGGGAACTATAACAATCAGTAATTTAATTTATCATAGACTCCAATGCACTAGCATTGGAGTCTATGATGATTTTACTACTTTCTTACGGAGCCCTATTACAGGCAAGGGCTCCATAGGAAAGACTGTGCAGCAGCTTCCTGTCACAGACTATGACAGGGGCTGTCGCACACAAGCACTGGCACCTCCAATCGCCGGACGGGAGAGCCCAAGCATAACCGGAAGTGCGCGTTTTCGGTTTCTAGTGTGCTCAGATGCCGTGGTCAGGTTTGACAGCAGCATCTGACGGGTTAAATGTCCGTAATCTGCATTACCTCTGGTCGTGGACATTAGCAGTGGGTTTCTGCTGTAAGAAACAGCAGCTACCCGTTTGCTATGGTGCCCTCTCTGCTCAGGAGCGGCGCCATCTTTAAAGACCCGACATGCGATGTACTATTACATCACATGTCAGGAAGGGGTTAAAGAGGCTCTATCACAAGGATCAACCCTATTAAACTAGACATATTGCCTGGTAGGGCTCATCATGCTGATTAAAATTAAGTAATTCAAGCAAGCACCAAGAGGCAGGGCTGAATAGTCTGAGCACTGCTTTGTAAAAAACCCTGTGCTGTGCACACTCCCCCCTCCCCTTGATTGGCAGGGAAAGACAGACTGAGGGCAGAGCTGTGTCCTGGCTTATACATATCTACTGTATATATGTGTATTGTACACACACTGTACTATAGCTTCACCATGCCGAGATCTGATCAGAAAGCTAAACTACATACTACCGCTTTATTCACAGACACAATATATGATCATACAGACACCAGCAATATGTGTCAGTTTATAAGCATACAAAAAACATGAATCGCTATAGCTATAGCTATAGCTTAGAGGTCAAGCTATTGGTTTTGCATTTAGAGATCCCTGGTTTGAATCTCAGGAGAGAATTTGAAGTTTTTTTCTTCAGATATTTTTTTATTCTTCCACATTTATCCCATAAGAAAAGTCTATGGGGGGAATTTATTATGTGGAGAATATTTGAAGTTCATTTTGCTTGAGTCTGTGTTTCAGTACTTTATGCCACATTTATCAACTGTCAGAGGTTGTTTGATAAATTTGGCTTGTCCTTAAACCTAACACTTCTGTCTAGAAAAGCTACTCCAGTTTTCCTACTTCACCTTCCTCCTAGAGTGGGACAGCAACTTTAAAAAAAAAGTCACAATGATAAATTTGGAGTGAAACTCATTAACATGGGTAACTACACCCACTTTTCCACCCATATTACAAAACAAGCTATTGCATTACCACATGGAAATGCATGGTTTTTCCATGCTTATAAGCTGACACATATTACTGGTGTCTGTATGATCATATATTGTGTCTGTGAATCAAGCGGCAATATGTAGATTAACTCTCTAAGCGGATCTCGGCATGGTGAAGCTATAGTACAGAGCGTGCATAATACACATATATGCAGTAGATATGTATAAGCCAGGACACAGCTCTGCATGCTGATGTCTAGACTACCTATAAAATGGATGCCAGACTGCTTATAATCAATATACATTTTATTAATCAATTAGACCAATACATAAGTTAAAAACATTTAAAGGTACAGGGCAAAAAAGGTGACATCTACTGGAGGAGAAACACAGTGGGAACAGCTCACATATGTCCACAAAAAACAGAGAGAAATAAAGTGCAAGTGCAAAAGCCAGTGAGCAACAAAATGTATAGGACAAGAAGAAGTTACCCATACTGTGTCTCCTTCAGGATGGCGCCAAACCCGACGCAAGTTTTGGCGAACCTAGTCCTATCAATCAAGGGAGGGGGCGTGTGCAGAGCAGTGCTCAAAATATTCAGCCCCACCTCTTAGTGCATGAATTGCTCATTTGCATATAGTTTAGCTGTTTAGCATACAGACAAAAGAAAGGTACAGTGTTAATCAGCATGATGAGCCCTACCAGCCAGTATGTCTGGTTTAATAGGGTTGATCCTGATGACAGAGCCGCTTTAACTGTAGATTTCCACAGCGGAATCGCACATAGAAAATCCACAGTATTTACAGTAGAAGCAATGTGGAACACAGAATTCCCTTATAGGCTATACAACTATGGGGTTTCTAAACTGGATGACCATAATAAGTAGTGGCAGTAATTTATTTCAGATGAAACCTTAAGGTTAGCATGGATTTTCTGTAAAGAGGTCTGAGCGTGCCATCTAGTGAAACTACTAATAACAGACCCCTTTTATGTAACTACTCATAGTTTAAGGAAAAGTCCTAAAAGTGTGTGTTTTACTCCAGGCTCAATCAGATTCCAGTACATTTAAGTGGAAAATCTAAAGGGTAAACTCGAAATTCAAGTAATTTTTCTGATAAGTCACAAAACTATAGAGCATAAAAAAAAAAATAAGAATTTGTTTTCAATACAACATAAAAAAGCTAAAACCATGTTCACCTTGATCAGCAGCATGGATGCATTCTTGTACGTTCCACATTATGACGTAGTCTTGAGACGCAGAGCAGGCTAAGCATTGCCTCCCATCATTCTTCAGTGTAACAGCAGTGATTGGATGATGGTGACCTTTCAAAGTTAGAGGCTGCACAACAGATTACACAAGACACAAAATACAAGGCTCAACGTGCATTCACAAATTTATAGAGATCAACAAAATTCTCAGCTAGGATATGCCATAGATGTCTGATAAATGTGGGTCCCACCTCTGGGATCTGCACCTATGTCTAGAAGAACACCCTCTCCCGGTGGCCACCGCATCCAGGCCGTGAGAGGTGGCAGAGTTTACGGAAACAGCCAAGCTTCCTGTTGCTCCCCTAGAAGTGAATGTAAGTTACACAAACGTTTCGGTGAACTCATCTACTTCTCAAAACCTGGATGTAGTGGCCACAGAGCGGAACAGAGTGCGTAGTGATGCCATCGGTGGACCTCTGTGCTTAAAGGTTGTTGCAGAACCCAAAGGTGAGACCCATCTATCCTGTGGAAATGCCATAAGGGTATATTCACATGACTTTGTCTTGCCACAGACTCTGGACTGTTTTTTACATCAAAATCTGTGGGGGAAAAAAAACACCTAACATAACTGACCACTCTTGTAAATGGGAATCTGCCCCATAGTCTGTTGCCTGCATGTGGATTTGTATGTTATCTTGTACGTTTCAGAACAGTATTATAGTTAGATTCTGTGGACAAAAAAAATTGCATTTTACCCGTGGTTATGTCATGCTTTACCTGCCAACCAGCTCATGTAATGCCACAATAAGGAATGTTTTTCAATACGTAGTAAGGCAAATAAAAGGGGTTAAAAGGGAATCTGTTACCAGTTTTATAGTGTCTTAACTAAGGGCAACATAAACTAGTGACAGGTCTCCTTGGCAAAAGGCTAGGTAACTTTTTTTTTTTGCCAAAATCTTGTATTTAACAGCTCCGACACATGCCAATGAGTCCTGATATTCATGAGCCCGCGGCTCTCCCCGCCCTCCTGCCTCTGACTGACTTTTTTCCCACCATATGAATCAGAGGCAGGAGGGCGGGGAGAGCCATGAGTTCATGAAATGGGGACTCATTGGCATGTGTTGGAGCTGTTAGATTCCCAAAAAAATGTAAACTTATTGCCTATGTACAGGATAGATGGTTAGTGTTTGGTTGCAATAATGCCTGTATAAGCGATTTTATGCTTTGAAAAAAGTATTGTGTAGGAATACATGCCCTGCACTTGAGGAGCACTGCGCACGGTAATCCTGCTGGTGTCCAACACATTCAATAGTAAAGCTACTTACTAGCAGCTAGAGATGAGCAAATTTACGCTTATGACGGACCATAATGCAATTCTATTATGAATGCCTTTACAGGCATTCCGTTGTTCATTCCGTCATAATAGAAGTCTATGGGCTGCAAAAAGGATCCGTCCCATTTCCGTTATGCAGGGGAGGACTCCCCTTGAAAGGCATTCCATCATAGAATTGCGTTATGGTCCGTGGTAACAGAATCCATAACACAATACACCTTTTCCCACCAAACAATTCACAAAGGGTGAAAGTAGCCTTAGTTTGCAGTGGGGTTTTGAATGAGAAAACTGGAATGCTATGGACTAGAGCCGTATTGTCTTTAGCAATGGATCCATGTTCTGTTTGGGATCCCAGGATGGCCAGGTTCCAGTATGGAGGCCTCATGGTAAGTGTTTCAATCCTGCCTTTACTGTGGAGCGACATACTGCCCCAACTCTTGGTGTGATGATCTGGGGAGCCATCGCATTTGACAGTCATCCCTATTACTGTTAAGAGGGACATTAACAAATAATCCCTCCTCCCTATAGATAATGTAGATCACTCTGTGGGTTATGCTCAGTCAGGACTGCAGGTGGTGAGTGAACTTAAGTATTCAGGGAGGTGAATTTATCCTCCCTCATAGGCAGATTCAAAGAGAAAATTCATGTCTGGTCTAAGCTGCCACTGTCCATAGTAGGACGGATTAATCTTATTAAGAAGATTTGGATGCTGCAGCTACTTTATCTACTACATAACTCCCCCATATGGTCATATGGTTGCCTCTCAGGTATTAATAAGGTGTTTGGGGACCTTATATGGAGAGGGGGCTCAGCAAGGCTGAGGCTGGAGACACTGCAAAGGAGTAAAACTGATGGGGGATTGGCTCTTCCGAATCCATAGGTGTATTTCCTAGGCGCCCAACTTCAGCATATGCGGGTCTGGGAAAGGGGAGAGGGAGTTGCCCAAAATAGGCTACTAAGAGGCCTCTTGGCGGTACCAAACTTATATGAAGCGTTGTAGGCAAATAAGCTGAACATTTCAGGTTTGGCATTCCCTACATTGTGTCTCTTGCATAAGACGTGGTGGAAGGTGAGGGACATACAGGGCATAAAAGGCATCACGCAGTATACCTCTATATGGGACACTCCATGGTTGCCGCATCTAGGCTCCCTACAGGGAATGGGGAATTGGCGCCATAGGGGTATTATTAGAGTCCACCAACTTCTAGATAACAACGGTCTCAAAACTTATGGGCAACTGGTTTACTATCCTCAGACTTTTATAGGTATTTGCAGCTGCGCCATGCCTTCCGGGCTGATCATGAGGGGCGGTATGTTGAGCAAAGTACACCAAAACAAAATCATTGCTCTTATAGACAAGAGGAACTCCTCAACTGGACTCATCAGGCTACATTAGACCAATTTCTGCAATACTCAGTGAAAAGTAGGGCAAAATGGGAAGTAGAGATGGGACCATTAGAGGAAAACCAGTGGCAGGAGATATTGGAGAGGACACAGCAGCTCTCACTCAGTGAAGCCCATAAGATGTCACAATTATATCTGACCCATCGGCTTTACAGAACCCCCTCAGTTTCTGTTTAATACTGGACTCTGTCCGGATTCCAAATGCCTGAGATGTGGGGAGGAGGATGCGGGTATGTTACACATGCTGTGGCCGTGCTCGGCCTTGGAGAGCTTTTGGTGTGATGTGCTGCATCTCATTAATTCTCTGTATGAAGTTACATTGGCTGTGACCCCATTTGTTTGTGTATTGGGATATGTGGAGGATCTGCCAATCACTGAGCCCAGGAAGGTAGCGGTGGCCAGAATGTTATGTATGGCTTGTAAGTTGATTGCTCAACACTGACTAGATGAGTGTAGTCCTAGCGAACTGAATATATAGCTAAGATTATTTGGCTAATCAATTTGGAACAAGGGGTTTATAGAAAGAGAACTCTTGGATTGATGCCCCAAGGCTGGCGTCCAGGGAACTTCAGAGATGGGATTAGTATGAGGGGTACTATCGCTCGCTGTGTGTATATGGCTCCGTAGTTGGTGGTTTCTTGCAGGATTTAGGGAATGTCTATTCGCTATTTAATAAAAGGAAGTTGTGTCTGATGACAAATGTACTTTTATCCACAGGTTCAAGGATTTTATTCTATTGCACTGTTGGGAATGCTGTAGGGAAGGGGCATGTATTTATTTATTTATTATACAGACATATGGTGTAATTGTATGGTGAAATATGTGGAGTATGGAGAGCATCATTACGATGGTATGTGAGGGAGGGTATGCTGGTGTTGGGTTTTTAGGTCTGCAAAAATGTCAAATATGTTAATAAAAATTACTTAATATAAAAAAAAAGAGGGACATTAAAGGCTTAGAGATACAGTATGTGCATTACAGCCTGCGACCACATGTTGCCTTTCATGGCAAGGCTACCAGTTGGCATTTTCAGCAGAATAATGCTCACCCAAACACAAAAAGGGTTTCCCAGGAATGTCTCCTCCAGATTGCAGTGCTTCCTTGGCCTGCCAGGTCACCGGTTTTATCACCAATTCAGCATTTATGGGACTAGCTGGGACAACAGCTTTGGCAACCTACAATTGTGCAGGATCAGCGTGACATCTGTGGGCAAATGTACCGCAGGATACCATACAGAGCCGGTATGCCTCCATGGCCAAGCATATCTCATCTTGTATCCAGGCTAGAGACGGCTCAACAGGCTACTGGAGCGAGTTTCCCCAATAAACCTATCTCTTTGCCCTAATATTGTAATCACTTATATCATTATTACATTCACACATAGAAAGTTTCATTTGCTTCCAAAAACTTCTTCCTAGCGTGTTATTTTTTATGTCAATAAGTGTAGCTTCCCTGCATAAATAGTGACCTCGAAACATTATGTATGCAGAAGTATTATTTATTTGCAGCACTGCAAATTTCATACTCCACCTGGGCTAACAATAGCCCTCAGAAATGAAAGAAGTATTTCCATGTTTATTGCGCATGGGCACTGCTGCTCTATTCAGAGTATATGGGACCACCAAAAATAGCAGAGCACAACCTACAGCTATCTCAGCCAACTCCCTCAGCTCAACCACTACTCCATTCACAACCGACACTGGGAAACCTTGCCCTCTGTTTTAGTGATCAGTGGGGGTCCCGGGGAGAAGACCGCCACCAATGATCACTTATAACCTAACCTGTGCCATTCTGCAACTGTGTGGCATCACAATATTTAATACCATTTTATGTCAATATATTTTTAAGATTTATTTTCATTTTCCAGGTCATGTTCTATATTTTGGTCAATATGGATGTTCCCATGAAATAATAATTCTGAAGCATCTTTTCTTATAACTGTATTGTGCTAATCCTCTGTTATCACTGATAGAAACTTAAAAGGGTTTAAAGAGAAAGTTAATACAATACACTTACTAATGTATTTTTAGTATCAATATTGCTTCCTTTGCTGGCTGGATTCATTTTTCCATCCAATACACTGCTTGTTTCCATGGTTACGACCACCCTGCAGTCCAGGAGTGGTGAATGTGCTTACACATTATTAAAAAAAAGCACCAGCCTATGCGCGCTCCCAAAGTCCTGGCCACCAGAGAGGCCACTTCAAGCACAGCTTCCGTTACTGGATTGCAGAGCGGTCATAACCATGGAAACAAGCAGTGTATAATGTGATGGAAAAATGAATCAGGCCAGCAAAGGAAGCAATATGGATAATAACAATACATTATAAGTGCATTGTATTAACTTTCTCTACATAATAAATGCCACTTGCTGAAGTGAGACAACCTGTTTAAAGGGACTTTCCTGGGATTTTTAAACTGATGACCTGATCGGTGGGGGTCTGATACCCGAGATCCCTGTCAATCAGCTGTTTGAGTTGTCGACCTTCTCATTGCTCACCAAGTGCCATCCACTTGATAGCAGCTGGTATTGCAGACCAGCCACATTAACTTCAATTGGGCTGAGTTGTGCTTAGGCCATGTGACCAACGAACGGGACATCACATGACCTAGGCAAAGCTGTGAGAAGGCCTTGGCGCTACTGTGAACGCTGATTCCTTCATAAATAGCTAATGGGAGTGGGGGTCCCATGTGTCAGATCCCCAACAGCTACCCAGTGTCAGGTTTTGATTAATCGTTAACGTTGAGCGAACTTGTGTTTTTAAGTTCGGTGTCTAAAGTTCGGGTTATCGAAGAATCGCGTTATGGATTCTAAATTCCGTTGTGGTCCGTGGTAGCGGAATCTATAACGCGATTCTTCGATAACCCGAATCTGAATTAATCGCCAAATCTATTTTTTTTTTTGCTAAATTACGCCCACCATGCTTCTAGCAGGAGGTAGGGTCGCTGGTAATATTTCCTGTCAAATGCTCCGGCAGCAAAGGAGGGAATCAAAGACCAGTTTAAAGAGATTTACTAATCAAAATGCACTAATTGTGCCAATCAACTGGCGTACATACATTGAACAACATTGGGTAGTTTTATAAAAACCGGTGTAAAGTAGAACTGGCTTAGTTGTTCATAGCAACCAATCAGATCCCACCTTTCATTTTTCACAACTCTTTTACACCAGTTTGATAAATCTCCCCCATTGGTGGATCTATCCGCCAGTCTTTATCTTCATGCGCTGGCGTGAAATGCGTCTGATTTGTTAAGAGGCATCAGGTGCATCTCTGCCCTGCCGTGTGCCAGAAACTAGTCTATGCCAGCCTAACTTCCGCCACTTTCTAGAGAAAGTCATAGAAAATGCGGCGGTGTTGCGAAGCCACGCCCTCTTCTGCTAAGCCACGCACCCTCGAAAAGTCACAAATGATGGTGCACACATGCCGTACGTCGTAATGTGCCTTGATAAATGTCCCTCATTGTCTTTCCTTTAAGACTCTACCTGTTCCTGAAGTAAAGATGAGTTCCAGATGCAAAGCTCATTTCCGTTTAATGGGAAAGCACAATATCGGAGACTAGATCCGAGCTGTACGTGGGATAGAGGCGACGTGGACGCTGCAGATCGCACTTCAGAAACCAGACTGTGACATCCAGGTCCTTCAAAGCCAGATATGTCTCTTCTCATCATTTTATTATTACAGCCTGGAAATACACATGTGAACAGACTGAAATCACTGCATGTTACAGACACAGCAGCAGAGTGGATTCTATTGACTAGAATGGGAATATTCAAGGAAACTTCTTTATTGGATATTCTAGTTTAGCTGTAGACTACTCTGGCAAACCCTCACACCACGTAAAGAGTATACTTACAATTCATTCACAGTTTGCTGTGGTCTTTAGAATTGTGAACTGGGTTATGTATCCTACTCCTATAGCCAGTTCTGTTAATGGACTGCACATGGAAGAGATCCACGGTTTGCTGACCAAAAAACGGATGCAGTCACATGCATGTAGCGAAAAGCAGGGAGAAAAGAATCATTGCCAGGTATTATATATGTCAGGGATGGCCAACCTGTGGCTCTCCAGCTGTTTAAAAACTACAATTCCCACCATGCACTGCTGTAGGCTGTCTTTGCATGCTGGGAGTTGTAGTTTTGCAACAGCTGGAGAGCCGCCTTTTGGCCATCCCTGGTATATGTGATCATGATGCAGTCCAAATGGGCATAGGTGCATTGAAGTGATAACATGAACATTGCCGTTGACCATTTTATTATTAGATGACTGCAGAAAAAAAATGTCACTCAAGCTTGTTATATACAAAGTAAAGATGCCTATACACATTGTCAAAACCAGTCAATCGGAGAAGTAATGTGTGCAAGGGATGTCCAGACACTTCCCCAGAAGCAAATATTTATAGGAAAAATAAGCCAGATGTGTCAGGTCCTCAATGAAAACACATACACACTCTGCCGAGCATGCATGTGAAAGGGGGCATTGGGTGCGACAGATCAGGATAAATATATATATATATATATATATATACACACACACACATATACAGTGCTGCCCATAATTATTCATACCCCTGGCAAAGTTTGACTTAAAGTTACTATTATTCAACCAGCAAGTCATTTTTTGACGGGAAATGACATAGGTGTCTCCCAAAACATAATAAGACGATGTACAAGAGACATTATTGTGGAAAAAAAAAAAAATTCTCAGCTTTTATTTACATTTGCCAGGGGTATGAATAATTATGGCCAGCACTGTCTTCTAGCATTCTATATGGTGAGTAGTTGCTTATTCCCATAGGGCGCTGCACCCGCTTACTACTATTATTGTCTGCTAAAAAGTAGAGCAGCACTCCGAGATTGCGATAAAAAAAGGATGTGTTTATTCACTCATAAGTGACGCGGAGTTTCGGCTCCAAAATGAAGCCTTTCTCAAGCTTGAGAAAGGCTTCATGTTGGAGCCAAAACGAAAACACATCCTTTTTTATCGCAATCTACTTTTCAGTTATACAATTTAGGTAAGCCTCTCATCTGGAGCTAGCACCCATTCTCAATACTGGTTGGTGCTGACATATTTTTACATATATATATATATATATATATATATATATATATATATACACACACACACACACACACACACACACACATTATTGGCCACATTTGCTTAGTTTCCAGGGAGGGCAGGAAAGGAGTAAGCTGTGTGCCAGGGTCCTCTATGTAATGTATTGTATTTGTATCTTCATGTAATGTCCTTTACTTTGTCACCTCTATGTTGTTAGTAAAGTATTTTATCAATAAGTATCTGCGAGGATTATATGATATAAAGCAGGCTATATAGGAAACAAAGACAACAGTCCAGGAACAAAATAAAAGTGACGGAATATGGAGACAGATAAGACAATATCCAGCTCCCCTGCAGAAGATGTGTTTCCTAATACATGGACTATGCAAGGTCCAGCAGGTATCAAGCACAAGTCTAGCAGTTAAAGGGGTTCTCCAGGACTAGAAAAAAAAGGATACTTTTTTATAAAATAAAAAAAAACAGCATCACACCTGTCCACAGTTTGTGTGTACAGTCGTGGCCAAAAGTTTTGAGAATGACACAAATATTAGTTTTCACAAAGTTTGCTGCTAAATTGCTTTTAGATCTTTGTTTCAGTTGTTTCTGTGATGTAGTGAAATATAATTACACGCACTTCATACCTTTCAAAGCCTTTTATCGACAATTACATGACATTTATGCAAAGAGTCAGTATTTGCAGTGTTGGCCCTTCTTTTTCAGGACCTCTGCAATTCGACTGGGCATGCTCTCAATCAACTTCTGGGCCAATTCCTGACTGATAGCAACCCATTCTTTCATAATCACTTCTTGGAGTTTGTCAGAATTAGTGGGGGGTTTTTTGTCCACCCGCCTGTTGAGGATTGACCACAAGTTCTCAATGGGATTAAGATCTGGGGAGTTTCCAGGCCATGGACCCAAAATGTCAATGTTTTGGTCTCCGAGCCACTTAGTTATCACTTTTGCCTTATGGCACGGTGCTCCATCGTGCTGGAAAATGCATTGTTCTTCATCAAACTGTTGTTGGATTGTTGGAAGAAGTTGCTGTTGGAGGGTGTTTTGGTACCATTCTTTATTCATGGCTGTGTTTTTGAGCAAAATTGTGAGTGAGCCTACTCCCTTGGATGAGAAGCAACCCCACACATGAATGGTCTCAGGATGCTTTACTGTTGGCATGATACAGGACTGATGGTAGTGCTCACCTTCTCTTCTCCGGACAAGCCTTTTTCCTGATGCCCCAAACAATCAGAAAGAGGCTTCATCGGAGAATATGACTTTGCCGCAGTCCTCAGCAGTCCATTCACCATATTTTCTGCAGAAGATCAATCTGTCCCTGATGGGGTTTTTTTGGAGAGAAGTGGCTTCTTTGCTGCCCTTCTTGACACCAGGCCATATTCCAAAAGTCTTCGCCTCACTGTGCGCGCAGATGCGCTCACACCTGCCTGCTGCCATTTCTGAGCAAGCTCTGCACTGGTGGCACTCCGATCCCACAGCTGAATCCTCTTTAGGAGACGATCCTTGCGCTTGCTGGACTTTCTTGGACGCCCTGAAGCCTTCTTAACAAGAATTGAACCTCTTTCCTTGAAGTTCTTGATGATCCTATAAAATTATTGATTGAGGTGCAATCTTAGTAGCCACAATATTCTTGCCTGTGAAGCCATTTTTATGCAACGCAATGATTGCTGCACGCGTTTCTTTGCAGGTCACCATGGTTAACAATAGAAGAACAATGATTTCAAGCATCACCCTCCTTTTAACAGGTCAAGTCTGCCATTTTAACCCAATCAGCCTGACATAATGATCTCCGGCCTTGTGCTCTTCAACATTCTCACCTGAGTTAGTTAACAAGACGATTACTGAAATGATCTTTGCAGGTCCTTTAATGACAGCAATGAAATGCAGTGGAAAGGTTTTTTGGGGATTAAGTTAATTTTCATGGCAAAGAAGGACTATGCAATTCATCTGATCACTCTTCATAACATTCTGGAGTATATGCAAATTAGTATTATAAACACTTAAGCAGCAACTTTTCCAATTTCCAATATTTATGTAATTCTCAAAACTTTTGGCCACAACTGTAGATGGTTGTATCTGTTGTCTCAGGTTCCCACCACTCTTTCCTGGGATCCATAGAGAAGGTTGTATCTGTTTTGTCAGGTTCCCATTACTTTTTCCTGAGCTACACAGAGAAGGATGTGCCTGTTGTTTCAGGTTCCCACCACTCTTGACTGAGATACATAGAGACAGTTGTACCCGTTGTACAAGGTTTCCACCACTCTTTCCTAGGACACATAGAGATGGCTGTATCTGTTGTCTCAAGTTCCCACCACTCTTTCCTGGGATACATAGAGAAGGCTATATCTGTTTTGTAAGCTTCCCATTACTTTTGCCTGGGATACATATAGAAGGCTGTACCTCTTGTTTCAGGTTCCCACCACTCTTTCCTGAGATACATAGAGACAGTTGTACCAAGTTTCTACCACTCTTTTCTGGGACACATAGAGAAGGTTTCATCTGTTGTCTCAGGTTCCCACCACTGCTAACTGAGATACATAGAGACAGTTGTACCTGTTGTCTCAGGTTCCCATCACTATTTCCTGAGATACATAGAGAATGCTGTACCTGTTGTTTCAGGTTCCTACCACTCTTTTCTAGAATCCACAGAGAAGGTTGTATCCATTGTCTCAGGTTCCCACCACTCTTTCCTGGGATACATAGAGAAGGCTGTACCTGTTGTCTCTGGTTCCCACCACTCTTTCCTAGGATCCATAGAGAAATTTGTACCTGTTGTCTCAAGTTCCCACCACTCTTTCCTGAGATACATAGAGAAAGTTGTACCCATTGTCTCAAGTTCCCACCACTCTTTCATGGGATACATATTGAAGGCTGTAACTGTTTTCTCAGGTTACCATTACTTTTGCCTGGGATACATAGAGAAGGCTGTACCTGTTGTTTCAGGTTCCCACCGCTCTTTCCTGGGAAACATAGAGAAGGTTGTATCTGTTGTCTCAGGTTCCCACCACTCGTTCCAGGGATACATAGAGAAGGCTGTACCTGTTGTCTCTGGTTCCCACCACTCTTTCCTAGGATCCATAGAGAAGTTTGTACCCGTTGTCTCAGGTTACCACCACTCTTTCCTGGGATACATAGAGAAGGTTGTACCCGTTGTCTCAGGTTACCACCACTCTTTCCTGGGATACATAGAGAAGGTTGTACCCGTTGTCTCAAGTTCCCACCACTCTTTCATGGGATACATATTGAAGGCTGTAACTGTTTTCTCAGGTTACCATTAACTTTTTCCTGGGATACATAGAGAAGGCTGTACCTGTTTCAGGTTCCCACCGCTCTGTCCTGGGAAACATAGAGAAGGTTGTATCTGTTGTCTCAGGTACCCACCACTCTTCTGGTTTCACTGCAAAAAAACCTGGTGTAACTGTATGGATAAAGACCCCTGTGTGATCACATGTTTCATGACTATGAAGACAGGAAGAAAAGACTAAACTTATACAAAACAGCAGTGGATGCAGCAAGTCCCAGAAACCATGTAAGTGTGATTGACAACTATGAGAACTGACAAGTGACTTACTAACCTGGCAATTACAACTCAAATTGGAGAATAACTGAAAATGGCAAGTTTTTATTACAATATCTCTTCGTAGATGTCATTACATGTACAATGTCCGTCACCCGCGATGCTAGGAAGGCTTGTCCCCATCCCCGCCTACCATTGATTGTCCCCCCCCAACACCAGATGTTTTCATCCGCACACAGGGAGAGGCAGCAGTGGCGGTGCGGGGACCAGGAGCGGCGGAGCAGGGTAAGTATATTCAGTGTGGGGGGCCCCGCACATTGGGGGAAATTGTATACTCTCGGATAACCCCTTTAAGGCCTCTTTCACACGGGCGTCATGGTTTTGGGCCAGATAAGATGCGGGTGTGTCGCGGGAAAATGCGTTTTGCACGCGCGTGAGATAAATCGGCATGTTTGGTACCCACAGAAGTTCGGGTTTGGGTTAGGTGTTGTGTAGGTTGTATTATTTTCCCTTATAACATGGATATACAGAATGCTTAGTAAAATAAGGCTGGAGGGGTTAAAAAAAAATATAAAAAATAATGTAACTCACCTTAATTCACTTGTTCGCGCAGCCCAGCTTCTCTTCTGTCTTCATCTTTGCTGTGCAGTAGGAAAAGGACCTTTGATGACATCACTGCGCTCATCACATGATCCATTGATCATGTGATGATCGCAGTGACATCACCACAGGTCCTTTTCCTCCCAGGTCATCAAAGATGAAGACAGAAGAGAAACCGCGAACAAGTGGATTAAGGGGAGTTACATTTTTTTTAAAAATTAACCCCTCCAGCCCTATTCTACTGTATTAAGAATGCTATTATTTCCCCTTATAACCATGATATAAGGGAAAATAATAATGATCGGGTCCCCATCCCGATCGTCTCCTAGCAACCGTGCGTGAAAATCTCACCGCATCCGCACCTGCTTGCGATTTTCACGCAGCCCCATTCACTTCTATGGGTCCTGCGTTGCATGAAAAACGCACAAAGTAGAGCATACTGCAATTTTCACGCAACGCACAAGTGATGCGTGAAAATCACCGCTCATGTGCACAGCCTCATAGAAATTAATGGGTCCGCGCGGAATACTCGCCCGTGTGAAAGAGGCCTAAGGCACAGTTCTCACTTCAGTTATTTGGTCAGTTATTTCCATCAGTGATTGTGAGACAAAACCATTTGTGAAGCCCACTTAGCGATAAGGTATAATGGGAAGGTTTGCACCTGTTCTCTGTTTTTTACCCGAACCTGGTTTTGGCTCACAAATCACTGATGGAAATAAGTGACCAAATAACTAAATAAAAGTGTGAACTCAGCCTAAGGCCTCATGCACACGACCGTTGTGTGCATCCGTGGCCGTTGTGCCGTTTTCCGTTTTTTTTTCGCTGGAAAAATCGGAAAATGCACCGTTTGGCAGCCGCATCCGTGATCCGTGTTTCCTGGCCGTGAAAAAAATATGACCTGTCCTATTTTTTTCATGGCCAACGGTTCACAGACCCATTCAAGTCAATGGGTCCGTGAAAAATCACAGATACACACAAGATTGTGATCCGTGTCCGTTTTTTCCTATCATTTCAATGGCAAACTTGACTTAGATTTTTTTTTCATTTTTCATGTCCATGGATCCTCCAAAAATCAAGGAAGACCCACGGACGAAAAAACTGACACAGATCACGGACCTACGGACCCCGTTTTTGCGGGCCTTAAAAAAAAAAGACGGTCGTGTGCATGAGGCCTTACAAACATTTTCATAAAAAAAACAAAAAAGAAGAGAAGAAAAAAAAAAAAACATGTCTTTAATAATAAAAGGCACATATTGTTAGCTTCAGTGATGAAGCTCTATAATGTGACTGGAAGTCTGGAAACCGTCAGTTTTTCCGCTCGTGCGGCACAGACATAAGTTTACATACGTCTTACCTCGTGCAGCTCCGCCAAGCTCCGTATCCTAGCAACCGAGCGTGTGTAAGGTAGCCGAGACGGATCAAATATTTTTGTCTGTCAAAAGCAATTTATCAGGTCTGTTAAAAATAATAGTATTTACCGCTTACAGCAAAATTATAGCAGTGCGAAAAAGCGCTTTGCCAAAGGAAAACCTAAGGGCCGCTTCACACGAGCGGATGCCTTGCGTGGCATCCGCTCCGTGACAGAGTGCCAAGACCCGCTGCAGACTGCAGAGGCACGGGGCAGTAACATGACTGTTAATGCTCCGTGCCTCTCTGTGATCTCTTTACTACGAAATCACAGTTGTCACTGTGATTTCGTAGTAAAGAGATCACAGAGAGGCACGGAGCATTAACAGTCATGTTACTGCCCCGTGCCTCTGCAGTCTGCAGCGGGTCTTGGCACTCTGTCACGGAGCGGATGCCACGCAAGGCATCCGCTCGTGTGAAGCGGCCCTAAGACTCCCGAGACCGGACCGGAAAAATTAACAGGTAAAACTTGGGTCTGCCAGTAGATGGCGCTGTATCATTATCTTCCACGTTACAGAGGCGTCACCGATCTCCACTCCAAGCGCAGATGCGTCGTGCGTGTCACTTGGCGCTAGTAGAGCTGGTCCTGGCAGTGGGGTAGTAATATCACGTTACGTCATCTCAAGTATGTGCAGCTCCTACAATGGTGGATATAAGGTGTTTTATTATAGTGTTTATACATGTACATAACCTTTATGTTTGCACATTGAGAGGTCTCTAGTGTACACTCCTGTCACCGCAGTCACTCCGGGTGAGCAGTCCAGCTGTGACGTCTGGTAATGTCGCTCTCTTTGGAGCACTTCCTGTGCCTTCCGTCCTCCTCTCGGTAGATTACTACTTCCTGTCAGGGCGCTCTGATAGGACTGGGTCCTGGCGCTCGCCTCTGAGGGGGATTGTATGCTCCTCTATGGTGATTGCAGCTCCTGTGCCGGTATCTGTGCTCTGGGTAATGGTGCGTGTTTGTTAAGTTACGGAGTGTGCTTTGTGAATGCTCAGTACACAGGTGAAAGGTCGAAAAGCATGACTGTAAGTGGCCTGCATGGCTGTACTTGTCTTCCAGACTTCTGAAGACTGAAGCAGGTGCTCCTCACTGCAAGTGACGGAAAACTTTCCGTCACATTTGTTATGACCCACTGCCAAAATCAGGGGCTCCTCAACCGGCCATCTGTACTGACTGTGGGCTTCTCAACTTGCCATCTGTACTGAGTACTGACCGGTGGCTCCTCAACCGGCCATCTGTAATTACCGGTGGCTCCCCAACTGGCCATCTGTACTGAGTACTGACTGGGGGCTCCCCAATTGGCCATCTGTACTGATCGGTGGCTCCCCAACTGGCCATCTGTACTAAGTACTGACCGGGGGCTCCTCAATCGGCCATCTGTATTGACCAGGGGCTCCTCAACCGGCCATCTGTACTGATTGGGGGCTCCTCAACTGGCCATCTGTACTGGGTAATCTGTACTGACTGGGGGCTCCTTAACCGGCCATCTCTACTGAGTACTGACCAAGGGCTCCTCAACCGGCCATGTGTACTGACTGGGGCTCCTCAACCGGCCATCTGTACTGAGTACTGACCGAGGGGTTCTCAACCGGCCATCTGTAATTACCGGTGGCTCCTCAACTGGCCATCTGTACTGAGTACTGACTGGGGGCTCCCTAACTGGCCATCTGTACTGATCGGGGTCTCCTCACCCTGCCCTCTGTACTTAGTACTGACTGGGGGCTCCTCAACCGGCCATCTGTACTGACCTGGGGGCTCCTCAACCGGCCATCTGTACTGACCGGGGGGCTCCTCAACCAGCCATCTGTACTGACCGGGGGGCTCCTCAACCGGCCATCTGTACTGACCGGGGGGCGCCTCAACCAGCCATCTGTACTGACCGGGGGGCTCCTCAACCGGCCATCTGTACTGACCGGGGGGCTCCTCAACCGGCCATCTGTACTGACCGGGGGGCTCCTCAACCGGCCATCTGTACTGACCGGGGGGGCTCCTCAACCGGCCCCCTGTACTTAGTACTGACCGGGGGCTCCTCAACCGGCCGTCTGCACTGACCGGGGGCAAGAACATGGAACAGCTGGCTGCAGATGGCATCTCTTCCTTTTGAAGGCAACTCTGAATTTGCTAGCCTCCTTATCACATTTCCAGGTCCTCTGAGATTGATAACTTTTCTTTATGAGATTAGGGGTCTGTCTCTGGCACCCCTCTGATCGGCTGTGGTGCTCACAAGAGCTTCAGTGAGCATGGCAGTTTACTAAGCATAGTGCCGCCATTTGAGAATGGCCATGGCGGTGACCGGCTCCCTTTACAGCCAGTGATTGGCTGCGGCAATGTCAGATTGGATGTTACATGGAGGGAGAGCAGCATCGTAGGTCTAGGAGTGGGGGGCCAGCATTGGGAAGCGGCTACTGCGATCTGCCCACCAGTTTTAAATGGCAGGAATCAGCCGTACATTAACAGCAGATTGCAGTGGTTTGTGTACAGCCGACTCTGCATTTTGGGCGTTCCAGTTGCATCTGGCATTGCCGGAATCAGAGAGTTTTCTGCCGGAATACAAGCTGCAGATGGGAAAGTAGCTGAATTTTCCCTTTACAGGTTTGAATGGGTCCGTGATCCGTCTGCACCGTGGAGGCGATTAATCAAACTAATTAGATTAATTCAACCTTTTCAGTGAGTGCGACAAAAAGGGGAACAGCTACACAGGCGTGTCCTGCGACTTCTCTGTTGCTGAAAAGTCACACAACTCTTTTTAATGATAGTCAATAGCATCGCAGTGCGATGTGACTCGCACATAAATACATCTTGGGCGGATTTTTTGCGACTCTCAGTCTCATTCCCAAAAATTAGACTTGCAAGACTTTTCAGCGACTCATGTCAACATGTAGCCCTTGTCTTAGTGCCCGATGATGTGTTATTATTTTTTTGTTCTGTTGCACTGTATCAGAGAAGCATGTGTGGGTCTTTCCGGTCCCTGCCTCCCACGCCAGGGACTTAAAGGGAACCTGTCACCTGGATTTTGAGTATAGAGCTGAGGACATGGGTTGCTAGATGGCCGATAGCACATCCGCAATATCCAGTCCCCATAGCTCTGTGTGCTTTTATTGTGTAAAAAAAACACGATTTGATACATATGCAAATTACCCTGAGATGAGTCCTGTACGTGAGAGGAGTGAGGGACAGGACTCATCCCAGGTTAATTTGCATATGTATCAAATCGTTTTTTTTTTACAGAATAAAAGCACACAGAGCTATGGGGACTGGGTATTGCAGATGTGCTAGCGGCCATCTAGCAACCCATGTCCTCAGCTCTATACACAAAATCCCGGTGACAGGTTCCCTTTAAAAGGGTTGTCTCACTTCACCAAATAACACTTATTATGTGGAGGACGTTAATACAAGCCACGTACTAATGTATTATTATTATTGTCAATATTGCTTCCTTTGCTGTCTGGATTAATTTTTCTATCACATTATGCACTGCTTGTTTCCATGATTACAACCACCCTGCAATCCAGCAGTGGTGGTCGTGCTTGCATACTGTAGAAAAAAGCACCAGCCTGTGTGCGCTCCCACAGTCTCAGCCACTAGAGAGGCTGACACCGTTTCATATAGTGTGTAATCAAGGCCATCTCTGATGGATTGCAGGGTGGTCGTAGCCACGGAAACAAGCAGTGCATAATGTGATCGAAAAATGAATCCAGCCAGCAAAGGAAGCAATATGGACAATAACAATACATTAGTAACAGGGGCGTAGCTAAAAGCTCATGGGCCCTGGTACAAGAGTTCAGCTTGGGCCCCCGTCCCTCAGTGCTTGTTGGAAAGGGGCAGGGGAGCACATATCCTTCCTGCTGCCTGAGGCAAACATTGAAAGGGCACCCCTTTATGCCAAATTCTTAACCTAACCTCTTCCCTCCAGCCAGAGGTGTAAATTGACCAGTATGCACTTTTTATAATGCCAGTGTCTTATGTGGCATAAGGGTCTTTAGGCCCCCTCAGGCTCCTGGGCCCGGTAGCGATTGCTACCTCTGTACCCCCTATAGCTACGCCCCTGATTAGTTAGTGCCTTGTATTAACTTCATCTACATGATAAAGGCCACTTGCTGAAGTGAGACATCCCCTTTAAGCGACCCGCACATGATTCACTGAGGTACTTCAGATCGGTACAGGAGCCCATTCCTAACTGTGCTCCAGCATCTGGTACCCACTCCAGAGCCAGGAGCAGGTACCAGAAGCAACGGACACTTCCAGGAGGGCAGCGGAACCGCTTAGTCAACCTTTCTCCACGCTCTGCTGCTCTTGCCCCACATCTTTTCTTCTTCTCGTCTCTTCAGATCTCCCTGGGGATCCGTGCAGGGGAGAAGTGTGTGCCGCAGGTAATGGATGTAGTCAGTGATGGCTGTCTATAGAGGTAGTGTGCGGACACGCGTTATCTGCAGCACATACAACACGTGTGAGCCTGAGGTGAACACATAACCATCTCCATAGTGGTCATGTCTGAATGTCACAAAGAACAGTGTACCAGCCATAATGGGAAGATAACCTACATGTATCCCCTTTTCTATTAGACCTGACAACCCTACATTCATACTAAGCTCAGCAATCCAAAAAATTAATCAGTAAGTTTTAAATGTAAAATGGTGTCTCTAAAAACAACAGAAAAATACGTTATCGCAAGAAAAAAAAGAAAAAAAATAAATCAAGAAAATTGGATAATCATCCCTTAACTGAAAATAATCAAGGTTATTATAATTTTTTTTTTCTGCAGAATCGCCCAGCCCCCGTTTACACACAGCAGATTCTGCTGCAGAACTGCATGCAGAAAATCCACAGCTTTTTCTAGTACCAGCAAATTGTATGAGTTTTTAGCACTTCTCAACCACAGCAGCGGAGTGTGACCTGCAGATTTTACACCTTGTAGAGTTAAATCTGCATCAAATCAGCATTTCTGCAAAGAAATCTGCAACATAAACGTACAATTTGGCACATCGGGTGCAGGTTTGATATTTTTTTTTTTTATAATTCCATTTACTTGCATGCAACATCTAGACCAGGGATTAGCAACTTCCAGCACTCCAGCTGCTGTGACACTACAACTCCCAGCATGCAAACGGACTGGGCTGTTCTTGTAACTCCCACAGAAGTGAAAGTAGGATTCTGGGAGTTTCAGAACAGCTGCAGTGCAGGAAGTGGCAGATCCCTGATCTAGACCATTGTTCCCTACTGTTCAAAAATGCAGTTCAAGACCGGGTGATTCTTCCATGTTTTAATTTTTTCCTCCCAGCCTTCCCAAAGCCATAACTATTTTATTTTTCTATTCACTTAGACCAGGCATCCTCAAAGTGCGGCCCTCCAGCTGTTGTAAAACTACAACTCCCACAATACCCTGCTGTAGGCTGATACCTGTAGGCTGTTCGGGCATGCTGGGAGTTGTAGTTTTGCAACAGCTGGAGGGCCGCACTTTGAGGATGCCTGACTTAGACCTTATGAATAACTTTTTTTTTTTTTGTGGGACAAGTTGTACTTTCTAATTGCACCATTAACAGTTGCATACAATGTAGTGGGAAAAAAAAAAATTCCAAATGGGGACTATAAAAATAAAAATAAAATCCGCCCTAGTTTTATAGGTGATAAAAAACTGAAGGTTTGCAAACAACATCTCTTAGCAACCATCAATGAAGAATGCATTTCATCCGCACTTGCTTACGGATACAATGTGTTTTTCACTGAAGCCCTATTCACTTCTATGGGCCCCGTGAAAAAGGCGGAATATACAACATGCTGCATTTTTCATGCAGCGCAGAACTGATGCGTGAGAAAATCCGCTTGTGTACACAGATCCATTGAAATGAATGGGTCAGGATTCAGTGCAGGTGCTATGCGTTCACATCACGCATTGCATCCGCGCAGAAAACTTGCTCGTGTGAAAGAGGCCTTACATTTAGAAGTGGCGGAGGGTCCACCGAAGTTATGTAGAGGCCAATGCCTCTTCCTAACTCTGGCTATCCACCACCAGAGCAGTGGCTTATTAAGGCTGGTCTTAGTAAATGTGCCCCTCTGGAATAAATGCAGCAGCTTCTTGTCACTCAGGAGGACTGTCTGCCGCACACACTCCGGCTCCCCCGATCCTTGCGAGAGGAGCCAGTGCACTGCCAGGAGCGTGTGCTTCCGGTCTTTATCCTCACAGATACCGTGGGTCACATTTGACCACAGCAGCTGAGGCGTTTAATCGATGTTAGAAACATATTTCATGTCCTGACGACCCCCCCCAAAAGGATTTGTTCCTTTGGGGCCATGCATACATCTGTAGTTTTTGTGAATCCGCGTGTCCTTTTCTGGTCCATATTTCAGATGAGAAGACAGACATAAGGTATCTGTATTTTGTGCACCAGGACCATATCGGTGTGCTACACTCTAGGGTTCCCAGAGAAATGTGCCAGTGCTATGCCTCTCATTCCATAGGCTCATGGCATGCTGTATTACAGAGATGCCATTCTCTACAGGGATTTTTTATTTTTTTCAATCAAACTCTTGTTTTTCAGAGTGCACGAGATCTTCTGCTTTAGGCCTCATTCACATGGCAGTATTTCAGGGTCCTGTATAGCAAAAATACTTTTTGCCAAATGTGATTATCCTTTAGATCAGGCATCCTCAAACTGCGCCCCTCCAGCTGTTGCAAAACTACAACTCCCAGCATGCCCGAACAGCCTACAGCAGGGCATTGTGGGAGTTGTAGTTTTACAACAGCTGGAGGGCCGCAGTTTGAGGATGCCTGCTTTAGATGTTAGACCTGCACCAGATTTCTCCCAGGGCTCCGGCTGGATGATAAATCTGGGGCAGGGAGAGACACTTCTCTGACCATATACTAACTACTGGTTGGCTTACTAGGATACTTGTGGCTCAACTTTGGCACATCTTAGGACACACCATTATTTGGATTAGGCACAGAGATCTTCTCTCATCCTAGATGCACCAAACTGCACCACTTTTTGGCACGATTTACACCAAAATCTTGGTGCGCTCCTATCAATGAACATGGAAAGATTTGCACTTGGGTGTTTTGGCCAAGCTGCTGGTTTTAGAACACAAATATTGCCATGTGACTGACAAGGCACAAGCTCCAGGCTGTGTCCAACCTGCCATCCACATGCTCCATGCTTCTGAAACATAAATATTAACCCCTTCACTTCTGTGTGATAAAAACTGTTTGGCTGAGTAGAGCCTGCATGTAAAATTGTGCAGCCGCAATTCAGGTGAATGGTTGTCAGACAGCTAGGCACCAGTACAGCAGGCAGAAACCATTTCTGTCTTCTTACTAAATATATAGCGCTCAAACTATGGCTGGGAGAGTAATCAATTATTTTAATTTAAAGACGACCCGTTACCTTTCACAGGGGGAATGCTTGTAGCTATTAAAACATACAGGTCAGGAGTGGCGACAGGTCCTTTTTAAAGACTATTATCATTTTCTCTATGTATTATATATTTTTTTTTTTTTTTTTTTTTATGTAGGCATATGAAGGCTTGTTTTTAAAATTTTATTTCTTAGTGACACCATTTTGGGAACATAACTTAGCTATTTGTGCATTATAAATGGCCTGTTGTCGGGTCTCCACTCCCAGTGGAGATACTGTAATGTTTTTTTTTTTTTTTTTTTTACTTTTACAAATTTAACCACTTCAGCCCCGCTAGCTGAAACCCCCTTCATGACCAGAGCACTTTTTACACTTCGGCACTACACTACTTTCACCGTTTATCGCTCGGTCATTCAACTTACCACCCAAATGAATTTTACCTCCTTTTCTTCTCACTAATGGAGCTTTCATTTGGTGGTATTTTATTGCTGCTGACATTTTTACTTTTTTTGGAAAGAAGACACCCCAAGGTATTCCGTGAGGGGCATGGCGAGTTCCTAGAATTTTTTATTTTTTGTCACAAGTTAGCGGAAAATGATGATTTTTTTTTTTTTTCTCTTTTTTTCCTTACAAAGTCTCATATTCCACTAACTTGCGACAAAAAATAAAAGATTCTAGGAACTCACCATGCCCCTCACGGAATACCTTGGGGTGTCTTCTTTCCAAAATGGGGTCACTTGTGGTGTAGTTATACTGCCCTGGCAATTTAGGGGCCCAAATGTGTGAGAAGTACCTTGCAATCAAAATGTGTAAAAAATGGCCTGCAAAATCTGAAAGGTGCACTTTGGAATATGTGCCCCTTTGCCCACCTTGGCAGCAAAAAAGTGTGACACATCTGGTATCGCCGTACTCAGGAGAAGTTGGGGAATGTGTTTTGGGGTGTCATTTTACATATACCCATGCTGGGTGAGAGAAATATCTTGGCAAAAGACAACTTTTCCCATTTTTTTATACAAAGTTGGCATTTGACCAAGATATTTTTCTCACCCAGCATGGGTATATGTAAAATGACACCCCAAAACACATTCCCCAACTTCTCCTGAGTACGGCGATACCACATGTGTGACACTTTTTTGCAGCCTAGATGCGCAAAGGGGCCCAAATTCCTTTTAGCAGGGCATTTTTAGACATTTTGGATCCCAGACTTCTTCTCACACTTTCGGGCCCCTAAAAAGCCAGGGCAGTATAAATACCCCACATGTGACCCCACTTTGGAAAGAAGACACCCCAAGGTATTCAATGAGGGGCCTGGCGAGTTCCTAGAATTTTTTTATTTTTTGCATAAGTTAGCGGAAATTGATTTTTTTTGTTTTTTTCTCACAAAGTCTCACTTTCCGCTAACTTAGGACAAAAATTTCAATCTTTCATGGACTCAATATGCCCCTCAGCGAATACCTTGGGGTGTCTTCTTTCCGAAATGGGGTCACATGTGGGGTATTTATACTGCCCTGGCTTTTTAGGGGCCCTAAAGCGTGAGAAGAAGTCTGGAATATAAATGTCTAAAAATGTTTACGCATTTGGATTTCGTGAGGGGTATGGTGAGTTCATGTGAGATTTTATTTTTTGACACAAGTTAGTAGTATATGAGACTTAGTAAGAAAAAACTAACAAAAAATTTCCACTAACTTGTGCCAAAAAAATGTCTGAATGGAGCCTTACAGGGGTGGGTGATCAATGACAGGGGGAGAACAGGGAGTGTATATGGGTGATCACCCGCCTGTCATTGATCACCCCCCGTAAGGCTCCATTCAGACGTCCGCATGTGTTTTGCGGATCCGATCCATGCATCCGTGGATCTGTAAAAATCATACGGACGTCTGAACGGAGCCTGACAGGGGGGTGATCAGGGAGTTTATATGGGGTGATCAGGGGTTAATAAGTGACGGGGGGGGGGGGGTGTAGTGTAGTGTGGTGTTTGGTGCGACTGTACTGAGCTACCTGAGTCCTCTGGTGGTCGATCCTAACAAAAGGGACCACCAGAGGACCAGGTAGCAGGTATATTAGACGCTGTTATCAAAACAGCGTCTAATATACCTGTTAGGGGTTAAAAAATTCGGATCTCCAGCCTGCCAGCGAGCGATCGCCGCTGGCAGGCTGGAGATCCACTCGCTTACCTTCCGTTCCTGTGTGCGCGCGTTCACAGGAAATCCCGGCCCTCGCGAGATGACGCGTATATGCGTCGTTGAGCGCAGGGCTGCCGCCTCCGGACCGCACATCTGCGTTAGGCGGTCCGGAGGCGGTTAAAACCACTTTTTATGGGAAAAAATGTTCTTTTCAAATAAACTTTATTAGCCTTCCTTTATTTTATTTTTTAATTGTTTAGTGCCAATAGGAGACAAGGCTATTATAATGCAGTGGTATACCTTGTACGTCTGGTACAATGGAAAGATCTGCTCCTGTTCTGTGTTTAGATCCACACCTGGTTTTGGCTCACAATCACTGATGAATAGACCTCATTTATCAAAACTGTCTTAGTTGCCCATAGAAACCAATCATAGCTCACCTTTCATTTCTTAGTGTTTTCAAAAAATGATGGTTGAGCAACAGACAGTTCTTGATAACAAGGCCCAATAACTGTGTGAATAAGGCCTTAAGATGCAGTTACTGCATCAACAGACGTGCATTCAGAACGCAGTTTTATTGTAGGCAGCGGAAAGGAGTTAAATAATTTAGAGGACTTCTGCTATGCATGTGTGTGAAGAACTGGAATCCCTGCTGTACCCAGGTAGAAAGAGTTTGTTGCGCTCGCTAGCATTAACCACCTCCTCAGAATGGATGGGGGACCCCATTCTCAGCTTAGGCCTTAATCACACGGTCAGTGGTTTGCATCTGTGTCAAAAACTAGGAGTAGAACCTACACCGTATAGGTATAAGGCCTCATGCACACGACCGTTGTGTGCATCCGTGGCCGTTGTGCCGTTTTCCGTTTTTTTTTCGCGGACCCATTGACTTTCAATGGGTCCGTGGAAAAATCGGAAAATGCACCGTTTTGCAGCCGAGGCCGTGATCCGTGTATCCTGTCCGTCAAAAAAATAAGACCTGTCCTATTTTTTTGACGGACAACGGTTCACAGACCCATTCAAGTCAATGGGTCCGTGAAAGAACACGGATGCACACAAGATTGGCATCCGTGTCCGTGATCCGTGGCCATAGGTTGCTTTCATACAGACGGATCCGAAGATCCGTCTGCATAAAAGCTTTTTCTGATCTAAGTTTTCACTTCGTGAAAACTCATTTCCGACAGTATATTCTAACACAGAAGCGTTCCCATGGTGATGGGGACGCTTCTAGTTAGAATACACTGCAAACTTTGTACAAGACTGCCCCCTGCTGCCTGGCAGCACCCGATCTCTTACAGGGGGATAGGGGGATATGATAGCACAATTAACCCCTTCAGGTGCGGCACCTAAAGGGGTTAATTGTACTATCATATTCCCCTGTAAGAGATCAGGGCTGCCAGGCAGCAGGGGGCAGACCCCCCCCTCCCCAGTTTGAATATCGTTGGTGGCACAGTGTGCGCCCAGCATCGCCCCCCCTCCCTCCCTCTATTGTAATAAATCGTTGGTGGCACAGTGTGCCCCACCATCGCCCCCCCCTCCCTCTATTGTATTAAATCGTTGGTGGCACAGTGTGCCAACCACCATCGGCCCCCCTCCCTCCCTCTATTGTATTAAATCGTTGGTGGCACAGTGTGCCAACCACCATCGCCCCCCCCCCCCCCCCTCCCTCTATAGCAGTAACATTGGTGGCAGTGTGCGGTCTCAACAGTAGAAGATTCATACTTACCTGCTTGCTGCTGCGATGTCTGTGAACGGCCGGGAGCTCCTCCTACTGGTAAGTGACAGTTCTTTAGCAATGCGCCGCACAGACCTTTCACTTACCAGTAGGAGGAGCTCACGGCCGGACACAGACATCGCAGCAGCAAGCAGGTAAGTATGAATCTTCTACTGTTGTACTATTGCTAAGTAACCATGGCAACCAGGGCTGCAGTAGCGTCCTGGTTGCCATGGTTACCGATCGGAGCCCAGCGATTAAACTGGGACTCCGATCGGAACTCCGCTGCCACCAATGATGGGGGGGGGGGGGGAATGGGAGGCCGCACACTGCCACCAATGTTACTGCTATAGAGGGTGGGGGGGCGATGGTGGTTGGCACACTGTGCCACCAACGATTTAATACAATAGAGGGAGGCCGATGGTGGTTGGCACACTGTGCCACCAACGATTTAATACAATGGAGGGAGGGGGGGGGGTGATGGTGGGGGCACACTGTGCCACCAACGATATTCAAACTGGGGAGGGGGGGGGGGCTGCTGCCTGGCAGCCCTGATTTCTTACAGGGGAATATGATAGTACAATTAACCCCTTTAGGTGCCGCACCTAAAGGGGTTAATTGTGCTATCATATCCCCTAGTAAGAGATCGGGTGCTGCCAGGCAGCAGGGGGCAGTCTTGTACAAAGTTTGTAGTGTATTCTAACCTGAAGCTTCCCCATCACCATGGGAACGCCTCTGTGTTAGAATATACTGTCGGATCTGAGGTTCACGAAGTAGCTCATATCCGACAGTATATTCTAACATAGAGGCGTTCCCATGGTGATGGGGATGCTTCAAGTTAAAATATACCATCGGATTGGAGAAAACTCCAATCCGGATGGTATAAAAGAACTCCAGACTTTACATTGAAAGTCAATGGGGACGGATCCGTTTGAAATGGCACCATATTGTGTCAACGTCAAACTGATCCGTCCCCATTGACTTGCATTGTAATTCAGGACTGATCCATTTGGCTCCGCACGGCCAGGCGGACACCAAAACGACTTTTTTTTCATGTCCGTGGATCCTCCAAAAATCAAGGAAGACCCACGGACGAAAAAACGGTCACGGTTCACGGACCCCGTTTTTGCGGACCGTGAAAAAAAACTGTCGTGTGCATGAGGCCTAATGGAAAGATTTCTACTACTGTGGTTTTGGCTCACAGTAACTGATGGAAACGGCTTACCTAAGGCCTCGTTCACATCTCCATTTAGAGATCTGGCAGGTTTTTTATTTTATGTCTGCCAACAGCTGGCATTTGCACTGGATCAAGCTGCCAGATCTCTGAAACGGAGATGTGAACGCAGCCAAACACTGACTGTGTGAATAAGGCCTTAGGTGCAGGACTTAGGGTCCATTCACACGTCCGTTGTTTCTTTCCTGATCTGTTCCGTTTTTTGCTGAACAGATCTGGACCCATTCATTTTCAATGGGTCCTGAAAAAAAATCTGACATTGTGCTGTCCGTTTTTTTTCAGGACCCATTGAAAATGAATGGGTCCAGATCTGGTCCAGATCTGTTCAGCAAAAATCGGAACAGATCAGGAAACAAACAACGGACGTGTGAATGGACCCTTAGAGGTAGGATCTGGTATCTCCCATCAATGCTGCATTAAAGACCACACCGATTGTATTTAAAGGGATTCTGTCACCTCCCCTAAGCCAAAAAACGATTTTAAAGCAGCCATGAAGCACAGCTTACCTGGATTAGGCTGTGCTCTTTTATCTTGAAATCCGTCCAGCAGTTACTGCAAAAAACGACTTTGATTGATATGTAAATGTGTCCTGAAGGTGCCCAGAGGGGCGTTTTTTTCTTCTTAGAGAGCCCAGTACCGCCCCTCTTTCAGTGCCCAGCCCGCCTTCCTTGTACTGTCTAACCGCCGCCTCCAGCCTGCCACAGCCTCTCCTCCTGCTGACTGAGGGAAGAGCGAGCATCGGACGTCACTGGGCTCGGCGCATGCCCAGTGACGAAGATGAAGCTGCTGCCCTCAGTCTCCTGCTGATCGCACAGGCGCAGCCCTCAGTGGGTACTGCGCCTGTGCGAGAGTTCGTTCGGCGTGAGGGAGGGGGAGGAGAGGCTGTGGAGGTGACAGAATCCCTTTAAGAAAATCGATTTTTTTATTTTATTTGGTTGACATTATAGAATTATTTGCTTCTCAATCTAGATGATAATGTATTTTCCCTTTACTGTGTTCACTTCAAGATCAGTAGAGAAATGGCGATCCACTGGAAAAAAGGCCTTCTGTTTGCATTGTGCACTTTATCCTACGTTGAATGTTTCGCGGCCGATGAAATACCGGATGAGTGGATGCTTCTCCATGTGGTCCAGGGACAAATAGGTGCAGGAAACTACAGTTACCTGAGACTTAACCATGAAGGAAGGATAATACTGGAGATGAGGAGCCTGAAAGGTGATGCAGACATTTATGTTTCTGCTTCAACCCTTAATCCCAATTTTGATGACTACGAGCTCCAATCTACAACATGTGGCCTGGATACAGTAGTTGTCCCAGACCATTTTAACCGCCCAGTGGGAATTGGAATTTATGGGCATCCCTCTTCTCTCGAGAGTGAATTTGAAATTAAAGTATATTATGACAGAACTATTCAAGAGGACCCTTTTGCCGATGCCTCATATGACCCCGAACTCCTAGAGGCAAGTCGCAAACCACAAAAACAAGCCCCACAGGACGCACCTCAGGAGGAGGAATCTATGATACGAACTATATTAATAGGCATTCTCAAGATTGTTCTAGAGATACTTTTCTAAGTGCTAATATTTGTATTCTCTAACAAATTGATTTCTACTTCTACGAGAACTGGAATATTTAGAAATAAAGGACAACATCCAGGATGTAAGACGCACAGCAGCATTTCTTTTATCGGCTAAAAACTGACCAAAACAAGTAACTCCAGAGCCTTGGTTCTGGTTAGTTAATCTATGGCACTACCCTTTTACAGTGGGGTGTAAAAAGGGCTGATGTGTCCTGACAGGGCAAGACATGTCTTAGGCATGCTGCAACTAGTGTGTTTAAAGGGGTTGTCAAACAGTTTTAAGTTTTTTTTTTTTGTTTGTTTTTTTTTTTTTTTTTTAAAAGGCTCCACATGGTGTAAAATAATGATCATTTTTTTCACCAGTCCGACACTTTCAGGTCAAATGCCAGTCTCTAATTCCTAGTCCCCTTTATCATGGAGCACATTATTGCTCAGCCAGCCAATCACTGTCTCAAATGAGTCACCACCGCAACGAGGAAGCAGAAACCTGGGGGGTGAAGAACAGCAGGGGAACTGTAAGGTGAACCCGATTTCTGTTATTTTAAACCATGCGGCTCTGTTTTATATGGGCAGACAATGGGGATATACCATGCCCTGAATTTCAGACTCTTATCTTTAAAAAGTCACAAAACTTTACAACTTTTTGCATTTTTAAACCAGTTTTGGAAAGTGTGTGTGTGGTTAGCTTTGAAAATTAGTTACGCTCTAAATTTATCACTGTGGCTATGTTATTATAACATTTTAAGCCGACTCCAGTAGAGGGGTGGTGTAAAAAATTTGAGTAGTAGTTCTAGCCAAAAGTGCCAAGTAGAAAGAGGTTTTCAGTGTTGATGACCAATCCTCCTCACGCCCCACCGATCAGCGTTGTCCTAGGCCAGTGACAATGTGTTTGTCAATCACGGCCTAGACACAGTCCAGTCCCGTTGACGTGAATGGGCCTGAGCTGCAATACCAGACACAGCCATGTGGCAGTGCTGCTGGGAGTTGGACCCCACTGATCTAATAATATTAATGACCTGACAATAGGTCATCAATATCAAACTCTTAGGGCTGTTTCACACGAGCGGATGCTGTGCGTGAATGACAGCCGAGACCCGACGCGGACAGCAGAAGCACGGAGCAGTAACATGACTGATAATGCTCCGTGCCTCTCTGTGACCTCTTTACTACAAAATCACAGTGACAACTTTATCTTGCTGTGATTTCGTAGTAAAGAGATCACAGAGAGGCACGGAGCATTATCAGTCATGTTAATGCTCCGTGCCTCTGCTGTCCGCATCGGGTCTTGGCTGTCATTCACGGAGCGGATGTCACTCACGGCATCCGCTCATGTGAAACAGCCCTTAGAAAATGCCTTTTAACAAACTATGTGCAACAGTTGATACATTTGGAGAAAATTATTCTAACACAGACTTCAGATACCCATCCCCCAATGCTTTTAAAGTCTCACTGGTACACTTGTCTATAAAAGGAGAGTATCAAGTGTTACTGCTGTTGGCTATACTATAGCATAGCCCATATTTGTTAGGCAAGTACTCGTGTTGGTCTAAGGCCTCTTTCACATGATCAATATGGAATGCGTCAGGATCGATTCACGGAAAAATTCGCTCAAGTGAAAGAGGCCTAAATAGGAAACATCAGGAGCTGCAATATGAACTATTTTTTTTTTAACCAAAATACATTTGAGGTTGCTTTTTCTGTATATAGAATTTGTTAATTGAGGATACATTTTATGTAAACAAGAGTAGGGTCAGAAAGGGATTTCTAGCCGTCCAGTTCTTGCATGGACATGGCTTGGAAATAAAACATTAGCTGCCAGTAGTCATGTGTCTCTTCATTACAGGGGATGTGAACATAGTCAATGACTTGTAAAATGGTCTTCCAGTCAGGCAGGGGCTACATGCCAGACACCTCCATTAAACATTAAAGAAAGAAATAAAAAATAACTGCTAGAGAGTCTATAGCAGTTATTTTCTATTTCTTGCTTTAACATTATAGTCGTGGTGTCTTCCCCTTACAACGTGCCATACTTTGTTACTGTGAGCTTGGAATTAATGGCTTCATTTGGGCTAAATTGGCCTGACAACTGTAGACTTTATTTTTACATGCCTAGTCTTTTTATTAGAGGAATGTGACTTCACCTGCAGTGCTGTGTAGGCATTGAGGATAAAAAAAATAAAATGGGATACTTTCACACTAGCGTTATTCTTTTCTGGCATTGAGTTCTGTCCTAGGGGCTTAATACCGGAAAAGAACTGATCAGTTTTATCCCCATGCTTTCTGAATGGAGAGCAATCTGTTCAGGATGCATCGGTTCAGTCCCTCTTACGTTTTTTGGCCAGAGAAAATACTAAAGCATGCTGTGGTTTTATCTCAGTCCAAAATTCCAGAATTTCTCCTATTGAAATGAATTAATGCCGTATCCGGCCCAGAGTGTTCTGGCAAAACGGATCTGGCATTGCAGTCTGCGCATGCTCAGACCGCAGAAAATGTGAAAAATAAATTCCAAATCAGTTTTTCCTGATGACACCGGATCAGGATCCTGAACCGTCTGACAAATGCCATCAGTTTGCATAAGTTTTGACGGATCCAGCAGGCAGTTCCGTTACAGAATCCTCTGCTGCAAGTGTGAAAGTACCCTCGGACTGTGATTTGAAGAAAAAAAAAAAAAAAGACACTGCGTCAGCCAACTCTGGCACTCTCCATAAAGAATTAATGGCAGTGTGGTTGGGCCCCCACCGATCAACTAGTTATCCCCTATTCTGTTGATGGGGGATAACTTAAAGGGAACCTGTCACTGGATTTTGTGTATAGAGCTGAGGACATGGGTTGCTAGATGGCTGCTAGCACATCCGCAATACCCAGTCCCCATAGCTCTGTGTGCTTGTATTGTGTAACAAAAACAATTTGATACATATGCAAATTAACCTGAGATGAGTCCTGTACGTGAGATAAGTCAGGGACAGGACTCCTCTCAGGTTAATTTGCATATGTATCAAATAGTTTTTTTTTTTTTTATACAATAAAAGCACACAGAGCTATGGGGATTGCGGATGTGCTAGCGGCCATCAAGCAACCCATGTCCTCAGCTCTATACCCAAAATTCAGGTGACAGGTTCCCTTTAAAGGCTATGTACACCTTGGGGGGCAATTATATTTTTTTTATTGCATTATACTTACACTGATCAAAAATATAAATGCAACACTTTGGGTTTTGCTCCCATTTTGCATGAGCTGACCGCAAAGATCTGAAACATTTTCTACATACACAAAAGACCCATTACTCTCAAATATTGTTCACAAATCTGTCTAAATCTGTGTTAGGTCTCTTTCGCATGGGCGTCACGTGTGCGGCCGGATAGGATGAGAGTGTGTCGCGGTAAAATCATGCTATTTTGCCTGCGAGTGGGGTGAGTTTTGTATGCGATTGCATTGCGTTCAGTTTTTCTGCGCACGTGCAATGCATTTTGCACGCGCGTGAGAACAAACTGAATGTGGTACCCAGACCTGAACTTCACTGAAGTTCAGGTTTCGGATCGGTGTTCTGTAGATTTTAATATTTTCCCTTATAACATGGTTATTAGGGAAAATAGCATTCTTAATACAGAATGCTTAGCAAAATGTAGATTGAGGTGTTAAAAAAATAATAATAATTATATATTATAATATATATAAACTTACCTGTTCCAATTGATGGCACAGCTCGCATCCTCTTCTTGCTTCTTTCAAGACCTACAAAAGGACCTTTGGTGACGTAATTTCTATCTTCATTCAGCAGGACCTGCTCTGACGATTATGTCACCAAAGGTCCTTTTGCAGGTTCTGAAAGAAGCAGCAAGAAGAGGATGCTGGCTGCGCGATCAATTGTAACAGGCAGTTTTTTTTTAACACCTCAATCTACATTTTACTAAGCATTCTGTATTAAGAATGCTATTTTTTTCCCTTTATAACTGTTATAAGAGAAAATAATACAGGGAATAATGGGGTCCAGGGTTGCTTTCATCCCTATCATCTCCTAGCAACCACGTGTGAAAATCGCACCACATCCGCACTTGCTTGCGATTTTCACGCATCCCCATTCATTTCTATGGGGCCTGCGTTGCGTGAAAAACACAGAATACAGAACCTGCTGCAATTTTCACACAACGCACAAATGATGCGTGAAAATCACTGCTCATGTGCACAGCCCCATTGAAGTGAATGGGTCCAGATTCAGTGTTGGTGCAATGTGATCACCTCACGCATTGCACGCGCGCTGGAATTCTCACCTGTGTGAGCACTTCTCTTTTGCAGAGATAATCCATCCCACCTCACAGGTGTGGCATATCAAGGCGCTGATTAGACAGCATGAATATTGCACAGGTGTGCCTTATACTGACAACCATGAAAGGACACCTAAATGTGCAGTTTGATCACACAGCACAATGCCACAGCTGTTGCAACGTTTGCGGGAGTGTGCAATTGGCATGCTGACTGCAGGAATGTCTACCAGAGCTGTTGCCCGTGCAAGGAATGTTTATTTCACTACCATAAGCAGTCTCAGAATTTGGCAGTACATCCAACCAGCCTCTCAACAGCAGACCATGTGTAACCACACCAGTCCAGGACCTCTATATCCAGCATGTTCACATCCATGATCATCTGAGACCAGCCACCCGGACAGCTGCAGCAACAATCTGTTTGCATAACCAAGGGATTTCTGCACAAACTGTCAGAAACCATCTCAGGTAAGCTCATCTGCATGCTTGTCGTCCTCATCGGGGTCTGGACCCGACTGCAGTTCCTCGTCATAAACAGACTTTAGTGGGCAAATGCTCACATTCGATGGAGTCTGGCACGTTAGAGATAAGTTCTGTTTACGGATGAGTCCCGGTTTTCACTGTTCAGGGCAGATGGCAGACAGCGTGTGTGGCTGAGCGGTTTGCTGACATCAATGTGGATCGAGTGGCGCATGGTGGCAGTTGGGTTATGGTATGGTCAGGCGTATGTTATAAATAACGACCACAGGTGCATTTTACTGATGGCATTTTGAATGCACAGATATACCGTGATGAGATTCTGAGGCTAATTGTTGTGCCATTAATCCATGATCATCACCTCATGGTGCAGCATGATAATGCATTGCCCCATATTGCAAGGATCTGTACACAATTCCTGGAAGCTGAAAACATCCCAGTTCTTGCATGGCCAGCATACTCACCGGACATGTCATGTTTGGGATGCTCTGGATCGGCGTATACGACAGCATGTTCCTGTTCCCCCCCCCCCCCCCCCCATGGCTTAAATGAGTATTAATGACCTCTCTGTAGCTTAGAGATAAGGTTTATTAGATGACTGGCACAAAGTGAAAGTATGATTCACACAGCTAGAGAAAGTTAACACTTTGTGACAGAATGGCTCAATATTTTTTAATAAAGGACAAATGAAAATATAAATTTTTAGCAAATGCAGTCATGAACAAAAATTGCCTCTGTAGGTGTACACAACATTTAAAAACTTGGCACAACTCCTTTCAAGGGGTATTCCCACCTCAGACCCAGAATATGCCATCAATGTCAGATAGGTGTGGGTCCCAACTCCGAAACCAGTTCCTATCTCGAGAACAGGTCCAACAAAGTGAAGGAGAGAGCACAGATATGGGACTCCAAAAAAAGAAAAAGCAGAGCATGCTCAGGAGCACCATTCTGGAGATAGGAATGGGCCTATGCTACAACTGAATAAGATGGGTATAACCTTTTAACTTCGGCAACCTGTAGATGGTACTTACTCAGGTTATACCTGTCTCGGCCATGAAAGGTTCAAGTGAGAATACCCCCTTTAATATATCCTATAAAACATCTTGAGCTACCATTTTTTATATTATAGCTTACACGCAAAAAAAAAAATGCACATAAAATCTAATACCAGGGGAAAAAACCTGTGACACCAGCCTTACAGGCTAAATGTAGTGAAACTGGGCAGCGACCACTTTCTTGTAGGCTAAACGGTTAAAAAAATAAAATAAAAAATTAAACAATTAAAACACAGAAATCTGTTTAAAATGTGACATCTGTATATTTAGTTAAGATTTTAAAGTAATTTAAATAATTTCCAAGCAGCATAATTCATTAGGTTAAAAATGGTCCCCATCACCACTTCAAAGCATCTCAAATCACAAAAACGAATAGAACTATACTTTAAAAAAAATTTAAACTTTAGACTGGAGTTACAGGGTGGCATATGTCGCACTGGGTCATCTTCTGTACTGTTTGTCTATGGAGTCGCTATGGGACCGGCCATGACTGAGTTGACCAGTGTAAAAAATAAAATTCTAACACTGTTAGGCTACTTTCACACTAGTGTTAATATTTTCAGATATTGAGATTCATCAGAGTCTCAATACCGGAAAAACGCTTCCGTTTTGTCCCCATTCATCATCGGGGACGAAACATAACTGAACAGAATGGAATAGCTCCAAAATGCATTCTGTTCTCATACCGGAGAGCATGCTGCGGTTTGTTTTCAGTCCTGGGATGCGGAGCAAGATAAATCCGTCATGACCCACAATGCAAGTCAATGGGGACGGATCAGTTCTCTCTGGCTCAATCTGACAATAGAAAACTGATCCGCCCCCCATTGACTTTCAATGGCGTTCATGACTGATCCGTCTTGGGTATGTTACAGATAATACAAACGGATCCGTTCATAACAGATGCAGATGGTTGTATTATCAGTAACGGAAGCGTTTTTGCTGAACCCTGCCAGATCCAGCAAAAAACACTAGTGTAAAAGTACACTTACATGTCTGGTTTCAAGTCACACGTGACTGTCATCATAGACCACAATGCAAGCAGCTTGTGAGTCAAATCTCAGCTCTAATACAGCCATGTGACAGCAAATTGCAGACACACATGACAGACTTGCTGCACATATTGCCATGTAACCCCAGCCTTCTAGTACACCTTTCATAGTGGATATTAACGCAGGCCTTCTCCTTTTTTGGGAGTTCGCATATAGGAAAAAAAACTAAAAACAAAAGAGCAGAAAAAGTCAGTACTATACGTGAAATTAAGAACTAATACTAATACTATCTCAGCATTAAGGGCTAGTTCACATAGACGTTTATGTCCAAGGAATTTGGCACAGATTAAGTGCCAAGAACCCCTCTAAGGGCTGTTTCACATGAGCGGATGCCGTGCGTGACATCCGCTCCGTGAATGACAGCCAAGACCCGAAGCAGACTGCAGAGGCACGGAGCATTATCAATCATGTTAATGCACCGTGCTTCTGCAGTCCGCATCGGGTCTTGGCTGTTATTCACGCATGGCATCCGCTCATGTGAAACAGCCCTTAGAGTTTTCAATAGGAGGTGGCGCTCGTTCATGCAGGCGCTTATTATATGACGGCATCAAGTAAGGATGTGTTCTTTATTGGCACGGTGACCACGAGGAGGCTGCTGGAAAACATGACAGGTGTCAATGGGGCTAAACCACGAGCAGGTCCGCTGAATCCAAATTGAAAACCTGCTGCACAAACCAAAGGGCTTCTCCCGTGAGGGATTTAGACAAACAAAATTCACAATGTGAACTAGCCCTAAGAGTACGAGTAGTACATAGCATACGACTACTCTGTATTAGGCTACTTTCACACTTGCGTTCAGAGCGGATCCGTCTGGTATCTGCACAGACGGATCCGCTCCTATAATGCAGACGATGGGATCTGTTCAGAACGGATCAGTCTGCATTATATTTCAGAAAAATTCTAAGTGTGAAAGTTATTCAGACGGATCCGTCCAGACTTTACATTGAAAGTCAATGGGGGACGGATCCGTTTGAAATTGAGCCATATTGTGTCAACTTCAAACGGATCCATCCCCATTGACTTACATTGTAAGTCTGGACGGATCCGTTTGCCTCCGCACGGCCAGGGGGACACCCGAACGCTGCACGCTGCGTTCAGGTGTCCGCCTGCTGAGCGGAGCTTAGCGCAGACACTGCCAGACTGATGCATTCTGAGCGGATCCGCATCCACTCAGAATGCATTGGGGCTGTATGGATCTGTTCACGGCCGCTTGCGAGAGCCTTCAAACGGAACTCACAAGCGGAGCCCCGAACGCTAGTGTGAAAGCAGCCTTAGCAAGGATTTCATTATTGTTAATTACAGCGGCTATGCAAAGGGTGCAACTAAAAGTTAGCACTTTATGGTTTGCTATTAAGAAAGACAGTTCAACTTGCAGGTTGTAGGCTGCGTGGAATTATCAGTACATACCACAGCCTTTTTCACTTTAAGCCTATTCGTGTGAGGTATGTTTTTTGTGTTGATTTTTCAAAATGCACAACGGTTTGCCCATAATAGATGGGCATTCACCTGAAGTCCTAGCATGCTAGGAAAATTAAAATATTCTAAAATATTTCATTTGGTGTAAAAAGGTGAAAAATTGGTACATATGTGATCTTTCCAAGGATCACGCCATAGTATTTTGTTGTGTAGCACCGTTTTAAAGGCTTGTGCAATTCTCCGATATGTAGGAGTAAAAATGGATTTATCCTTCTTTACTATTTTTGCCCCTTTTCGCTCCTTTTTTTGGCGTTGCTGGGACATTTTGACAGCAGTCACATATCCAACGACCTGAAATGAAAGACCCGATTTGTATTTACCAAGACTTGTCTAACGATTATGATTTAAAAGGGGTTGGCTTAGACTTTGCCACAGATGAGGAATAGCTATGCATCTCTCCCGTTTCATTCATACACAATACACATGTACGCTCGGCCAAGGGTAGCTTGAAATCCAACATGTCTGACCCTTCTTACCCCAGACATCTGCCGTCAAGTGGGACCACCATACAGATAAAATGGTCAACTTATTTGGCCAACAAACATTTGTGTATGGCTAGCTGTACTCTTAGGTTCCATTCACTCGTCCGCATTTGTTCCGCAATTTTGCGGAACGGGTGCGGACCCATTCATTTTCTATAGGGGACAGTGTGCTATCCGCATTTGCGGCCCCGATCTTCGGGTCCGCAGCTTTGCAAAAGATAGAACATGTCCTATTCTTGTCCGCAACACACCATGGACTTGTGAATGGAGCCTTAAAAATGTTAGTATTATATCATTAGTTTGACAAATACCAGCGATAGTGATTAGGTAGAGCGAATCGCGCTTCGGATCCAAGATTCAAAGTCAATTAGTTACCCAACTTCGTTTTAATGCTGTATGGAGACCTGTCCGAGGTACCACTCTGTACAGAGTCTGACTTCAGATTCCTGTTTTAAAGGGAACCTGTCACCTCCCAAAACCATCGTGTAGCCAGCAGCGTGTTTCTGATTATGCCTTTCTTCCTGAAGGCAGATGCAGCAAAAGTACTGAAAACTTTGTTTTATCCACTGCCCGGCGCTTTTCCACACATGGTTGAAGTCAAGGGGGCAGCAGCCTCCTTGCTTCAAGTCACGGTAACAACGCCCCCTTCCCTGCGACTGACAGCCGGCTGTTTGTCTTGCTTTGCCGAACTCTCTGCGTAAGCGCTGTCAGTCACAGGAAAGGGGGCGTAGTTACCGTGACTTGAAGAAAGGAGGCCGCTGACCCTTGCCTTCAACCATGTGTGGGGAAGCACGCCGGGCGGGGGATAAAACAAAGTTTTCAGTACTTTTGCTGCATCTGCCTTCAGAAAAAAAGGCATAATCAGAAACACGCTGCTCGCTACAGGCAGGTACTGCTGGTGTCTTGGGATGGCTTTGGGAGGTGACAGGTTCCCTTTATAAAGTTTTCAAAGTTGTAGAATCAAAGGCTGAAGTTCTTCACTGAACTTTTGAAAGACTTTGGCCTGAACAAAATTTGCCTCAGACAGGTCTCTCTCTGTACAGCATTAAAATGAAGTTGGGATGAAAACAGATGTATGGAATAAACTTCCTCTGTCGGCGATGGGTCGGAAAATGATTTTTATGCCACAACTATTATATATACTTCACAATTCGCCAATTTGGGTGGCCCAGCACCACTTTTACAAGATACAGCAGATCTTCCGTTCTTTGGTATGGAGGGCCAAGTACAGTAGGATCCGGTACAAGACTCTACAAAGAGGTAAAGACATGGGAGGTCCGGCTCTGCCGAACCCCTCTCTCTATTTTTTAGCAGCTCAACTACAGCATTTTAAAAGGTTGGGGAGTATAGAAAGGGAGTGGAGAATTGGTTGTGGGTCGCTGGCTGTAACACCCCAATAACGGTGTTGGAAAAGGATGTGGCAGAGACAGTGAGGGCTCTCCCAATTTTTAAATCAATGCGAACTGTGTGGACTAAATATAGGGAAGTTTTAAATGTGGCGGATTTACTCGACCTGTCCCCGATATGGAATAATCCCAAAATGAAGGCTCAGTTGTCAGGCTTCCAAGGGTTGGGAGCGCAAGGGGCTGTGGAATGTGGGTCATTTGTACTCCCAGGGAACTTTAAAGCAATTTGAACAATTGTGTGTAGAATTTGGGTTGAATTCCAGACAATTTTACAAATACTTACAGCTTAGACATGCATTAAGCTCACATGCTCAATGGGTGGAGGTGTTGGCATTGACTCCAACCCTGTCTTTGAGTGAGGCGGCTAGATTATCCCACATTTTTCTTTTACATATAGAATATACAGGTTGCCACTCTTTTTGAAGATGATAGGTTGTCGCCCTGACTTGTGATGTCGGAAATGCAGGGCGGATGACGCTGGGCTGTTCCACATCATCTGGCAATGCAACACTCTACATGGGTACTGGTCTAAGATAATAAACCTGATTAACAATATATGGATGTAAGTCAAAGAAATGTGTATCGGGAATGTGCCATTGTCTCCCTATTCTTGAATACAGGGGCTAAGATTACCAGCCATACATATCACTCAATGTACTTTGTCGGGGGGGGGGGGGGGGGGGGGAGTTCACTCTTATCTCCCTTACCTTTGCTATTAAACCATAATTACCATCTTGGCTAGTCTGTCTATGGACTTGGTATTGCGGGTCTGCCCGTGTCTCCATTGTCTCCGCTTTTGAATTCACTACTGTACTCTTTGTATTGCACTTATTCTAATGTATCTGACTAATGTTAGATTTGCTGCTCATCTCCTACAATGTTTGGGTTATGGAGGATTTTGTTATTGTATTTACTGAAAACATTTGTTTTTATTTTTACTTCAATAAAAATTATTTGATTTAAAAAAATAAATAAATGAAGCTGGGGAAGAAATTGACTTTGGATCCAAAGCGCGATTCACTCACCCTTTTTGGCAGTGACAAAATATTTGGTTTAAAGAAGCACTTCCACAAACATTTTCATTCTCTGACCTGTTAGAATAGTGCATGATGTAATTTGTAGTTAAGGTAATCTTCTTGCCAGTGACTATATAACCTCCCTTCTGAGTCTCTGCTGTCATGTGACCAGCACTATGATCTCCAACTGACACAGGACAGGAAGTCGGTTACTCCTCTATTCATTCCTATGAGACTGACATTGAGGCTCCCATAGGAATACATAGAGGAACTGTCTTCCTGTCCACACATAAGATGCTGTGTTATTTGGAAAGTCAGAGTGTTAGTCACATGACACAGCTGAGGATCAGAAGGGAGGGGGGATAGCTGGCAAATACAGTCACTGTTTACATGATACACCTTTCTAACAGGTCAGAGAATGAAGATTTTGAGGGAGTACTTTAATTTTTTTTGGAAAAGAATGAACTTTTAATGTAAACTATTTAAAAAGTTTGTCCTACTATTTTATGTTGTCTAAAACCTGGGTGCGTCCTACAGACAGGTGCCTCGCGTAGTCCAAAAATACTAAGTTTTCAAACTTATTTGCATAATTTTTAAGTGTACAGAGGGTAGGCCCCAGCTAGCACCCTGGCTTCTCTACTCGGCTTCCTTGGACACTTACCGATACCTCTCTACTTCAATCGACAAAGCCAGGTGTGGCGAAACCAACCTCGCCACTGGGTTTTGGAGAGGCCTGTTTAAAAGCCTCTTGCCCCAGGATTATGGCCCATACTAACTTTTAAACCCCTGAACCTATTCAAGTGAATTTTGGATAGGTTTGTCCCCAAGTTATACTGTTTAAATTGATGTAAGTTATATGTATGGACAATGTAAACTCACAAAGTTATAACAATTTATAATAAGTGTAACTTGTCAGCTTGGGAGGAATATGCTGGGTATGTTTCTATTGTCCCATTGTGCGTTTAAATAGCTGAGGTCTGTCCTGTTGTCTCCACATGTGTATTGGTGATCTCCCCTTTGTCCTGAGAGATAATTGGATTGCTCCTCGGTTGTCTCCGGGACAGAGGAGGAAACCATGATGCATTGTGGGGATGTGTTGTATCTGTCCTGTGTCGCAGTCTCCCTTCTGGTCCTCTGGGGGCGTGAACGATTGGTTGCTGTACTTACATTGTATGTGTTGTAATATACTGATTGCTTGTATTTCAAAACCCTGTGGGCAGTAGTGGGCAGTAGTTTTTTGTGAATAAAAGAGGCTGTACTTGAAGTACAGTCAGACCACTGCTTGACCCTCAACACGGAGCCTTGTCTCGTTATTGGGGGGATTCCCTGTATGCTGTTAGAGACTGATTGCCAGGAGTGTAAGCTGATTGTATGCTTTTCTGTTCATCTGCTAGCAGCTATTCGCGAGGTTCCAGTTTGGAGTGCTATTTTGTATCCAGTTCGGGAGTTTGGTGTTCTGCAGTAGCTGTGCCTGTCTCTCAGAAAGGGGCATATCGCCTAAACGGATTTTAACCCCTTGTCTGCTTAAACTGTCCGTTACACCAGGTATTCAAGTGGAGGGAGAGTATCCAGGAAAGTAGAAAGGAAGAGCAAAGGTGGACTGAGTGGCTATGGGCCTACCCTCAGTGCACTCCTTCCCTAATATGCATAATTTCTACCCTTATTTCTCCTAAACACAGCAACAACTATGGGAATGAAAGGCACTTTTTTTTAATCAGCAGGCTCCGCCCTATCAGATATTATGACTGGATTAATAGGTTGATTCTTCTGGCAGATGGCCTTTAAAAGGAACCAGTCATCTCCAAAAGTGGTATACAACTGCCAACATTACCTTATAGCAGCCCCCAGTCTGTAATTGATTGTGTGTGTAAGCCAGAAATTCGATAATCCATACTTGTGAAAAACACCATTTTAATCTCCATGAGAGCTCTGTTTGCAGTGAGCTTGAAGTCAAGGGGGCAGCGGCCTCCCTGCTTCAAGTCAAGCAATGCCCGCCTCTTACCCGTCCCCTCCTGACTATAATTTACATATGTACCATTCCTTGGGATCGTGCCAGTCTGGCGGCTGCACGTTGCGCCACTTGTGACTGCACGATCCTGTCTCAGGCTCCCGCAGTCAGCCGGGCATAATTTTGTTAGCGAGTTATATTCACTTTGTGGGCCGGCACATGCGCAGTTACAAAATTATGCCCGGCTGACTGCGGGAGCCCGAGACAGGATTGTGCAGTCACAAGTGGTGCACCATGCAGGCGCCAGACTGGCACTATCCCAAGGAATGGTACATATGTAAATTAAAGTCAGAAGGGGACGGGTAAGAGGCGGGCATTGCTTGACTTGAAGCAAGGAAGCCGCTGCCCCCCTTGACTTCAAGCTCACTGCAAACAGCGCTCATGGAGATTAAAAAAAAAAAAAAAAAAAAAGTGTTTTTCACAAGTATTGATTGACGAATTTGTGGCTCACACACATGATCAATTACAGACTAGGGGCTGCTATGAGGTAATGCTGGCAGTTTCATACCACTTTTGGAGGCGACTGGTTCCCTTTAAAGCCATAAAGTACAAAAACAAACATACCTGATGGAAGAGCACCAAGACCAACACAAAAAGTGTGGTAGCCACGGTCACAGTGGTCACAGAACATCATTTCCTCCTCATGGTGAGGCTGTCCACATATAATACATGTTTTACACTCCATACACTGCCAGGGATATTTCTTTATTACCGCAACTAATTCGGGTGACATATCCAGACATGAAGGATGACCTATGGATAAATGGAAAAAATCTCATTAATAATCTTTATCAGTGGAAAATAATAAATTTGATTCCTATAAACTAAATAAAACTCTTGCTTCCAAAAACATTACACCTTTAGGCGTTGTCTTAACTTTATTACCATTCTCAAAAGACTATCCTTCCAGCAATCAGCCGATCACTGGTTGTCAAGCTGCAGATACTACTCCACCTGTATCACCAATACCAGTCTATGCAGAGGAAATATTAAAGCATCCCTAGATCCTGCAGAAATTTCTGCTAGTGCAAAACCATTTCCAATTAATTTTGTGCTGCAGAAATCTACGTAACAAAATGTGCTGCTTATTTAAGGCAGTTTTTCAGCAAAAGCATACATACATACACACACATACTTAGGCTACATTCACACGTCAGTATTTTCCTATATCCCGATTTTCGGTCTGTTTTTTGCGGATCCGTTGTTCCTGAAAATGTTTCCGTATGTCATCCATTTTTTGCGGATCCGCAAAAAACGGAAACATGTATAAAGTTCAATAATCAAATAAAGTTGTTTGGATTTCTTTGAAAAAAAAAATTGAATTTTTTTTTTTATGTGTTTCCAGGAACGGATTCCGCATAAAACGGATGACATACGGAATGACATCCGAATGTCTTCCGTTTTTTGCGGATCCATTGACTTTGTATTGTACCAGGATCCAAATTTTGCGGACAAGAATAGGACATGTTTTATATTTAAATGGACATGCGGAACGGAACAACGGAAACGGACAGCACACATTGTGCTATCCGATTTTTTCCAGGACCCATTGAAAATGAATGGGTCCAGATCTGGTCCTGATCTGTTCTGCAAAAAACGGAACAGATCAGGAAAGAAAAAACGGATGTGTGAATGGACCCTTAGAGTGCATGAAAACTTAAAGGAACCACATGAATGGCCCCATGTGCTTGTCCTGTGTCCCCCTCCAACAGGGGTGTATGTAACAGAACACTGGAGAGTTCTCTGATCTCCAGCTGTAGATCTTTGTAACCAGCAGACACTGTGGTATGTTCAAAGAGGTCTAAAAAGGGTTCATATCAGCTAATCTCTATATTTATCTCCCTGTGAAAAGACTTCGTGTTGCAGAAAAGTTGTGCAACATTTTTTTGTAATGATAGTCGTGTCACACTGCGACATGCTGCAAAATGACATTTGCAAAAAATCCAAGTCACGTTGCAGTGAGACACCACTGACTATACCGCGCAACAATGATTTTGCTACTGAGAGAAAAACGTGATTTATACTAAAATGAGCACAGTGATTCCAAATATGAACTCGGAATTTGCCTGACACGACTAGATTTTAAGTTATGCATGGAAAGCCTATTCAGTTATAATATTAATGCATATATTGGAGATATTCCAATAGACATGTCCAAACCTGTCCGGACGAACTGAGGCTAATGTCAGCAGTAAGTTTATAAGGCAAGCTGGAATGATTTTGATAAAGTGATCTGTTATAGTGCTATCAGTTTTGAAACTTAAAAGGGAACCTGTCACCTCTACTAGGTTACCCTCACTGAGCGTTTCTAAATGTTCATTGTGTTACCCTAAACATATAGATTTACACTTTTAATTTCATTTGCAGACGAATTCAAGTATTATGCATTTTTGTACTTATGCAAATTAACATAAGAGTCACATCTTACTTATGTGACCAGAGAAGAGTCATATTTTCAAGCTCTAACTCATCTCAGGTTAATTTGCATATGTATCTATTTTTTATTTTTTTTAAACAAAATCACACAGAGCTATGGGACTGGGTATTGCGGATGTGCTAGTGGCCATCTAGCAACCCATGTCCTCAGCTCTATACCCAAAATCCAGATGACAGGTTCCCTTTAACCACCTCCCGACCGCTGTACGCGTATATGCGTCCGGGAGGTGGTTTCTTTATTCCTCCTGGACGCATATACACGTCTTCTCGCGAGACGCGAGATTTCCTGTGAACGCGCGTGTTGTTAGGATCGACCACCAGAGGACTCAGGTAGGTCAGTACAGTTGCACCAAACACCACACTACACTACACTACACTACACCCCCCCCCCCCCCCGTCACTTATTAACCCCTTATAAACCCCTGATCACCCATGATCACCCCATATAAACTCCCTGATCACCCCCCTGTCATTGATCACCGCCCTGTCAGGCTCCGTTCAGACGTCCGTATGATTTTTACGGATCCACGGATCGGATCCGCAAAAAGCATACGGACGTCTGAATGGAGCCTTACAGGGGGGTGATCAATGACAGGCGGGTGATCACCCATATACACTCCCTGATCACCCCCTGTCATTGATCACCCCCCCTGTCATTGATCACCCCCCCTGTCATTGATCACCCCCCCTGTCATTGATCACCCCCCCTGTCATTGATCACCCCCCCTGTCATTGATCACCCCTCTGTAAGGCTCCATTCAGACGTCCGCATGATTTTTACGGATCCATGGATCGGATCCACAAAACACATGCGGACGTCTGAATGGAGCCTTACAGGGGGGGTGAACAGTGACAGGGGGGTGATCACCCTGATCATCCCCTGTCATTGATCACCCCCCTGTAAGGCTCCATTCAGACGTCCGCATGATTTTTACGGATCCATGGATTGGATCCACAAAACACATGCGGACGTCTGAATGGAGCCTTACAGGGGGGGTGATCAGTGACAGGGGGGTGATCACCCTGATCATCCCCTGTCATTGATAACCCCCCTGTAAGGCTCCATTCAGACGTCCGCATGCGTTTTGTGGATCCGATCCATGGATCCATAAAAAATCATGCGGATGTCTAACTTGTGTCAAAAAATAAAATCTCACATGGACGCACCATACCCCTCACGGAATCCAAATGCGTAAACATTTTTAGACATTTATATTCCAGACTTCTTCTCACGCTTTAGGGCCCCTAAAAAGCCAGGGCAGTATAAATACCCCACATGTGACCCCATTTCGGAAAGAAGACACCCCAAGGTATTCCGTGAGGGGCATATTGAGTCCATGAAAGATTGAAATTTTTGTCCTAAGTTAGCGGAAAGTGAGACTTTGTGAGAAAAAAAACTAAAAAAAAAAATCAATATCCGCTAACTTATGCAAAAAAATAATAATTCTAGGAACTCGCCATGCCCCTCATTGAATACCTTGGGGTGTCTTCTTTCCAAAGTGGGGTCACATGTGGGGTATTTATACTGCCCTGGCTTTTTAGGGGCCCGAAAGTGTGAGAAGAAGTCTGGGATCCAAATGTCTAAAAATGCCCTCCTAAAAGGAATTTGGGCCCCTTTGCGCATCTAGGCTGCAAAAAAGTGTCACACATGTGGTATCGCCGTACTCAGGAGAAGTTGGGCAATGTGTTTTGGGGTGTCATTTTACATATACCCATGCTGGGTGAGAAAAATATCTTGGTCAAATGCCAACTTTGTATAAAAAAAAATGGGAAAAGTTGTCTTTTGCCAAGATATTTCTCTCACCCAGCATGGGTATATGTAAAATGACCCCCCATAAACACATTGCCCAACTTCTCCTGAGTATGGCGATACCACATGTGTGACACTTTTTTGCAGCCAAGGTGGGCAAAGGGGCACCTTTCGGATTCCGCAGGCCATTTTTTACACATTTTGATTGCAAGGTACTTCTTACACATTTGGGCCCCTAAATTGCCAGGGCAGTATAACTACGCCACAAGTGACCCCATTTTGGAAAGAAGACACCCCAAGGTATTCCGTGGGGGGCATGGCGAGTTCCTAGAATTTTTTATTTTTCGTCGCAAGTTAGTGGAATATGAGACTTTGTAAGGAAAAAAGAGAAAAAAAAAAAAAATCATTTTCCGCTAACTTGTGACAAAAAATAAAAAATATTTTTAAAAATAAAAGATTCTAGGAACTCCCCATGCCCCTCACAGAATACCTTGGGGTGTCTTCTTTCCAAAATGGGGTCAGTTGTGGTGTAGTTATACTGCCCTGGCAATTTAGGGGCCCAAATGTGTGAGAAGTACCTTGCAATCAAAATGTGTAAAAAATGGCCTGCAAAATCTGAAAGGTGCACTTTGGAATATGTGCCCCTTTGCCCACCTTGGCTGCAAAAAAGTGTGACACATCTGGTATCGCCGTACTCAGAAGAAGTTGGGGAATGTGTTTTGGGGTGTCATTTTGCATATACCCATGCTGGATGAGAGAAATATCTTGGCAAAAGACAACTTTTCCCATTTTTTTATACAAAGTTGGCATTTGACCAAGATATTTTTCTCACCCAGCATGGGTATATGTAAAATGACACCCCAAAACACATTCCCCAACTTCTCCTGAGTACGGCGATACCAGATGTGTCACACTTTTTTGCTGCCAAGGTGGGCAAAGGGGCGCATATTCCAAAGTGCACCTTTTGGATTTCACCGGTCATTTTTTACACATTTTGATTGCAAAGTTCTTCTCACACATTTGGGCCCCTAAATTGCCAGGGCAGTATAACTACGCCACAAGTGACCCCATTTTGGAAAGAAGACACCCCAAGGTATTCTGTGAGGGGCATGGTGAGTTCCTAGAATTTTTTATTTTTTGTCGCAAGTTAGTGGAATATGAGACTTTGTAAGAAAAAATAAAAAAAATAAAATCATCATCATTTTCCGCTAACTTGTGACAAAAAATAAAAAGTTCTATGAACTCACTATGCCCATCAGCGAATACCTTAGGGTGTCTACTTTCCGAAATGGGGTCATTTGTGGGGTGTTTGTACTGTCTCGGCATTGTAGAACCTCAGGAATCATGACCGGTGCTCAGAAAGTCAGAGCCGTTTCAAAAAGCGGAAATTCACATTTTTGTACCATAGTTTGTAAATGCTATAACTTTTACCCAAACCATTATTTTTTTTTGCCCAAACATTTTTTTTTTTTATCAAAGACATGTAGAACAATAAATTTGGCGAAAAATTTATATATGGATGTCGTTTTGATTAATAACAAAAAAAGTAAAAATGCCAGCAGCAATGAAATACCACCAAATGAAAGCTCTATTAGTGAGAAGAAAAGGAGGTAAAATTCATTTGGGTGGTAAGTTGCATGACCGAGCAATAAACGGTGAAAGTAGTGTAGTGCAGAAGTGTAAAAAGTGCTCTGGTCATGAAGGGGGTTTCAGCTAGGGGGGTTGAAGTAGTTAATATAAAATTTACCTCACTCTCCAATAAAATATTTGTTCGTACACCTCTCTCACATAATTCAACCAACTGTGGGTAAAATTCATTAATTGGATCTTTAGTCAATTTAGAGCAAGTCTCTGTTTCTGTTAACTGTCTATAACATTCCTTTTTATAGTCCTCCGTATTTAATATAACTATCCCTCCGCCTTTATCCGCGGGTCAGATTGCGATTGTTTCATTTTTCTGTAATGATTTCATAGCTGCGATTTCTTGATTTGAAAGATTTGATCTATTTTTGCTTTTGTTTCCGTCGCTCATAGATCTAATATCCCGTTCCACATTTTTCCTAAAAGCATCTATTTCTGAGCTAATTTCATTCCTGGGATATTTAGTTGATTTTGCCCTCAGCTCAGTATGGATATATTTCGATGTTATCTGAGTATTTGTATCAATGTGTTTTTTAGGAAATATTTCTTGAGACAAATTTTCCTCACAAATTTTTCAACTCCCACATATGTATCAAATTTACTTAAACCTGAACTTGGGGCAAATTTATCAACTTATACTGACACTTATTATGGAAGTTCTACTATGGAAATCCGGGTTTTCTACACACCCGAGAGCCATTACGATTCCGGCTCAGCTTTTGACACTTACCTTGATCTGGAGCATAAAAGGAGGGGAAACAGAGTAAGGTTACCACTGAGGAAGGGGCCACGTCCCCGAAACGTGTATGGGCTACACCTTACACCGGCATGCTGGCAGAAAGTCTCCCCTGGATTTAACCTAAGTTCCTGGAACGAAAAACCCTGGCGGCACTCGATTTTAACAAGCGCTGAATTCGCTGACGACACTGGATACAGAGTCAGCTGAGGACAACGAGTCGGTATTCAGAGACGGGAATGAAGCAAGAGCAAGGTAGCAGTGAATAAGCAAATACAACTGTGTGGGACGCCACATTGCTGTTTACATTGTACCCTCTAGTCTCTCCCGTTATACCGTGAATTAATCAGGAGTGGAATCTTTATACGAGACATCCTTCTAACTCACTACTTGAGTAATTTATTTGAAAGAGAGACTCTGGCAGTATACTACTGCAGTTCAAAAGGAGCTTCCGACTTATATTTTCGGTTCATTCGGATGGACTTTAACTCATCATTGCCTTTGCTATAAACGCCACCTCTGCTGCTGATATTTGCTAACATTTGCTGCTGCTAATTATTGCTGCTATAATATTGCTTGTTGCTGCTAACTATTTCTGCTATTTTACCGCTACATATTGTTTTTGTGCTACTGTTATTTTACGCTGTTATTTTATGCTGTCATTTTATGTCGATATCAGTAATTTATTGTATTATATGTAATAAATATCTCGCTTGTTGGCTTCATATATAGAGTGCCCGGTCTATCTTTTCAAATTTTCTACAACCCCTTTGTGGCTGGGTGGGCCACTTAGACCAAGAGCACCTGTTGGTCTAGTTCAGGGGTAGGCAACCTCCGACTCCCAGCTGTTGTGAAACTACAACTCCCAGTATGCATACTTGCTCTGCTCTTCTAAGAACTCTCATAGAAATGAATGGAGCATGCTGGGAATTGTAGTTTCACAACAGCTGGGAGCCGGAGGTTGCCTACCCCTGGTCTAGTTGGAGTGATCCACAGATCCTCTTTCTATATAATGCTGAAATGTAGTTATGCTTAACTCACGAACTGAAATGCACAGTGTTTTTCAAATTAAAACATATTTTACTAAATTAAATAACATATTTGCATTACTGCAAAAGTACAAAATACAAAACTTGCCATTTTCTTAATAGCACTGCACAGATAAATAAAATAGAATAAAAAAAAAGAACATTTGTTCATTAAAATAACGACTTGCCTCCAGCCCCGCCACCCTCCCCATACTGTAACTGATGTATCGCCGGCCGCGCTGTGCTGCAAAGTCAACCATCGCTTTATAAGGCGCACTGGGGGGGGGGGGGGGGTTGGTCTTATAAAGCGAAAAATATGGTAATATAAATTGCAGCATTTTTGGGTCGGCCAATTGGCGATATGGTGATTAATTGCGATTGGGTGGGGAAAAGTCAAGATGGGAATTAGGCCTGCACAATATATCGCCAAAGCAATCTGGGACACGTAAGTGACAAATATAGAGAGTGGTTCCATAAAGATATTTCTACAATGGAGAACAGGTATCAAGGCCCAATTAGCACAATTATCATTTACGCCAAAAACTGATGACCAAAATCCACGACAGCTGTGAGCTAGAGAAGATTTAAAATCAGCCCCATCTGACTGCCAGAGGAGGCACTACATTTATGATGAGGCTTCCTCTGGAGGTGCAGGGCCCATCAAGACATAGTTGTAGCACACACTGGTCTTGATAAATCAGAGCCTAAAAAGGCATTATCCATTGTCTAAAACATGCCCACCCAACGCCCAGGGCCCTCTATATAGATTATACTTACCCTCCTCCCGGCACCCGTATCGCTCACTCTATTCCCCAAAATCAAATATAGACAGGTACACACATGATCAAACAATAGGCAAAGGCAAGTAATCATAAGCACAAAATATGCAAACGCAAGCAACCTGAAGGGTAAAGGATTAGCCCCATTGTGCACCTGTGTCAGGGGAAGGAGAAAATGCCCTACGCGCAACGCCAGGTGTTTGCATGTTTTGAGGATTCTCCGATAGTGATATTTGGTTTCACACCTCTGGTCCTTCCGGACACAAATTGCAGCATGCAGCTCTCTGCAGATCTCTGTCCAACCCCCATATATAATGGGGCTGGCAGGCATTCCGTTGACACCCAGCAACGCTGGACCGGTAAATTCCGGCAGGCTGTTCTGACGGAATATCCCAATGGAATACACACCAGAGATGTGAAACTAGCCTATGTAAAACTAGCTTTAATACAATGTGTAGTTTTGTTGAATTTTAAAATTAAATAAGTAGGAGCCAAACGTAACAGCTCAATGGCGGCAAGAGGCTCATGTTAAAAGTTATGGCAAATATATATTTAAAGTTTATGGTAGCTGTCATGGCACATAACAGGTAGAATTTTGTGTTAGGTTCCCGTCTTACAGAGATCGCCTTGACGTATGGCAGACTGGCCCAAATAATTTTGTACAAATTGCATTTGCCAAGAATCTCAAATTTACCTCAAGCATATTACTAGCATTAAAATAACTTTGTACTTTATTTAGTTTGCAGAGTGCTGTTGCATTGTATTTTTTTTCTTTGTGTTTTCAGCCATAGGAACGTGCACCTGCACGTTGGAATGTGCGGACTGACCCCCTTTTTTTCTTTGCAGTTTGTACTGGAGTTGTGGCTGACTATTTAGTCTTGCACCCCTGACCAGCCTGTCTTCCCCATAGGCCGATTTTAATTAGTGTAAGTGTAAAGCTTAGCCTGCTCTCCCTCACTCACTGGAAGCCTTTTGGCACCAGAAGAGGTATAGGGTGGACTCTCATTGCATTCGTTGGGGCCATCTGGAACCAGGAGAGGTGTGGAGTGGGCTCGGAATGCATGTTGGTACCTGTATTCCCTGGATTTAATGGAGGCCATTTTGGCACCAAAAATGACAAACTAAGGTGGGCCTAGCATGCACGTGAAACCTACACTCCCTGAATTTTATGGTAGCCGTCATGGCACATAACAGGTAGAATTTAGTGTTAGGTTCCAGTCTTACAGGGATCGCCTTGACGTGTGGCAAACGGGCCCAAATAATTTTGCACAAAATTTATTTGCCAAGAATCTCAAATTTACTTAATAAAGCATAACATTAGCATTAAAATACTTTTTTTTTGTACTTTACTTGGTTTGCAGCGTGCTGTTGCATTTATTTTTTCTATATATTTAAAGGGAACTTGTCACCAGTTATATGGTGTCCTAACTAAGGGCAGCATAAATAAGAGACTGATTCTCTTAGTACAATGCCGGGTTACTTTCTTTAATTGACCCAGTCAATCTGCCAACATCTTGTATTGAAAAGCTCCAGCTGTTAATGATGAGTTATGAATATTCATGAGCTCCTGACTCTCCCCGCCCACCTGCTGCTGAATGACAGTTTGTTTCCATAGGAATCAGCAGCAGGTGGGCAGGGGAGTGGCTATAGCTCTGAATTAAATATACGCTGGACTCAATGACATCACACTGGACTCCAATCAGCTCATTAGCATGCAGCATCTTTGTGTGTATATTATGAGGTAACCATCTGTCACCAGTAAGTGACTACATCTAAGGTACTTTTTAGTAGTTAATGATTGTATATATTTAGTTAGATTATAATCAAAAATCCACATGACAGGTTCCCTTTAAAGTTGCTTGATGCTCTGCTGGTGTACATAATACTGGACCAGCTGTTCTGTATGTAGCTTTATGAAAGGTTGAGTTTTAGGTTATAAATATCCAGTTATGGACATGAGACATCTCTGCAGGCCACATACAACAGCATGGAGTGCCAAAAATGGGGGAAATTGGTGCAACTAGGAGAAATTAAGGGAGGACTACATTCTAGGGATAGGTAGGGGTCCCAGTAGTCTGCATCCTAGCAATGTGCCATCACTTCTGGTGGGGAAAACCCATTCAAGAGATCGTAGTACAACTTGGGAATTGCACAATATTTTGCTGTTGCTACAAAAAAAAAAATGATATATTATAAATCAGTAACTTACCACTGTTATCACACTGGGAGCAGTGTATAAGCCTTTCGGATTTTCCCTTCTTGGCGACGTCCTTACCCTTCAGACAAATTCCACAAATAGCATTTGGGATGGACTTAGGCTGGAACGGTAGAAAAGGGTAGTAATGTCACCTCATACAAACCCAGTTGGAGTTCTTCATAATTCCAATATTCAACATTAAAAGGAAAAAAACATAACCTTCACATACTTCTCTACTTAATGTAAAATGCGGAGTTTAAGTTTTGCAAAAAATTATAAAGAGGTCATATTTTTTCATAAGGTGTAGGCCAAAAAAAAAAATTGTAGAAATAAAACTACTTTGCCAGACCATCAAATCAAGAAAACCATGCAAATAAAATGGCAGACTGAAAAGAAATGTGTCACCTGGAATTTTGTCTGCCAATTAGCAACACATATCCTTTTTTTTTACTATGGCTTTATTCTCCGGATTGTAGATTTTTTTAAATTCTATTTTATTATCTATTAAAGAAAGTGACCTTGCATTTTGTTACAGGGATCTGTAACTAGTTTATTTTGTCATTCGTTAAGAAACCATAAAACTGGTGACAGATTCCCTTTCAAGGGAACCTGTCACCACGAAAATTCAGTAAGTTTTGAAGTCAAGGAAGCGATCCCATCAGTGATTAACATCCCTCAGTCTATGATTGTGTATACACATGTAGCTGTCAGTCACTGATAGGACTGCCTCCTGGACTTCAACGCCCAGAATGAGCAGGAACTTAAATGAATAAGGCCTCTTCCCTTACTGTTTTATCAGGGGCCAACTGTTCCGTTCTGCAAGAAACGGAATGCACACGAACATCAGTATTTTTTACAGATCCATTCAAATCCTGCTCTCTAACATGCTGCTCGCAAATAACACCGTAATTGGTGGGAATGAATGGAACTGCAGCGCTGCATCAGACCAGGGAACAAAGCCCCCGTCCTTGGGATCGGTGGGGGTCTCAGTGGTCAGACCCCAGAAATCAGCTATTATAGTTATCCCCTATCCTGTGGATAAGGGATGACTTCTACACCTGGCACAAATCCAAATCTTTTTTTCCTACTTTCAGTAAAAATGAGTTCCCAATTGCTGTACCTTCCTTATACTGTATTGGCTCCACTGTGGCTGAATGAACATGGCCACCAGTAACACGACACTATGTGAGTCTCGCACATGCCCAGTTACTGAAAGCAGCAGCACATGCCGAACTGTATTACACAACTAATCCGAACCTGAATTCAAGATTGCACCGCAAACCATAAAGACTCCAGGTTTGGATTTGTTGCGCTGCTACTTACAGTAATGGTGCATTAGAGATTCACAGTCTTGCGTTACTGGCAGTCATGTTTATTCAGCCACAGTGGAGCCAATACAGTATAAGGAAGGTATGACTATCGGGTACTCATTGGGGGTTATTTATCAAAACTGGTGTAAAGTAAAACTGGCTTATTTGCCTATAGCAACCAATCTGATTCTACCTTTCATTTTTCACAGCTCTTTTGGCAAATGAAGGGTGAAATCTGTCTGGCTGCTATGGACAACTAAGCCAATTTTCCTTTACACCATTTTGATAAATCTCCCCCATAATGTTTACTAAAACCAGCAAAAACATTCGGACTCCAAAGCAGGACAAATCCAAAATTAACCAACACTAGTATGCAGACTTATTGGCAATGCTCCATGGAAAACCAGTATCCAAAGAGGTATCTTCCAAAGAAGAACCATCTCATTAGCGCCACCTCTTGGAAGCGGCTCCTTGGGAGACACATATGTAGCCATTTTTTTGTTATCTTTACATTATATGGTTTGTGACAACCAGTAATGGCAATGTCATCATGATTATACAATGTGTAAGCCATTTTTCATGCTATTTGCTAAAACTTCAGAAAGACCACAATGGAGACGATACAATTTACAGTAAGATGGATAATTAGTATTCATTTGAAGTTTTTTGTCTATGGAGTATTCAAGATATTTTCCAAGATGGGAAGAAAATTGATTCAATGTAAAAAAATGTAATAAAATAAACCAATATGCATCTGATAAATCCACCGCAGCATTGCCGCTTTGAAAATCCCCATTAGTCTATCTTGCTGCAACAAAGATGTGCCTGTCTACCATCCACTGACCACCACAGCCAATCACAGTCTCAGCAGTATCGAGCAGTAAACCACTGCAGCCAGTGACTGGCTTCTGCAGTCATGTGTGTGGGTGGGAACATTATTCATGGAGCAAAGTAAAGAAGAAAAAAAGGCAATGGGTTTATCAGGCAAATGGAGGTTAATTTTATGCGATTTCCCCCATTTAGGCGGTTTTCACCACAAGAACAAAATAGGACAATAAAATAAATTCATGTAGATGCCAGCATAGTTTGCGTGGCTACCATGGCATTATTAAGATAATACAGATTTGTATGCAGAGCATATACTCTAGGCCAATCATGTTGTGTAATCTTAAAAGATGACAGAAACAATCAGAATGACATTAATGCTATTTATTTAAAAATAAAGCATTTCAGCCTCTTTTTACACAATAAAAGCAAAATATACGTGAAACATTCAGAAATGTCTACAGCTAAAAAATAACGGAAATCAAAATTTCATAGGACGATATGCCTATATCACACTGTTCTTGCTTGTGATCGATTTTCATGCACTCATAGCTATTTTGTCTGGAACGTGGATAACAAACCTTTGGCATGTTACTGTTAATCTGTACAATGCTGACCTAAGGAATAACGGAATGCAATTGTACAAAACTCCACAAATGAAGTAAGGCACATAGCCACATTTTCAGGGTTCCCATCACTACCACTTTAGTGGAGATAACTAAAATTTAAGGGGAAACAGCTCCCCTATATCTTCCACCAAAGTTCACCTATTCTCATACTCTGTCAATGTTACTTCACTAGGAGGGCACTACAAAAACAAGCAATACATCTCCATTCTCCATGTTAAAGAGAAGCATGGTGGTAAGATCATGTATACAGAGCTAATTTATATAAAAGGAGTCCAGATAAGTGCACATCTTTTGTTTCTAAGTTTCTAGCATGTAATAATGCACCACTAGACATACACCAATTAATTAGGTTCTAAAGTGCAAACTGCTTCATATAGGAATGGGTTACAGATGGTGGGTTTCACTAAACACTGCATCATCATCTAGTGACATAGGTCTGCTAAAATCCAAGGTACTGAGATTCGCCACTGCTGCTTTCTTAGCATTCTGCAACAAGAACGTAGTCTGAGAAATCTGTAAGTTCCTGTGGCACATCCCAGTAAATGAAGTGTTTCTTTAAACTTAAGCTTAAAGGCTACCTTCAATTATAAACAACTGGATAACTCAACAGTTCAAGCATAAGAAACTTTGTAATATATCATATTAGAGAAAAATGCCTCAACTTATCAGGTTCCTTTTCTCTCCCACCAACTGCCTCCTACACTGTATACTTACTCTGAATTCACTGCTAAAAATCCAGGTCCAAAGAGACGTCTTAGATTCACTGAAAAATCAGGTTAGACTTGTCAATATAAGTCTATGGAGAATAGAGGAGCAGAGAAAGCAGCCACAGAGAGGCTGCTGAAGGCTCTAGTAAGTTTTCCATCTGACCTTGGTGCCGAATTCGCAGTTACACTGCTCAGTACTGCTGTATAATCTCCTCCATACTGCTGCCGTTTGTGAGGGTGTGGTACAGAGATATGGGGGCAGGATTTCCTCTTCTATGTGCCTTGTATTTGAGATATCACAGCTGTTAGTCTCTTGCTCCTACTCCAATCTCCAAGTGTAACTATCTGATGTGGAAAGTGATGTCCTCTACTACATATTTTATCAGGTCAATTCTAAGTGAACCGTTTAGGAGGGAGGAGGATGCGGAAGATAGCCTGGAGGAGGCAGCATTTTCTCTAATAGGATATGTTACAAAGTTTATCTTTGCTTATACTACTGATCTATGGAAAGTTGTTTATAAATCGGAGGTACACTTTAATACTACTTGTCCTAAAAAAATATATATATATATATATATATATATATATATATTGTCATCAGGTGAACGTTCACTCATTGTTAATAGTGAATAAAAAAAATAAAAAAAAAAAAAAAAAAGCGCTGGTCTTCATGTATAAGAAGATGCACAAAGAAACAAGTTATCTTTTGGTTGCTATGTGTATAAGTTGCTACACATGAAACCTGTTGGTAACCAGTGTACATGTTCACTTAAAATGCACAATAAAACGGTTTAACATTTTATTAGAAGCACATTACAGCCATTTTGTTCAGCATGCTAAAAGGACAAACAAAAGAGGCTAGTGATATTCACATATAAAGAATATATGGAGTCCTTTATCAAACTGGTGTAAAGTAGAACTGGCTTAGTTGCCCATAGCAACCAGATGCCACCTTTCATTTGTGACAGTTTGGAAAATGAATGGTAGAATCTGATTGGTTGCTATGGGCTACTTTACACTAGCTTGATAAATGACCCCAGCAGTGTTTTAAGGGACTCTAATGTACTTTAAAAAAAAAAAAAAAAAAGCAATTAGAAAATATTAGCCCTACCCAATACAGTACATATAACAGTTAACCCTATACCTGACAAGCAATTGCAACAAGAAGTGCAAGGTACCATAGAACCATTTGTGTCAAATAATTTTCATTGTACCATATTTTTGGGTAATTCTGGTTAAAACTAAATTATACAAATATAGAAATGGAGAAATTTACACATCTCAGCTGTTTGTCAATTAAAGTGGTTTTCTGGGATTTTGATACCATTTACCTATCTTTTGGATTGGTCATGAGTGTCCGATTCGTGGGGGTCCGACACCCTGGAACCCTGCCAATCAGCTTACCAAGCATATCGCCATACATTGTGTAGCGGCTGTGCTTGGTATTGCACTCGGCACCATTCACTTCAATGGAGCCGAGTAGCGCTTAGGCCATGTGCCCAATGAACGTGTTGCCATTGGCATAGGGAAAGCTGGAGAAGGCAGAGATTAAAATCTCAGAAAACCCCTTTAGGGCTATGTTCACATCAACATAGGTGATTCTATTTAGCAGCCTCAGTTGTAAACCCCTTCCAAAATGTCGGAGAAAAAAAAAAGCACAGCTTGCTGTGCCACTTTGTCCGGTAAAATGACGGAAACCATGATGGATGACTGGAGTCAGTCACATGACTGATACAGCACTACCATTATTTTTCTTTTCTTGTTCCTATAACAGAACCCCAAAAAATGCAAATAAGAGCACATACGTGAACCTAGCCTTTCACTAATCTGATCATACCAACATCATTCATCCAAGCACCACTGCCAACCCAAACCCAAAATATGGATCTACAACTGGGCATGTAGTTTTCAGAAGCATTCAAAAATGGCTCTGCAAGTAAGATGCCTCCAGATTCAATATACTTAGATTTAACTGTTGTGTGGGGCAAGTATACAAAGCAAAAGGCCCTTATACATTAAATTTTTGCCAGGTTCAGCTGTTTAACCACTTCAGCATGCTGCTATTTTCCGTTTTGTTTTTATTTTCCTTTTTTTTTTATCCCTGCCTGTAGCCATAACTTTTTCATTTTTCCATTCACATAGCCGTATGAGGGATTTTGCTGGGTCAGTACGATTACTGTAATAACACATTTTTATAGTATACCTTGTGTTTTAATATCTTTTAATAGTACAGGAGTTTTGGAATGTGGCAAAGGTAATTATCTATTTATTATTGTTTCTTTTTAATATGGGAAAAGGGGGGTGAATGTTTATCATTATAATAAAAAAAAAATGTAAAAATAAAAAATAATTTACACTTATTTTAAGTCCCCCAAGATGTCTGCAAAAGGACCAAGGCTGCCATAGCAACCGAACAGCCTCAATCTCAGTGCAGGTGGAACGCAGCACTCCCAAAAGACGGTTTCTGAAGAGTTAAATGTCTATGATATGCATTATCGCTGATCACAGACTCTGCCTCTGGGCGTCTGCTGTGTAAAACAGGCACCTAGTAGCTTTGGTGGCCTCTCTGCTCCTATCGGGTGCCATCTTTAACCCTTTCGGGAAACTGCCCAATTTAAATTTTTTTCTTCCACATCTTCCAAAAGTTCTATTTTTTTTTTTTTTTGTTTTATGCTTACATAGCTGTAGAAGGGCTTGTTTTTTTATGAGACAAGTTGTATTTTTAATGGCATTGTTTATTTTACCATCGCAATGGAAAAACTAAAAAAAATTGGGGGGGGGGGGGTTGTTTTCATGCCATTCAGTGTGCTACACAAATAGTGCAGTACAATGGCGGATTCCCACAGTATTCTGTTGCATCAAGTGTTGCTTGTGTGGTTTCTGTCCAGTGCACCCCTTTTTCAATATGTCGCATTGAAAGGAACCAGCAGGAATGGCGCCTGATGAGCTGTATAGCAGTAACATAAATCACTGGGAATCTACCATTGTACTGTACTAAACCTATAGCATGTGGAGTATTAAGTATTTAATTTTACTTTGCCGACATACTCTACTTTTCACAATAAATCACAAACTTTGCAATGGAACTTCTTGAAAGTCTGTGGGATTTTGATATCCTAATATCCACAGTACCCCAACCAACATCAGGGGCGTAGCGTGGGGGGGGGGGCGTTGCCCCGGGCGCCAAATTGCAGGGGGTGCCTGGCAGCAGGCATTTCCATTCTGCCTCATAGGCTTCAGGACAGGTCTAGAATGTATTGGCTTCTTAGAGGGAATGATGTCATAAGATCATGTGACCTCTTCCTCCCGCCCCTTACAGACTGAGCCAGATGCAGGAAAAGGGCTGTAAGGAGAAGCAGAGCAGCGTCCAGAGCAGGGAGAGTGCAGGCACTTACAGTATGCTGTGGTCAGTGATTTCTGGTGAGGGGTTTGGGGGGTGTATTTCTATGTAGTTTGTAGTGCAGTATATGAGGGGTGTGAGAGCTGCTGGAAGCTTTTATAAAGTCACCCACAGTTACATTGCTCACCATACAGTACATCCCCTTACATTACAGGGAGTGCAGAATTATTAGGCAAATTAGTATTTTGACCACATCATCCTCTTTATGCATGTTGTCTTACTCCAAGCTGTATAGGCTCGAAAGCCTACTACCAATTAAGCATATTAGGTGATGTGCATCTCTGTAATGAGAAGGGGTGTGGTCTAATGACATCAACACCCTATATCAGGTGTGCATAATTATTAGGCAACTTCCTTTCCTTTGGCAAAATGGGTCAAAAGAAGGACTTGACAGGCTCAGAAAAGTCAAAAATAGTGAGATATCTTGCGGAGGGATGCAGCACTCTTAAAATTGCAAAGCTTCTGAAGCGTGATCATCAAACAATCAAGTGTTTCATTCAAAATAGTCAACAGGGTCGCAAGAAGCGTGTGGAAAAACCAAGGCGCAAAATAACTGCCCATGAACTGAGAAAAGTCAAGCGTGCAGCTGCCAAGATGCCACTTGCCACCAGTTTGGCCATTTTTCAGAGCTGCAACATCACTGGAGTGCCCAAAAGCACAAGGTGTGCAATACTCAGAGACACGGCCAAGGTAAGAAAGGCTGAAAGACGACCACCACTGAACAAGACACACAAGCTGAAACGTCAAGACTGGACCAAGAAATATCTCAAGACTGATTTTTCTGAGGTTTTATGGACTGATGAAATGAGAGTGAGTCTTGATGGGCCAGATGGATGGGCCCGTGGCTGGATTGGTAAAGGGCAGAGAGCTCCAGTCCGACTCAGACGCCAGCAAGGTGGAGGTGGAGTACTGGTTTGGGCTGGTATCATCAAAGATGAGCTTGTGGGGCCTTTTCGGGGTGAGGATGGAGTCAAGCTCAACTCCCAGTCCTACTGCCAGTTTCTGGAAGACACCTTCTTCAAGCAGTGGTACAGGAAGAAGTCTGCATCCTTCAAGAACATGATTTTCATGCAGGACAATGCTCCATCACACGCGTCCAAGTACTCCACAACGTGGCTGGCAAGAAAGGGTATAAAAGAAAATCTAATGACATGGCCTCCTTGTTCACCTGATCTAAACCCCATTGAGACCCTGTGGTCCATCATCAAATGTGAGATTTACAAGGAGGGAAAACAGTACACCTCTCTGAACCAGGGGCATACCTAGAGCATTTGGCACCCCGGGCGAACCCTTTGTTTGGCACCCCCCCCTTCCCTCCCCCCAAGAAAGTTAAGAAAACATGCACAAACTTTTTTGAATGTTTTCAATAATATTTATTACAAATTACACCCCCTCCCTCCCCACCTTAATTACACCCCCCCTTAATTACACACACACACACACCATTAATTACACCTCCTCTCTTCTCCCCTTAATTACACCTCCTCCCTTAATTACCTTAATTACACCCCCCTCCACACCTTAATTACACCCCCTCCCTTAATTACACCCCCTCCCTCCCCACCTTACCCCTCCCTTAATTACACACACACACATCCCTTAATTACACCCCCCCCCCCTTAATTACAAACCCCCACTTAATTATGCACACACACCCCCTTTAATTACACAATTATTTACTCACATTTTGATGATGCCTCAGGCTCCGTCCGACCGCTGGTAATGGATCCTTCCGCTTCTTTAAAAGATCTGTGAAGGCGGCGCGGCGTCAGCATTGTGACGTCATGTTGCGCGCCGCCGCAATAATCCTTCCACAGAAGCCGGCGCCTGGCGGAGTCGCGGTGCAGCAGTGGATGGAGGGGCGCGCGCGCCCCCCCCCCCCCCCCCCCCTTGGTACGCCACTGCTCTGAACAGTGTCTGGGAGGCTGGGGTTGCTGCTGCACGCAATGTTGATTGTGAACAGATCAAAACACTGACAATCCATGGATGGCAGGCTTTTGAGTGTCCTTGCAAAGAAAGGTGGCTATATTGGTCACAGATTTGTTTTAGTTTTGTTTTTGAATGGTTTCACTGCTAAAAATAAATAATTGAAATGGGTATATATTTGTTTTTTGTTAAGTTGCCTAATAATTATGCACAGTAATAGTCACCTGCACACACAGATATCCCCCTAAAATAGCTAAAACTAGAAACTACTTCCAAAAATATTCAGCTTTGATATTAATGAGTTTTTTGGGTTCATTGAGAACATGGTTGTTGTTCAATAATAAAATTAATCCTCAAAAATACAACTTGCCTAATAATTCTGCACTCCCTGTAGGTATTTTAAAAGGGAGTCTGTCAAAGTTTCACCTTTTTAACCCTTCCCATAGCTTTCTAGCAGCCTTACAGTTAATAAAAACGTTACCTTTATGAGCAATCCTGGACTTATAAAACCGGCAAAAAACAACTTAGTAGCATATGCAAATGAGGGCTCGCAAGTGCCCAGGGGCGGCGTTACCCTCGTAGGTGCCCAGCTAACTCAGCCTTATTGTCGCTTCCCCCCGCCCATCCTTTCCCTCTGACCGCCCATCTACTTACTTCTTGTTTCGACGAGATTCCACCTCTGCGCACTAAGTCCGTCAGCTGGCGCATGCGCACTGCGATGCTCATTCCTTGTACGGCATCACAGTAATTAATGGACTGAGTGCGCAGGTAGATGGGCGGTCAGATGGAAAGAATGGGTGGGGGGAAGCGACGATAAGGCTGAGCTAGCTGGGCCCCTACGAGGGTAACGCCGCCCCTGGGCACTTGCGAGCCCTCATTTGCATATACTACTAAGTTGTTTTTTGCCGGTTTTATAAGTCCTGGATTGCTCATAAAAGGTAACGTTTTTAGTAACTGTAAGGCTGCTAGAAAGCTATGGGAAGGGTTAAAAAGGTGAAACTTTGATGACAGACTCCCTTTAACTCCATAAGGTGGTTTTGCCTCGTCTGTGCGCTCTCCACACTGTGGGTTTTGTCTCCTTTGTGCCCCCTCCACACAGTGGTAAAGATGAGCGAATTTCAGATTTTGAAATTCGTTTACACTTCGTTTGGTGGTAGAAGCAGAGTTGCATTATGGATTCCGTTACAACGGACCATAACGCAATTCTATGACGTAGAATGCATAACAGAATGCCTTTAGAGGCATTCCGTTATTCCTTCCGTCATAATAGAAGTCTATGGGCTGCATAACGGAAACGGGACGGATCTGTTATGCAGCCCATAGACTTCTATTATGACGGAAGGAATAATGGAATGCCTCTAAAAAGGCATTCCGTTATGCATTCTACGTCATAGAATTGCGTTATGGTCCGTGGTAACGGAATCCATAATGCAACTCTGCTTCTACCACCAAACGAAGCACAAACAAATTTTATAACATGAAATTCGCTCATCCCTACACAGTGGTTTTGCCTCCTCTATGCCCCCTCCACACGGATTGGAATATATAATAGCCGCCTCTGTATTATTAGTATATATAATGGCCTTCTCTGTGTTATTATAATCTATAATGGCCCTTCTGTATTATTATAATATATAATGGCCCCTCATTAATATTAGTATATATGAGTGTGCCTCAACTCTGGCCCTCCTATCTGTCTGGCTCTACCACAGTATTGGGGGGCAGAAGGATAGAAGTGTTGAGGTACAAGGAGGGGAGGATGATAGTAAAGTGAGGAATCTAAAAATGCTTTCTGTGAAACTCTGTAGAGACGCAGCTGAAAGAAGGTGTCATGGCGGTCTTATCTCCGAATCAAGACGTTGAGGAAAGTCTACATCACAGGAGATGTCACTGGATGGATGAAGTATGTGGGGCTGTATTATACTGTATATTTTGTAGTGATGTATGTAATGTCCAAACACATTTGTTTCACAGTAGGGTTGGGGGGTGGATTGAGAATTTTGCCCACCCTGCTGCTTCCTGGCCCCAGACTTCAGGTCACACTGTGCGTGTTTTGAATTCTGGGGCTTTATACCCATCTACTACATCATCTGTACTTAGAGAGTTGTCACCATGTTATCTGTGGTGTTATATAGGACTACATTATCTGTAAAAGGGGCGTGTCCACAGGTTGGGAGGGGGGGCGCGCCATACATGGCTCGCCCTGGGTGCTGGCAACCCACACTACACCACTGACCAACATGACAGATCAAATGAACTGGTCTTGTACCTAGCAATTATATTAGCCAGCCAGTCTACTGAGCTGGAGAGACAGCAACTAACACACTGTCCTGCCATACATGTCTCTTACCATCCAATGCAGCACATATCCAGCAAGATTCTACAAGGTCAATGTAGTTTGGCTGCAAGTCCTTATAATAACCAACATTTTGGGGTTGTCAAGTCTCAGGAACAAACTGGACAATACATAGAAGATCCACTTGCAATAATAAGGGGATTATTACCTGGCAGATGCCTCGTTGCAGATCCGGTTCTCCCGGACAGAATCTGTTACCTGGTGGAAGCGGTGACAGCACGTCAACAACAAATGACCCCAATTGCCTCTAAAGTGGACCACTAAGGCTAGTGATTGGCTGCAGCAGTGACATACTGTCGATGCGACATCACTGATGCAGCTGGGTAACAACCTGGCCAGGAGAACTGGAGCAGCACCTGGTATCTACCAGGTAAGTAATGATCACTACTTTATTATCGTTGGGTGACCTGTGTTGTCCGGTTTCCTTCTGAATCCGTAAAATCCTTTTAAAAGAACCTGTCACCGTGATATACAGTGCAGTGTACAGGAACAATGTTATAGAGCAAAAAGAGCTGATTAAATTGATATAGTTTTATAGGTAAAGATTCAGTAAAACTTGTAATTTATACATTTCACACATCACTAAAAAATAGATAGTTACACATCTCCTTTATATCTGATGTGCTTTTATTTTCTGCAAACTTATTTATTCCATTTCCTGAACATTATTATGGGAGCCGCCATCATGTCGGAGCTATACTTTGTTACGGGGTATCGGTTACCATTTTTACACGCCAACTTTCCTCTATGTTAGGGCATTATCATTGCTAACGTATATATCTAGATAATTTTATACTTTCCCCCTTTTTTTTAGGGTGATCTAGGGTAAGCAGGGGAGGCAAGAGGACAGGCAAACCCCACCATCAGGGGTGGTCCCTGGGCTGAGGCTAGATCAGGATCTTACTAGGGAAAGTTTTCCCATACAGTGAGACACCAGCTTCTTTACCTCAACATTGAGTTAGTGACCTTCTTTCCTATCCGTTGTTGTATTAGGTCTATTAGTAACAATCGTGGTGGATGCCATATGTGAAATAATAGGTAGGCGGCAAATGGTCTGCCCATGTTTGCGTGTTATCTGCTACAGAGACTGGGATAGATTTTTATATATATATATATATATATATATATATATATATATATATATATATATATATATATATATATACATATACATACACACACATATACACACACACATATACATACTTTTAACTGAATTAATAATAAAAGTTATATTTTAAGGGTCCTACTTCCTTTAGAGTTAACTGTAGTAAAATGATCTGTACAGACCAAGAAGTGGCACCTATTATTAAGTTTAGTAGCAAGGGCAAACACTGCAGGACTTTTACATTTTTTGTTTAATAAAAGTTAATATAATGGCTGTGCTTAGTACAAGCATAACTGAAGGAACGGTTATGTTTAGGCTTCCCTAAAGACTCTTTCAACCATATTATTCCCTGTTTAAGCTGCACAGTTATATGCATTTCTCTCAGAAGCAGGAGTCTACCTTCTGCCAGTAATGTATGCAGTGACATCACTTCACTTACTTGCCACTATGGTTGTTTTCTTATAGGCAGATCTTTATGATCTGATAAGGAGGGAGAGATCACACCTACAGAAAGACAGGAGGCTTGTGATGTTCAGGAGTGTAGAAGCAGTTATTTTATCAGGCTCACGATAACATCAAAAATTCTTTAAAAATATGTTAAACAAAAAAAATGTGAAACTAAACAATAGGTAATTTTTCTGATGACATTCCCTTTAAATCTCTGCTTTTTCTGCCTTCAATTGTACACAAGGCAGTCTTATTTGTTTGATAGAATTCCCTGTGTGTTGCGCAGATAGCTTTCGGTCACTAATAGTTGTGCATGGGAAATCTTAACTTCAGAAAGAGCATAGGCTTAAGTATATAAATTATAAAGTTTTGTGTAATCTTTTCTCTCAAAACTATGTACCAAACTGCTCAGCTCCTCCTTCTGTGTAACATGCTACCTGCAGATTGCACTGCATTTCATGGTCACAAGTTCTCTTCAAGACAACTTTTGGTTTTGTCCTAAAATTGTGTTTAAAATCGCCGTAAATAACAAAAAGACACTACCTTCTTTTCATGAGTCCTTATCATGAACCAATAAGTGTGCAAGGGCCTCTGTATTAAAAAGATAATATGAAACCTTTGCAAAAAATGCAATATCAATTTTTTGTGACCTGTTTTCAGACACTTTAACTGATCACCTATCCTCTGGATAGGTGATCAGCATCTGATCAGTAAGGGTCCAACACCCGGGCTCAGCTGTTTCAGAAGGAACTGCCACTCCTGTAAACACCGTTCAGTGAAGGAGACCGCTGCATTTACACGCTATTGTGATCCCTAGTCCTCATACAGATTCATGGTTTCTGAGCAGCAGATCGGGTCTTCGGCAGTACAATTACATAGGCAGATTGTCGGGAACGACCATTCGCAGGAACGTTCGTTCCTGAGAATCTGGATGATTATTGACTTGAGTAAATGCTTCAGGGTTTATGCTGCAGATTGTAAAAATCACAGGTTAAATCACCTGCTTATCTGTTACACCTCTGGCTGGTGGCCGGCTGCGGGGCAGGACTTGGATCGAATACAGCTGGTAGTCTACTGCTCCAGCGAGATGCCTTAGGCTGGGTTCACACGGGCGTTGCAGGTGACATGCCGGAACATGCACGATTTTTCCCCGCGAGTGCAAAGTGTTTTACACGCGCGTGAGAAAAATCGGCATGTTTAGTACCCAAACTTCTTTATAGAAGTTCGGGTTTAGGTTCCTCCAATTGATCGCGTAGCTGCCGGTCTCCTGTTCTTTCTTCAGGACCTGTGGTGATGTCACTGAGCTCATCACGTGGTCCATCAGACCGGCAGCTACACAATCAATTGGAGGAGGTGAGTATAATATTTATTTTTTAACCCTCAATTGACCTTCTACTAAGCATTCTGTATCAAAGGGAAAATAATACAGTGAATAGACTATCATCCAACAACGATGCAAGTGCGGATGGGGTGCGATTTTCACGCAGCCCCATTCACGTCTATGGAACCTGCGTTGCGTGAAAAAACGCACAAAATAGAGCATGCTGCGATTTTCACGCAACGCACAAGTGATGCATGAAAATCACCGCTCATGTGCACAGCCCCATAGAAATCAATGGGTCCGGATTCAGTGCGGGTGCAATGCATTCACCTCACGCATTGCACCCGCGCGGAAATCTCGCCAGTGTGAAAAAGGCCTTAGAGTTAGACACATGACAGTGAAGGTAAAGAGCAGGGGCATGGGCACACAACATTCTTTTATATAATACTCAGTTGCACACCACCATATGTACTTTGCAGCCCATAAAATATGGATGACGTCAGGGTTTAATCCTTTCTTTTTATTTTCAGACCGATTGACTTCAATATGTCAGTGGTCCGCATTTTATGGCCAAGTGTAGGACATGCGCTATCTTTCTGAAGAATGGACATACAGATGTGGAAAACACACAGATGACCCATGTGAAGATAACAGACCCATAGAAATCAATCAGTCCACAAAATACGGATTATTGTAAGTAATATGTAATGTAACATGAGATTGAATATGATCAAGTTAGAAGATAAAGTGAAGGGCTGGAATATTTTTTGTGCATTTTCTGTGATGCATTTTTAAGTGCTTTAGTTGAGAACATATACATTTGCAACTAGGGGGACAGAACCCCAGAAGAGATTTGGTGAAAGGATCAGAATACAAGTGCACACACCAGCAGAAGGCAGATCTCAGAGTAAATCCACTTGCAGCATTTACTAGCGCTCATTCATCACTTGAAACAATTGTTCATGCTGACACCTCAATTTAGGGTTGTTTCAGGTATCGACTTTTCGATACCCAAAATCGATACTTTTGTCTCGATACCAGGATTTGCTATTGCGCTGTCCAGTATCAGATAACGAGGAGTGCGCTGCTCTCAACGCGCTCCGTGTTCCCCTCAGCAGCACAGGGAAGAAGGAAGCAGTCTCTCCTTCCCCCCTGTGCCGCTGCCCCCAATGAGTAGAGAGGGGCGGGCGCACTGCACCACCCTCCAGGTGGGTGCTGGCGGGGAGCTGCGATCAGCAGCAGTTAAGGGTACTTTCACACTAGCATTTTTCTTTTCCGGCATAGAGTTCCGTCACAGGGACTCAATACCGGAAAAAACTGATCAGTTTTATCCTAAGGCCTCTTTCACACGAGCGTGACGGATTAGGTCCGGATGCGTTCAGGGTGCGTTCAGTGAAACTCGCACTATTTTGCAAGCATTTCAGTCAATTTTGTCCGCGACTGCGTTCAGTTTTTTTCCCGAGCGGGTGCAATGCGTTTTTCACACGCATGATAAAAAACGGAAGGTTTACAAACAACATCTCTTAGCAACTATCAGGGAAAAACGCATCGCACCCGCACTTGCTTGCGGATGCAATGCGTTTTTCACGCAGCCCCATTCACTTCTATGGAGCCAGGGCACCGTGAAAAATGCTGAATATAGAACATGCTGCGATTTTCACGCAACGCAGAACTGATACGTGAAAAACAACGCTCATGTACACAGCCCTATTGAAATAAATGGGTCAGGATTCAGTGCGGGTGCTATGCGTTCACATCACGCACCCGCGCGGACAACTCTCTCATGTAAAAAGGGGCCTAATGCATTCTGAATGGAGAGCATTCCGATCAGGATGCATCAGTTCAGTCCCTCTTATGTTTTTTGGCCGGAGAAAATACTGCAGCATGCTGCAGTTCTCTCTCCGGCCAAAAATCCTGAACACTTGCCGGAATTTCCATTGAAATGCATTAATGCCGGATCTGGCCCCAAGTGTTCTGGCAAAATGGATCCGGATTTCCGGTCTGCGCATGCGCAGACCTTTAAAAATGCAAAAAAACTTTTAAATTAAAAATACCGGATCCGTTTTTCCAGATGACACCGGAGAGACAGATCCGGTATGTCAATGCATTTGTCAGACGGACCCGCATCCGATCAGTCTGACAAATGCCATCCGCTCATGTCCGGATTGCCGGATCCGGCAGGCAGTTCCAACAACGGAACTACTTGCCGAAATCCTCTGCAGCAAGTGCGAAAGTATCCTAACCCCTCAGGTGCCGCACCCGCCTTCTGTATTAAATGTTAATTATCATTGGTGGCGCAGTGCGCCCTCCCCAGTATCAAAATTATTGGTGGCGCAGTGCGCCCCCTCCCCTCAACCCTCCCAGTATTAAAATCATGGGTGGCAGTGGCCACAGGGTCCCCCCTCCCCTCCTCCTCATTGGTGGTGCAGTGGCAGCTTCTGATCGGAGCCCCGGCAGTGTAATCCTGGGGCTCAGATTGGTTACCATGGCAGCCAGGACGCTATTGAAGCTTTGGCTGCCATGGTAAGCTCCCTGCTGCTGTGTGTACTATGCACAGTGCAGCAGGGAGTGTGCGAAGTCCTATTCACCCTAATTGAGCTCTATTAGGGCGACTAGGACAAGGGATTGAAAGATCCCAGGTTCTAGTCCCTAGGGGGGAAAGTTATTAAATAAAAAGTTAAAACACACACCAAAATATTAAGTATAAATCACCCCCTTTCCCAATTTTACACATAAAATATATAAGCAATAAATAAACATATTACCGGTACATATCGCCACCTCCGAAAAGTCCAAACTATTAAAATATATTTAAAAATTCCTATGCGGTGAACGCTGTAACAAAAAAAAAAAAAAAAAAACTGATTCGCCATTTTTTCCAACTTTTTTTTGTGACCTTGTCTCTCTCAAAAAACTCTGGTTCACATTCTCTAAATGCGCCTTTAACAGTAAAACATGTGATTAAACCCCTTCACGCATTATGACGTACAGGTATGTATGGAGCGGGCCTCTGCAGTGAGCCCGCTCCATACACGCGATCTGCCGGCAGTACGATACAGCCGGCATCCGGCCGCACTAATAGGAAGTAACCCCTCAGGTGCCGCGATCAAGGCTGATTGCGGCACCTGTGACGTGATGCGCCGCCATCTTCCTTCCGATCGGAGCCCCCACAGTTAAATTGCAGGGCTCCGATCGGTTGTCATGGCAGCCTGGATGCTGCTGAAGCGATCCAGGCTTGCCATGGCTTTCTCCATACTGAGCTATGCACGAGGCATAGCGCTGAATGGAGAGTGTAAAAATCCTATTCACCGTAATAGATCTCAATTATGGTGAATAGGAGAGGGGATCAAAAGATCCTATGTACGAGGCACCTACAGGGGCTAATTGTTAAAAAACAAACAAAAAAAACCCACACAATATATTAAAAGTTTGGATCACCCCTTTTCCCAATTTTACATATAAATGATTAAACGTTCAAAAGCGTTGTATAGACTGCAAAAATGGCATCAATAAAAACTACAGTTCATTATGCAAAAAACAAGACCTTATAAAGCTCTGTAGACCGCAATATATAAAAAAATATATATATGGCTGTCAGAATATAGCGCGGCAAAGAAAAAAAAAAATTCTGAAGGTTTACATTTTTTGTAAAGAAAAAAAAAAATAAGAAAAAAACTGTTCAAGTTTGGTATCGCCGCATTGGTATTGAGCCGCAGAATAAGAATGTCAGGTCATTTTTAGTGCACAGTGAACTATGTGATGTCAAAACACTAAAAACCTTGGTGGAATTCAGTTGTTTTTTTATTTTTTTTATTTTGCCACACAATTTTTTTTTTCCCCTTTTTCTAATACAAGACATGGTACATTAAATGGTGGCATTAAAATCTTTGCCAGTTTGCCTTAAAACATGCATGACTGGCACTGCTCACTATTTGTTTGGGCTTTTAAAAAAGACCTGTCACCTGTCCTGACACGTCCGTTCTAGTAACTCCATTCCCCATGTGATAATTCTGGGACATCAGTTCTTATGTGCCTTTCCTCGATGTTTAAGAATCAGATGCCAGTCTGCATCAAACATCTAAATTGATACCAGTTGGGGTCATGTCCCTTCTCAGTCTGACAGCACCCCCAACTGGAAACACCAAGGCGGACCTTTATTGCAGACTGCTGGAAATTAGTTTATAAACTTCTAGCAGTACTAATAAAGGAATGACAACACAGTCTTTAGAACAGATGCACTAGAATGGTCATTGTATATGGAATGTGAGTAGCTACTAAAGCTGAAATGTGCTTTTTAAAAACACTGACTTAGGGGGGGGCTGGAATAACGCATTTTTATAATTTTTTTCGATTTACTACAAAAAAATATACACAGTTAATAATCGTTCTATCAGAGTACAAGGTGACAAAAATATTTGACCATTTCATGATCGACATGGCTCTGCACATATGGGTGTCCAAGTGGCTAATGTAATCTGAAGGAGAACCTTGTCCCCAAACCCCTGCTTCAACATTCAGCGTTATGATTTTGCAAGGAAAAAATAAATTGCACAACGATCAGCCAAATCAACTAGAAACCACAGGTAGCTACACAGCCTGTGGCAGAATTCCTCTGGGGAAGTGGACAACTCTTATTACACTGGTTACCTGCAGACTCCTACTCAGACTTAAATTTTTGAGGTTTATTTCTGTGTTAAAAAAGTTGCCCAGGACTAATAAAAAGTCTGGGTTTCTGGTATTGCAGTTCCGCATCATTCTTTTAAAACGGGATTTCAGTTTTAACACCAAATGCCATACACACACTTGATATTTTTTTCTAGAAAAACACACCCTTTCGCCAATTATGGACAACTATTCAAAATATGTATCCGAATACAAAAAAAAAAAATAGATTTTTTTGTACTCGCCGTAAAATCCTTTTCTCGTAGTAGGCATTGGGGGACACAGATCCCAATGCCTACTACGAGAAAAGGATTTTACGGCGAGTACAAAAAAAAATCTAATTTTCTCGTGCATGGCATTGGGGGACACAGCACCATGGGACGTCCCAAAGCAGTCCCTGAGGGAGGGAAGGAAAAAGCGCCATGCTGCCAATTTAAAGCACTGCTGCTTGTAGAACCTTGCGCCCCAGGCTGGCGTCAGCAGAAGCCAGGGAATGAATATGGTAAAACTTAGAGAAAGTGTGAACTGACGCCCAGGTGGCGGCCCTGCATACCTGGGAAGCGAAGGCCTGATGACGCACCACCCAGGAAGCCCCAACTGCCCTAGTCGAATGTGCGGTCAACCTGGAAGGGGGGAGTACGGCCCTTCGCGACATAGGCCTCCTTGACGGCCGACCGAACCCAGCAAGAAATGGTGGCCTTGGAGGCAGGCAAGCCTTCACGAGAGCCCGCCGGGACGACACAAAAAAAAAAAAAAAAAAAAAAGGAAGGAACAGGGCGCAAAACCACCTTGTCCTGATGGAACACCAGGAAAGGCAAACAGCAAGAAAGCACCGCAAGTTCGAAAACCCGGCGGATGGAGGTGACGGCCACCTTAAACGAGACAAATGACAGATCTCTGCCAAGGGCTCGAAGGGTGATGACTGAAGGGCGTCGAGGACGAGATTCAGGTCCCACGGCTCCAAAGGAAAGTGAAAGGGAGGGGCTCGGCGAGCAACAACCTGGAGAAAAGTCCTAACCTGAGCCTGCGAGGCCACAGGCCGCTGGAAGAGGACAGAGAGGGCCAAAATCTGCCCCCTGAGAGAAGCCAGCCGAAGACCCTTCTCAAAGTCGGCCTGAAGGAAGGCCAGAATGTTAGGGACGGAGAAACAGAGGGCGAAAACGCCTGGATTCGCACTAGGTAAAATACACTCTCCAGGTCCGGTAGTAAATGCGGGCCGACTGGGGTTTGCGAGCGTAGAGCATCGTTTGGATGACCGAGTCTGAGAGGCCACGGTACTTCAGGACCGCGGTCTCAACAGCCACGCCGTCAAACGAAGCTGAGGTAAATTTGGGTGGAACAGAGGGCCCTGGGAAAGAAGATCATGGCGCAGTGGAAGTCGCCATGGAACGTCAGCGAGCAGAAACACCAGATCTGTGTACCACGCCCTGCGGGGCCAATCAGGAGCCACCAGGATCACCGGAACACGGGCCGCTTTGAGACGCTCGAGTTCTAGGGGAGGAGAGGAATGGGGGGGAAACAGATACAAAAAGGTCAAACTGAGACCAAGGCAGAACTAGAGCGTCTATCGCAAGGGCCTGAGGGTCCCTGGACCGCGCGACATAGCACGGGAGCCTGCGGTTGAGACGCGAAGAGATCCACGTCTGAAGTTCCCCCAACGGTGACAAAGTTGGAGGAACTTCTGTGTGGAGAGACCATTCGCCCGGGTCGACGAGCTGACGACTGAGGAAGTCCGCCGCCCAATTGTTGACCCCGGGAATGTGTAGGACAGGAACATGCTACTCCGCCCACCACAGGATACGGGAAGCTTCCTGTAGGGCCATCACACTCCTGGTACACCTTGGTGGTTCAGATAGGCCACGGCGGTGGAAATGTCAGTCTGAACCCAGATCGGGAGACCGCGGAGACGTGGGGTCCAGTGAGACGGAGCCAGGAAAATCGCTCCGAGTTCGAGAACGTTGATCTGCAGGGAGGACTCCTGAACAGACCAAAGACCCTGGACAGTGAGGAACTCGAAGACCACCCCCCAACCAGAGAGGCTGGCTTCCGTGGTGATCACCCACCAACTGAAGGGAAGGAAGTACCAGCCCAGGGACACCGTCCCGAGGATTCAGCCACCAGGAGAGGTCCTGGCGAAGCTCGGGAGGGAGACTGGTCCGGCGATTGAGGCCTGCCGGGGACTTGTCCCACTTGGATAGGATGAACAACTGAAGGTCCCGGGAGTGGAATTGGGAATAGGGAATGGCCTCGAATGAGGCCACCATCCTCCCCAGGACACGCATGCCCATCCTGATGGTCAGAGAGGACAGATCGCTGAGACGAGGCACCCCCGCCTGAAGGGAGGCAATTTTTTCTGGGGGAAGGAACACCCGCCCGAGGAGAGTGTCGAAGATCATGCCCAGAAATGGCATCCTCCGGCATGGGACAAAAGAGGACTTGGACTGGTTGATGAGCCACCCAAATTGGGCACCGAGAGGGTGATGCGTAGGCTGGACAGGTTGTCCTCCAATGACGGAGCCCGGATCAGAAGGTCGTCCAGGTAAGGCACCAATGCGACCCCCCCGGCGCGGAGAAGGGCCACAAAAGGCGCTAGCACCTTGGTGAAAACCCTTTGGGGCGGAGGCCAGGCCGAAGGGCAGGGCGACGAATTGAAAATGAAGAGAACCTACCGCAAAGCAAAGGAACTTTTAATGGGAGAGGGCAATAGGGACGTGTAGATAGGACGACAGGAACTCGTCCGCCTTCAAGGAGGCGATCACCGACCAGAGGGATTCCATGCGGAAGTGACGGACGCGGACAAAGTGATTGAGCGCCTTCAGGTCTAGGATCGGAGCGAATCGTCCTTCTTGGGAACTGTAAATCGGTTCGAGTAGAAACCCTGAAAGCGTTCCGATTCCGGAACAATGACCACGAGAGAGAGCGAAGGGAACAAATGGCCCGAAAAAAACTTGTCTGCCCTGGCGGGGGACGACGTCAGGAAGAACCGCCCCGACGGAAGACCGGAAAATTCAATCTTGTATCCGGAGGAGACCACCTCCAGATATCCTGAAAGGATCCGGCAAGGAGGCCGCATCAGCCAGAGGGAGGGGTAGTAGCTTTCGCCAGGTGAGCAACCTGAGGGTCTACCCGAGGAGGAACCGTCCAGAGGTTGACGGATTCCTCAGAAAAAGGATAAGGGACATCCGAGGCCTTGGTAAGGTGAAGGCGCCGATCAGGGTGACGCCACTCCTTAGCCAGAAGTGCGTCAAGATCCTCGTGATTCGGAAAAACCACAGTGGACTGCCTAGAACGGCGGAATGATCCGGGGTAGCTGAGTGGGACCCGACCGAGACCGTACAAGGTCGCTTGCGGGATTGCGTGCAAGAACGAGAACGGACGTCCCCAGCGGGGGGAGTCCCTGCTAGAGGCGGCCGCAATCTGGGCAGGCAGACGGTCCAGAGACTGCGCCAGGGATTGGGAGAGGCTGGCAAGGTTTCCTATGGCTTGGGACAGGGTAGCAGCCCATTCCGGAAGGACCGACACGGAGGGACCCACCGGGGGGGGGGGGGGGGGGGGGGCCTGTGCGGACCTGGGGTTGAGGCACTGTGCGCAGAGGGAGTTAGACTGGCCGCATGGGAACTTTCTACTACACAGGGAACAAGCATAATGTGTAGAAATCGCGGTGGGGGGAGTGGGGTCCCGACCAGAGGAAGACATGATGGCAGGGTGGAGCCTGTAAGGAAAAAAGAATCAGCCAAAAAAGGCTGCCTACCGGGCCCAATGATGCTGTGTCCCGACAGAGAAGCCGATCGAAAAGCAGAGTAGCAAGATGGCGACGAGGAACAGGCACTGCAGAAGAGAACCACGACCGGGAAGGAGCCGTCAAAAAAGGAACGCCCCCAGCAAGGCCCGCGCAGAGACAGGATTGGATGAAGCACCAGGCGCCTCCCAGGAGTGGGCGGTCTAAAGCTCCGCCCCACGTGACCAGCGGCCTAGTAGGCCGAAGAAACCAGGGTCTAAATTAGATAGTGCGGCCGGAAAAACGGACGATCGCGGCAGCGACCGAAAGCCACCGCGGAACGGGAGGGACTCGGCACCATGGGGAAGGCTCGTTTCACCTGCCATCTCCATAAGACCAGAGGTCTAATATTGCGGTTGGATAGAGGTTGCAGAGAAATCCCAGGACTTCCACAACCTGTAGGAGACTACTTTGAGCTCTTACAAACGGCGCCGATGACAAAGGACTGCGTCAGGGAACCACCAAAAAGACCCCGGAGGTGAGGTGACTAAGCCCCCAGTGCTGGCCAGCAGGGCAAAGGCCACCTTACAGACACTCTGGCCCCAAAAAGACCCCCTGGAAGTGGGGGAGATAGGGAGGGAGTAACCAAGATGCCACAGGCACAAGAGGCCAAGGGAGAAAGATGGAGGGATGAGGGAGGAACTATAGGGTCCCCGCAATGACTCCGGATCCCTACTTACCTTCTGACGTCTTCGGGCGCAGCAATGACCAACCCCTTGGCGGACTCAACACGGGAGCCGTGGGTCTGCCGGAATTCCACTGCAGAAGCAGTTTCAAGTGGGGACTGGGTGGTTGGCAGGTACTCGAGTACGCGCCCAAAGGGGGGGGGGGGGGGGGGCCACAAAAGTGGAACATGATGGAGCCACCCGTGCAGCAAGCTGAAACCTGCAGAGAAGAGGAAAAAAAAAAAAAAAAAAAAAAAAAAAAAAAGGGATTTAGCAGGATGACGGGTCATGTCTGCCTCCTACGGACACTAGAACTAGACTGATCTCAATCGGCTCTGGCAGAGGGGTATAGCCCACCTGGGTGGAGCCAACACTTTTTTGTTTCTAGTGTCAGCCTCCTAGTGGCAGCTGGGCATATACCCTATGGTGCTGTGTCCCCCAATGCCATGCACGAGAAACAAGCATTTAAATGCCAATAACCGCAAGAGCTCATGTACAATACTGTATCTAAGGTGCTGTCAAACCATGAAAAAAAAAAATTTGAAAAACCACCTACACTTTCAGAATAGGACTCCAGCGCTTCCCAGGTTCCAACTTCCAGCTTCCTCTCAATACAATCAATGACTACTACACTGACTCATGTCTGTCAAGAGGGAGCAGGAAGTTAAAAGGGCATCTGGCAGCAGATTTGGAGCTATGACACTGGCTGACCTGTTCCATGTGCACTTGGCAGCTGAAGACCTCTGTGTTGGTCCCATGTTCATAAGTGCCCGCATTACTGAGAAAAATTAAGTCTTAATATATGCAAATGAGCCTCTAGGAGCAATGGGGGTGTTCTCGTTACACCTATAGGCTCTTCTCTCTCTGCAACGGTCATGCCCTTTGCACTTTGACAGGGCCAGGTGCTATGATTATTTCAGTGCCTGACCTGCAGAGGGTGCGGCTGTTGCAGAGAGCTAAGCCTCTAGGTGTAACATCAACGCCCCCATTGCTCTTAGAGACTTGTTTGCAGTCACTAAAACTTAATTTTTCTAAGTAATGCGGTCACATAGGAACATGGGACCAAGAACAGATGCTTCAGCTGCCAAGTGCACATATAACAGGTCAGTCAGTTTTATAAGTACAAATCTGCTGACAGATGCCCTTTAAGACTATGAGGGACCTTGGAAACCTCAAAACTGGAAGAGTGGAGCATCGGAGTGTGACTTGATTTGTTTTATAACATTCTAAGGCTTTGTCCACTTCTGCATTAGTTCCGTTGTACTGCTCCATCATTGGATCCTTGACATTGCGGATACCAATGGAGCAAGATGAATCACATTGACCATGGATTCCATCATGGTGTTGATTTACTGGACAAAATACAGCATCGTGCTGCACTATTCTGACTGGTAGCTTATGAAATTTGTGACTGAAGCTCTGAACGGCGCCTCCAACATAGATGTGAACAAAGCCTAAGCAGTTTTCAATATTTTCTAAATTTTTATGGCTGGAGAACCCTTTTAAGGCTTTAGATAATCGTGGCGTCATATGGAGTCAATATCAGGCATCAAGTCTTGCTATGATAAACTTATCACATTCCCAGTCTAATCACCACTGGTTATCAGAAGTGGATTCCCTTTTCTCCCATGTATACCCCATTACCGTGCCTATAAATAATATTAATTCATATCACATACAAAACATATAATTCAGCAAAAGGTGCAATTGTGACATCTATGAAGCTAGCCACAGAAGTTTTTTCCTCCTAACAGAGTAAAATGACTGTCGTTAACCACTGCAAATTCATTCATAAAGTTCATGGTGTTGTACAACATTAGAAAATCACAGCAGAAACAGTGGCACACTGGACCACGAGTTGTGTCTGGTATTACAGCTCATCTCTGTTGACAGGAAAGGGACTTGGTTGCAATACCACATCATGTGGACAAGTGTGGCTCTATTTTTATAAAAGCCATATATTTGTAATTCTGTAAAACCCCCTCCACTGACAATCATTCCCTCTACAGCCAACCTAGAAAACAAATACAAAAAATAAAAAATGACAAAAGAATCAAAAAAAGATTCCTGTAACAAGTTCCAGAGAGGTGATAAGTGTTTAGCAATCTATAAAAACCTAAAAGCAGCTCGGAGGCAGAAGACGTGCAGCTAAGTCACACTGCATGGGTCTTTATTGAGGAGAGAGGCTGAAATTCTGCATTATCAGATATCTCCAATACTGTAGCATATTGGTATACCGCCTAACCCTAGTTGAAAATGAACCTTTACCACTGTACCCTCTCTGGGAACCGTTCCTAATATTAACATTTAACAGGTGAGTAAGTCCTTACAAAAAAAATACCCAATAATTATATAAAAGGGGCTGTTGAACGAATACATTGCATGGTGTAGGCTGATAAAACAGCTCTTGAGGATCACTCATTCATATCTACAGAACAAGAATCATTCAAATTTCTCCATTTCATCCCTCGAGTGCAAAAAAAAATTCCTTATGAGCTGCAAACGTCATGGAAATGATACTGCCACTGTCAGCCTGGGGTAAAGGTTCTTTTAAACAGACTAAAAATGAAGCGACACAAAAATAAAAACACAAATAGGTGCAACTATCATAATTATGTGCAAGAAGGAAGACCTCCAAGCGCTAGAGATAGAGGTTGCTTGCTTTCAAATAAACTTCTGTCTTCACCAGTGCTCTATAAGACAAATTTCTCAACAAGTACAGATACCTGTGTACACATATTTTTGGTTCACACTATAAAAAAAAAAAAAAAAAAAAAAAAAGGGCTTAAAAAGGTGCACTTCGTACCAGAAGATAACAAAACTATTGGAAAGATGCCTTGCTTAAATAAAACTCAATATCGGAAAGTGAAAAATAAGTTCTATATCCATACAGGTTCTCATTTTTGCTAATGTATGCTAAAAACCCACAACGGTTTTACAGTGCAGCGTAATGATCAGTCTGCAAGAAATAAAGAGGATGT